>NW_005871085.1:2957361-2982562 GCF_000147115.1 Myotis lucifugus
ATATAATTAGAGGCTGTGCTTCGCTGAAGACCAGAAAATAAATGTGCAATCTCTATGTCCCTTACTCCTCTGGTCAAATCTTAAACCTTGTCATTATTGGTAACTATATCCCTCCAAATCTCAATTTGAAGCACCTAAACACCCTTGGTCTACTATTTCCTATCATTTAAGCACACTCCCAACTTCAAAAATCTTTTAACTCCACTAGGACTCACAATTCTGTCTCTAACCTCCCTTACATTTTCGCTTCCCTCTTTATCCAGTTTATATTCCATGGTCAACAATTATAATCACTCCTTTGCCTTTACATTTAACTTCTGGGTTCCTATTTTACTTCATTATACCACTTGGCTAAACCATAACCCTAGTTAAATGAAACTCTCAGCCCTCTCTTTCTGTGCTTGTACCCACACAGCTATTCTCTCTTCCATTTTCCTAGACCACAGGTAGGCATACAGCTTCTGTAAAGGGACAGACAGTTAATATTTTAGGCTCTATGGGTTCTATAATCTTTGTTGCAACTACTCAATTCTTTGTTGCAGAGCTACAACAGCCACAGATAATAGGTAAATGATAACCATGGCTATTTATTGTGTTCAAATAAAACTCTTTCACAGACACTAAAATTCGAATTTCATATACTTTTCACAGGTTCACAGGTCAGGAAATACTCATCTTCTTTAGGCTCCCTTACCCCCTCACCAACCATTTAAAGATGTAGAACATTCTTCACTTACGGGCCTTCTAAAAACAGACAGTGGATTGGATTTGGCCCCGAGGCTACAGTGTGGTGACTCCTGTCCTAGACAATTTCAGACGTTCTCTTTTTCACTATAATGCCCAACACCTATTCTTCCATCCTCACTTCCAGCTAATGACGGGCCTTTCCTTTCACTAAACAAATTAGAGAGAATTTCTATAGGCTACTACCACCTCTATCCATTTAACTGTGTCCTTATATCCTGGCTTCTCTCCTGTTTTTATATTTTCCTCATTCCCAGACTTACCCACTCAAAAATCTTACTTCAACATTGCTCTCCTCTTTCTCCACATTATCAATATTTCCCTCTCTACTGGATCTTTCCATCAGCATACAAATCTATTTCTCCCATATTTAAAACAAAACAAAAAAACACTCTCACTCCCACTCACCCCGCCCCCCCCCCGGGGAGTGATTGTCCCAATCTTCTCCTTTCCCTCACAGAAAACCCTTTCAGAGACTTGTTTATGCTTACTCTAATTTCTTTCTATACTCTCTTAAATGCACTCCAATTATGTGTTTATCCTACTGCTCTGTTTGAAATGTCCCTTATAAAGGTACCCCATGACTTCCATTTTGTGAAGTGTACTAAATTCTCAGTCCTCATCTCATTTCCTACCAGAAAGTGAGATTTGGCCAGTTGAGCACTCCCTGTTTCTTGAAACATGTTATCTCAGTTTCCAGGACATTCTACTATCTTAGTTTTCTGCCTACATCACTGACTTGTTCCTTTTAAATAATCTTTGTTGATGCTTCCTCATCTCCGCTGGGCTCTGCTCTGAACTCCAGGCTCACATATCTAACTGCCTACTACTTGGAAATCTAATAGGCATGTCAGATTTAAAATGCCCACAACTGAGCTCCTGATCTTCCTTCCAAACCTTTTGCTTCTATGATCCTGTTTACCTCAGTTAATGGCAACTCCATTCTTCTGGATAGGGTTTTAGGTACCTTCCAGTTGAGTGTGGTGGGGGGGAGTAAGAATATGAGAAATGGGACTGAACAGTTTCAGGACTAATAGACAGGGAAGTAGAGTCCCAACTGTGTCCAAGACTTGGGACTCACTGCTATTGTAATAATGGCTGAAATACTAGCCGAGTGCCAATACTAGCCAAGGAACTTACACCACTTCCTTCCCTGTATGCCGCTGGTAAGAGAGAAGGGAAAAATAAGTGGGTGTTGCAATGAAAAATCTCAGGGAAAAGAGGCATGAAAGTGGCCAGTATCTTGAGGCCATCCTGAACTTAAATGCTGCCAGATAAATGAGATTAAAATGAGCAAAGGTTAGACAAACAGGCTGTACAGTAATCATAAAACTGCTCCTGGCCCTAGACACGTGGAGAGAACAAACATAATGGATATCATTACCTATGGGCATATGGTTGATGCTCTATCCAGGGAATGGGAAAAGGGGCAAGGGTAATCACTATGTATGAGGAATGTTGTGTATGTGAACAGTGTGGAAGATAAAAGATCAAGCACTATTCTAGACTTTGAACTATTCCCTACCCTTAAGAAGCCATTTACTTGTCCAGTTTCTTATCTAAAACCCCTAGGGCCTGATGTGTTTTGAAGTCAGAGTTTTAGAAAAGTGCAGAATGTTTTCAGAGCGTTTGGACCTCAAATTGTGAAGAAATGATTGAGGATCTGTACTAACTTCAACTTGCAAAAGCTTGAGCAAGACCTTGTTATTGTCAACTTTAAGTAAGAAACAAATACATGTAGATATCTCAAATTTTACTTCTCCTGAATTTTGCTGAAGAATATTACTTTCAGGGCTACCAGGTAAATCCACAGAGGTACAATTGATTCTTACCAGAAATGTAGAATCCATTTCTGCTGTCATCAGTACTATGCCCTTTTCTTCCTTAAGTTCAGGGTAGTGATATAAAATCAGCTGGCTGGCCGCAGCTTCCCCTCGGGTCTGTAAGGAAGAACACTTATCAAGGTGCAATAAGGTACCACCACAACAAAACTGCAATTTCGGAGCAAGAGGGAGTCTGGAGGAAATTCTGGCTCTTACCAGCCCCTTGGGTGTCTAGTGAGTCTGAGGACTGGGGATGGTTGGGCCTGCCAAGGCACGGTGAAGTGACAGTTTGCACAGCATTATTTGTGTCTTCAATTGAAAAAGGGTTGGCTCTTTTCCCAGAAAATGTTTACAGTAGGCAGTGAATCCTTCATCATGGCCATATATTTAAAAACAAAATGGCACAAGCAGCTACCAAATAAAGTTCTAAAGAAAGCAATATGCCTGTGTAATTGCCACTTTTATGGACTAGTGCATTTCACAGCTGAAATCTACTCCCCTTGGCTGGCTCTGAAGACTGAGCTCTTTTAAGCTGTAGCAAACAGCTGGAGAGTTTGCACATGGGCCAGATTTGCAATGTGCAGTTTTAAAATAAAAGCTGGGTGGGAGGTAGGGAGAAAAGCATGAGAATACCATAATTTCATGAAGAATGAACAGGATAGTAACCAGACCTTAATCCAGGCTAGGAAGAGAAGCTGGGTTCAAAGCTAAAGCCCCCATATAGTGTTAGAGGACTATACATTCAAAAAAAATTTCTGGGTTTCCTCTCTAAAATTCCAGCAAGAGTCCTTTTAATTATCAATATCTAAGTATTGCTAGGGTACTTTAAATAGTTAGCCTCTCAGTGCTTTTGAACATACTTCTACTATATTGGTCATTTTGATTATAATTCTATTTCTGGATTTTTTTCTTATACTTGAATATGAGCTTCATGAGGGCAGGAACCTTGGCTCATAGGTATCTAGGTTCTAGCATAGTTTCCAACACAACAGCATAATGGGTAAGTTCAAAGACTATGGAGTCAATTACCTGGAGTCAGTCAAACCCAGGTCTACCACTTACTAGCAGTGAGTAAATGGAAATAATAACTCATGGGATAATTGTGAGGATTAAATGATAATGGCACATAGTAAGTATATTAAATGTTGGTTATTATAGTATGTGCCCAATAAATGATTGTTAGAATTGAAAAATAACAAAGTGAAAGCTGCCCCCTCATTCTAATTTGCGCTCCCTTTACCCCAACTTCAAAATCATACATGCTTGTTTTTGCCAGATTTGGCCTCTAAATATAGAATGTCAATCTTAGTTATGATTTAATATGAAATACTGACTTATTTTAAAAGCTTCAGCCCAGTTAATATAGCTCAGTGGTTGAGCATCGACCTATGAACCAGGAGGTCATGGTTCAATTCCTGGTAGGGGCACATGCCCGGGTTGTGGGCACGATCCCCAGTAGGGGTGTGCAGGAGGCAGCCAATCAATGATTCTCATCATTGATGTTTCTATCTCTCTCTCCCTTCCTCTCTGAAATCAGTAAAAATCTATTTTAAAAAAGAGCTTCAAATGCTTTGGATCAAACTAAATCTAATATTTTGGAATTTAAAAAAAAAGGAGGAGGGAAGCAAACCAAAAAACATCTATGGGATGGAAACTATTACATAGCACCATGGGAAGTGCTGACTTGATTAATAAAACTCAAATAAGACATGGAGCCTACCTTAAGACCACCATTATAACGTACCCATGTTTGTTAAGTGAGGCACATACAGTAAATGTTTTAGAGATCTGGGGAAGAGACAGGAGAGAGCTCGAAGTAGTCAGAGAACATGTTTTGGGTCTTTGCCAATTTCAGGTATTGAATAGGGCCTGGAAAGCTAGTCCAACATATCAAGTATGAAATTCGTCAATGCCACAGCAAATACTGCTGGGGGTCTGTAGATATTCTGTGTTCTCAAGCCTCAGCAAGGGCTCAGGATCCCACAAAGGGGTAGGCCTCTTTCTTCTAGTGCAGCGTTTCTCAACCTGTGGGTCGCGACCCCTTTGGGGGTCGAACAACCCTTTCACAGGGGTCGCCTAAGACCATCGGAAAACACATGTATAATTACATATTGTTTTTGTGATTAATCACTATGCTTTAATTATGTTCAATTTGTAACAATGAAAATATACCCTGCATATCAGATATTTACATGACGATTCATAACAGTAGCAAAATTACAGTTATGAAGTAGCAACGAAAATAATTTTATGGTTGGGGGTCACCACAACATGGGGAACTGTATTAAAGGGTCGCGGCATTAGGAAGGTTGAGGACCACTGCTCTAGTGGATGAGCAGAAGCCACCTACCTGAATATTTATAAGTGCAGTGAAGTGGAGTTCAGTACCTGACCATTGTCCTACAAAGAACTCATAGCCTTCCCTTCTTGGTAGTGCACACAGAAACTGTGGGAAACAAATACACAAGGAGGTAGATGAGTAAATAAAATCATTCCCTCTATGTCCAACCACCTGTATCATTCACTCCATTTCTTCCATGTTTGGTTGAAAATATTTTTTAAAATTATGAAATTCATACATAATAATATAACATATGTATATACACTTCTCAACCCACCTAAGAAAGAAGCATTAGATATCCAACTGAAGCTCCCTGTAATTCATTCCAATCCCACTGCTGAGTAACATCTATCCTGCATTTGCTGACTGCCATTCCCTTTCAATAGACAGTGAATCCTTCATCATGACATATATTTAAAAACAAAATGGCACAAGCAGCTACCAAATCAAGTTTTAATACTTTTAATGTGTATGTGCATATCCATAAACAAGAACAGTACCATTTGCATGTTTTAAACATAAATCATATCAAATTATGTGTATACTTTTGCAACTTGCATTTTTCATTTCACATTATACTTCTAAGATTTATCCAAGTTGATAACTATAACTCTAATTCATTAATTTTCACTGTTGTATGGAATTCTACTATAGAAATTTACCACAATTTATCTATTCTTCCATTGATGAATATTTGGATCTTTTTCACTTTCTAAACTTCCTAATGCTGCTGAATTAATTTTTGTTCCATTTACTATAATCACTTCATACTTTATCATCTGAGGCTAATACTGCAGTTCTAAACACCAAGAGATGATTAGTTTTATGCTCGAGATGTTTAGAAATGGGGATGAGTGGTGGAGAGATTGATGCCAGAAGATAAAGCATAATTAATCCAACAAGCATTAGTCATGGAATTGTCTCAGTATTGCCAACCACTCAGGGTGTTTCTTTATTATTAGACTAGAGGCCCGGTGCACGAAATTCGTGCATGGGTACAGTTCCTAGGCCTGGCCTGCGATTAGGGCCATCTTCCCCAGCTGCCCGCAGACGACCCTGACCCCTGCTGCCACCCATCCCCGGTTCCCGTTTGCCATTGGGTGATTGGTGCCTGACGGCCGGGGGAAGGGACTGAGAGGGGGTCAGTGCGTCTCATAGTGACTGGTCCAGTGGTCATTCTGGTCATTTTGCTGTTAGGGTCAATTTGCATATTACCCTTTTATTATATAGGATGAGATAACCTCAGTGCCTATCTAATAGCTGGTCCCTTGTTAGGACAACATAATGAACATCTTCTCCAAAAAGTCTCTTTGTAATTCATACCTTTTCCTCAACAGTCCCTAAGCAACCACTCACACAATCTATACTTCTTTTTTGTTTGGCTTCTCTCCATAATTATCCATATTGCTGTATATATCAATAGTTCATTCCTTCTAATTCCTGAATATTATTCCATTGTGTACATGTACACACATCACAATTCTTTTATTCATTCAACTGTGGTAGACTTGGATATTTTCAGTATTTTGTCATTACAAATAAAGCTACTATGAACATTTGTGTATAGTCATTGAATGTACATGTGTTTTCAGTTCTCTTGGGAAAATACCTAGGGGCAGAATGGCTGGGTAGTATGGCAGGTATATGCTTACCTTTTATAGAAACTGCCACAATGTTTTCAAAGTGGTTGTATCATTTTACATTCTCATCAAGAATATGAGAGTTCTAGTTGCTCCATATCCTCACCAACACTTGGTATGGTCAGTCTTTTTAATTTTAGTCACATTAGTGGTACCTTACTGTGGCTTTAATTTGCAGTCCCATTATGACTAATGATGTCAAGCACTTTTTTAGGTGCTTATCTGCCATTCTACTTCATTGGTCAACTGTCTGAATCATTTGCCCATTTGTTAATCGGGTGACCTGTCCTCTTATTAAGTGGTAAGAGTTTTTAATATATTCTGGATACCAGTCATTGTCAATATATGTCTGGCAAATATTTTCTCCCAGTCTGTGGCTTATCTTTTCATTTTGATAACAAGATCTCTTGAGAGGTAGAAATTTTTAATCTTTTTATGGTAAAACTAGAGGCCCGGTGCATGAAAATCAATGCACTGAGGGGGGGGGGGGAAATCCCTCAGCCCAGCTTGCCCTCTCTCAGTCAGGGAGCCCTCAGGGGAGGGAGGCGACCCGGCGATCAGGGGAAGGTGATGCCCCATCACACCTCTGCACCTCGGGCCAGCCCTGGGCGGCTGACATCTGAGGCTTGCCTACACCTCAGGCTGGCCCTGGATGGCTGGGGCCCTGAGGGGACTAGGGGACTCCGGAGGCAGGCACGTGGAGCGGCCGGGCCCACCTGGAGGTGGGCCCAGCCTTGCCGTGTGCCTGCCGCCCCAGTGGGGCTGAGGGGATTTGGCGCCGCCATCTTGTGGCTGTGGGCACCGCCATCTTTGAGGGTGTGGCAGTCAATTAGCATATTCCCTCCTTATTGGCTGTGGGCGCCACCATCTTTGAGGGTAGGACAGTCAATTAGCATATTCCCCCTTATTGGCTGTGGGCACTGCCATCTTTGTGATGGTGTGAGGGTCAATTAGCATATTCCCTCTTTATTAGATAGGATATACATTACAAAAAAGTTATCATTTTAACTATTTTTTCCCATTTTAACTATTTTTAAGTGTACAATTCAGTGTCATTAAGTACATTCACAATGTTGTGCAACCATTACTATCATTCATCTCCAGAACTTTCTTAATCTTCTCAAGCTGAAACCTATATTCATTAAACAATAGTTACCTATCCCTTTTCCCCGTCAGTCCCTGGCCATTCTACTTTCTGTCTATAAATTTGACTACACTAAGTATCTCATACAAATGTGGAATCATACAGTATTTGTCCTTTTGTGACTGGCTTATTTCACTTAGCATAATATCTTCAAGGTTCATCCATGTTATAGCATGTGTCAGAATATCCTTCCTTTTTAAAGCTGAATAATATTCTATTCTATACACACACACATCACATTTTATTTATCCACTCATCTATCAATGGACACTTGGGCTACTTCCACCTTTTGGCTATTACAACTAATGCTGCTATGAACATGGGTATAAAATTGAAAATTTTAATGAAATGCAATTTATCAATTTTTAAGATAGTTTGTGCTTTTTATGATGTACTTAAGAAATCTTTGCTAAACCCAAGATCACTAAGTTCTATGATCTATTTTGAGTTAATTGTTGAATATGGGGTGAGGTAAGAATAAGAGTATCCTTTCCCCCATTTAATTACCGTGGTCCCTTTGCTGAAAAACAAGTGACCACATATATGTTGGTCTATTTGTGGATTCTCTACTCTGTTCCATTGATCTATAGGTCTATTTTTATGCCAATATCATACTGTCTTCATTACTACAGCTTATAATAAGTCTTAATAAGATAATGTAAGTCCTCTAACTTTGTTCTATTTCAAAATTGTTTTGTTATTCTAGGTCCTTTGGATATCCAAATAAATTTTTAAAATCAGCTTGTCAACTTCTTTAAAAGAAAGGCCTATTGGGATTTTGATTGGGATTATATTTTACAATTTGTGGAGAAATGACAATAATATGGAGTCATCCTGTCCATGAACATGATATATCTCTCCATTTACTTCGAGGTTGTTTTTTTTTTAATTTTCTCTTGGCAATGTTTGGAAAAATTTTTTTAGAATCCTAGAAATGATTCTCAACACCAAGTCAGCTGGCCCACCTCACCTATTCCCTTCCCTTAGGTCTTCTGGTAGCTCATTACTACAGCAACAATTTCATAATTCCTTTTAGGTACATCTAATCAGGATAGCATGGCCAAAACTGAAAAGAAAATTCATAATAAAACAGACACTTAAGGGAAGTTGAAATTACTATGGTCTCAGGTTCTATATCCAACATTTATTTATACTGTTGATTAAGATCCAGATCAGAAAGGGCTCAGAAAAAGCCAGGCTTATTGTGCCAAACTCACATTATTTCATAAGGCTAAATAGTACAATCTACCTATAAGCATCTTTGTTAAGTAAACAGAACTATAACGTGAAATAGTATGGAGCATGAAGAGATCAGTTAGAAAACATCCTTATTTGCAGCATTGATAAGCAATCCAGAAACTTACTGTTGGACAGGACTGAGCCCGGTTCCAGATCAAATCAAACTTCTTTTCCTGTAGGTTAGAAAGGAATAAAAGTCACAAACAAACAAAAACCCCATAAAAAGCTACAATGACACTTAAATTCACCAAAACTGGACTCCAGAACTAAAATACAACTAAAACAATCTAAGTTTCATCATTTACAAATGCCTCTTATGACAGAGAGGAAAAACCAGATGTATTCTTTGCTGTTCAGTGTCAGAATCTGCTGTGAACCGTGTACACTCTAAATGCTCCAAACTCTCCAGGGGACTCTGCTAAGTGTCTGAGACATCAGGTCACTAAGTCTGTCTGAGGGAAGGCTTAAAAAGTCCCATTCAAACACTGAGCCAGTATCAGAGACCTAAAATATCAAGAAGTACAGGTCCCTTGGCTTTTGAACTTTTGAAGGGGAAGGGTATACATGTATAAGAGGTAGAAAAAAAATAACAATACTCGTTACAACAACCAAAAGGCCTGGCTTTATTTTTCCATCTATACGTTTTTCTCCTTAATCTTACAATTACGCATGTAAGCTTGGTGTACACTGCTTGATATAAACTTACCCTAGGCTATTTCCTCTTCCGGGAAGAACAATGAAAGAACTAGCTGATACACCAGTACATCAAATGTTGCTTCATGGTCAAGCAGTGACGAGAGAGAATCTATCTCCATAACAGCAATTTTAAGAAGAAAAAAAACCAAAACACCCCACAAGAAAATGCCACTTGGTAAGGGGAAATGTCAGAAAAAGATTAGGAAGAGGCTCCAAGGCAGCTCATGTATAGGTCACTTATAAACAAGAAAGGAAGAAACCTATGCTAGAGGCCCTGTGTTAAATTCCAATAGCTTGGGAAACACTAGAAAGAAATAAAAGACTTGGAAATTGCTCAGCAACATGAACTTACACCACACTCCCTTGTCAGAGACTTGACTCAAAGAGACATTTCTAAACCAGAATAAGGGAAAACAAGAGCTATAAATATACCATATGGAGCTTCCAATCTTTGGTACTCAGGGCATAATAAAAACCCTCAGAGCTATAAGCGTAAGTTCTCAAGAGGCAATAAACATAGGAAAAGTAAAGGCAACTGCCTGCTAAGGTTAGAGACCTGACCTTCATGCTATAACACTTTCATTTTCCCTCCAAACTACTTACTGGAATAACTGCGTAGACTGTATCTTTTGCTGCAAAATACTGCTGCCAAATCTGTACAAAAAAGAGAGTATGTCTGTGACATGTGGGTAATCTTTTCAACCTGCACCAAGAAATGATGACAGCTTTCATTACTCACAGTAACATACAATTTGATAACAGAGAGGAAAACCCAGAGTAATTCTTTTATTACTAGTACATGATTACAAAAAGATTTAATACCATCTACTCTTCTAGATAATTAAACTGTAACTCTTAATAACAAATTCCTGTCAGAGAAATGGAGTCTATGACCTTGTTAATCATTTCTCTCAAGACATGCCTTGTATATAATAGACAAGCTCTTTTTTTTCTTTTTCTTTTCATATCTTCTCTTTTCCTTCCCCAAACCCAAAATCCCTAGCCAATTGTGGGCCTTCTCAGAGAGTAGGACATCAGTCACTCAGAAGCCAGAGTCTGGAGTCAGGCAGGTCTGGATACAAATCCCAGCTCCAATCATTTTCTAGCTATGCTACTGTAGGCAAGTTACTGAAAAATAACTAATATAACCATCAGTAAAACAGCAATAGTATCACCCTCACAGGATTGTTGTGAAGATAAGCTGAAATGATTTAGGTTTGTGCTTAGCACAACAGAATTACAATGCAAACCAGAGCCAAAGTGCTCTAAGGGCAACAAAGAGCCCTTAACCCAAGTTAGGGAATGAGTGCTAGAGGAGAGGACACTTGAGATGTATCTTGAAAAATGATCAGGAGTTAGCTAGGTGAACAGGGAGTCTGGGAAGACAAAGAGGTAAGGAAGGAGATAAGAGAACATTCTAAGCAGAGAATGACAACATTAGCAAAGGCAGAGAAGCAGGGGAAGACATCATAGCCAAAGTGACATCTGAACTGGTGTTGAAGAATGGACCCGCCTCTTTTAAAGCTGCTCTGCTTGGTTAACATTCCCATTAAAATGTGATCTAGCCAACACAGAGCACAGAAGGACTGCTAATTCCTAGGACTTGGGTAAATCACTCTATCAGTACAGCCTAAGGTTGCTTTGTTTTTATTTTTCACGTCAGAACACTGTCTTCTCATTTTAAGGATAGCATATCCTACTTATTTTTATTTAATTTATATTAGTAGGTAGTTTATGAATCAACACTGAAATACATGAGATTGGTAGATACTTCCTAACATAGTTGAACTTGGTCACTCAAAATTATTTTAACAAACACAAATTTGTATCTAAAATTATAGGTCTAAATGATATTTGTCATATGATCAGGAGTCTCGGGCCTGGCTTCTTTCCCCACTAAAGGACATGCTTGGTGTCTACTTTCCATTGGCACTTCTTCCCAAAGGCAGTTTGAGGTCTCCTTGAGACTTGGCATAAGCCTCTATTAACAGAGGTTAAAATCCTGTGCTGTCCTTCTACCAGGTTAAAGCTCCTTGAGAGTAGGGGATTCTCTCATTTATTTCTATGTCTAGCAAAGAGACTGACATTTAATAGGTATTCAATAAATGTTTGCTGAAAATGAATGATGTAGCACCCAAAAGAAACCATGGCAATTGGCACAACTTCCCATAAAAGAATATGATGCAGAATGAAACGGACATGGGTTTGAGTCTCATGTTTAATTCCCCAAATAACTCTAGCTCTACCACTTACTAAGTTACTTAATCTCTCTAAGCTATAGTTTCCTCAGTGGTAAATTTGGAATAATAGCACCTACTTTACAAAGTAGTTATTAGAATTTAATGAAATAGTGTATATGAAGCATGAACAATATCTGACACATATACTGGTTTTATTATTTTGATTTTCTCAATATATCTAAAACACAACTCATGGAACTACAGGAATGCCAATAAATAGCATATTACAATCTAACTAGAGGCCCGGTGCCCGAAATTTGTGCACAGGGGGTGGGGGTGGGGGTTGTGTCCCTCAGCCCAGCCTGCACCCTCTCCAATCTGGGATCCCTCACACAATCCAAGACTGCTGGCTCCCAACCGCTTGCCTGCCTGCCTACCTGATTGCCCCTAACTGCTTCTGCCTGTCAGGCTGATCACCCCTTAACCGCTCCCCTGCCAGCCTGATTGATGCCTAACTGCTCCCCTGCTGGCCCGATTGCCCCTAACTGCCCTCACCTACAGGCCTAGTTGCCCCCAACTGCTCTCCCCTGCTGGCCTGGTTGCCCCCAACTGCCCTCCTCTGCCGGCCCGGTCACCCCTAACTGCCCTCCCCTGCAGGCCTGATCGCCCCCAACTGCCCTCCCTTTCAGGCCTAGTCCCTCCCAACTGCCCTCCCCTGCTGGCCATCTTGTGTCCACAGGGGGGCGGCCATCTTGTGTGTTGGAGTGATGGTCAATTTGCATATTACCTCTTTATTAGATAGAATTAGAGAAAAGAATCATAGACGTGAACATTTAAATAGTAGTGAAATGACCAAAGAGGCAGGACAGATCAAGAGTGCTTTGAAGGCCCAGCTGGTATGGTTCAGTGGTCAAGTGTAGAGCTCTGAACCAGAAGGTCACGGTTCGATTCCCGGTCAGGGCACATGCCTGGGTTGGAGGCACAATGCCAGTGTGGGGTGTGCAGGAGGCAGCCAATCAGTGATTCTTTACCATCACTGATGTTTCTATCACTCTCTCCCTCTCCCTTCCTCTCTGAAATCAATGGAAATATATTAAAAAATAAATTTTAAAAAGTAAAAACACAAATATAGCATTTACTCTGTGCCAGGAACTGTTTAAAGTGCTTTACAAATATTAACTCATTTAATTTCCCAAATAACTCTATAAGGTAAGTACTATTATCATCTCCACTTTACAGATAGAGAAAGTAAGGCTCCAAGGGGTTAACTAACTATCAAAGTCATTCAGCTAGTAAGTGGGCAGAGCTAGGATTTAAAATAGGCAGCTTGGTTCTAGAGCAGGGGTGGGCAAACTTTTTGACTCGAGGGCCACAATGGGTTCTTAAACTGGACCGGAGGGCCGGAACAAAAGCATGGATGGAGTGTTTGTGTGAACTAATATAAATTCAAAGTAAACATCATTACATAAAAGGGTACGGTCTTTTTTTTTTTTAGTTTTATTCATTTCAAACGGGCCGGATCCGGCCCGCGGGCCGTAGTTTGCCCACGGCTGTTCTAGAGTCTTTGTTCTTAACCAATACATTATGCTTCTCCATAGCAAAACTTTAAGAGGAATCAACTGGTGAGGATATGATAAGGGGAGTGGGAGAAATAAGAGCAGGAAAACCTATTTAGAAAGGTAGTACAGTAAGCCAGGTATAGAGCAGCAATGATTTTAAATAAGATGTGGACAATAGGAATGAAGACGAAAGGGGGAATGTGAGTTGATTAGATATGCAGAAGTGAGACCAAGAAAGATAAGTTTTCTTATGCCACTATTTTTCATGTAATTCATCACTTTTCTATCCATGGCCACTTTTCATTTTCGCTAGAAAGAGGTGTCAGGAAATCTATGGTCCTTTCTACTTTCAGATTTGGTTCACAGAGCACACATTTTCATAAAGTACATCCACCCATTTTCATGCAATACCTGCTTTATTTCTTCTGCAGTTTTGTCTTTCACCATCTCAATGTTAAAGATTGAACTGAGAGTCTGAAAGGGAAAATAAAAGGAAATTAGCACCACAATTTAAAAAAACAAAGCAGCTTAACTATCTGTAAGCTTTGTGGGAAGCAACATGTGTATCAGATCCTCAATAAGCAGAGAACAAGTATAAGAAAACTCCTATGCGCAAAAGAAGTGAGCCCCCAAGCCTGGCCTGGGCAGGTTTTTGCAGTTCTATGCTTGGGGGGTACAGGTACTTCCTAAATCCTTCACCCTCACAATGAGCACTGCAGCACTTTGCAACTGGTAAGAGGAGAAAGTTTGGTTATCTTTAATTTAACTGCCATTCTGCCAGGAGTTGCTCCTTATTTGCAAGTTAAATGACAGAGTAAACGTGTTTTTATTTGATTTTTAAAACAAATTCCTATAGGAAAAAAAGGTATCACTATATTTCCTCTAATATCCCCAGGATCCACACTATGCTAGGTGTCACACCAAGGACACAAAAATTCATAGAATATTTCTCATCACCACAGTTGGTAAATCACAAAATCACTGAACCACAGTAAACATGTTCATATTTGCAGTCTCTTATTATAGACTAGAGGCCCAATGCATGAAATTTGTGCAAGAGGCTTGGTCCTCACAGCTGCGGCGGCTTGCTTCGGCCTTCGCAACCCGGCTTCCTCCGGAAGGTTCTTCAGCTGTTGGTCTAATTAGCATATTACACTTTTATTATTATAGACTAGTGGCCTGGTGCACGAAATTCATGCATATTAAAAGGAAATTAGTTAGAGGAAATACTTTAATATTGCTATTTGCCCTTTCTCTATAATAGAAGTGTGAGAGATGAAAGGAAATTAGTAAAATGTGTATGAAAATAATATATAAATTTATTAATAAATAAACAGTAACAAAAGGATATAATAACAGAGGCATGATATAAAAACAACAAAAACATATGAAAACAACAAAAACATGATATAAAAACAACAGTGATGCAAACAATGACTGATAAAGTGATTAAGCTTATTCTAATATCTCCCTGTACACCACATTAAGAGTGAAAACACTTTCAGAGTGCTTGACTAATTTCCCTTGTGATGAAGTATTTAGAACTTTAACTGTAATGTCACATGCTCTTCAAACTCGAGAGAAAGCAACATATAACTGACCATGTGCGAAAATGGGTTCAGGTAGGAATATCCCTACTCTGTCTAGAGTTTGTCCTTGTGATTTATTAATAGTCATCACAAATGCTGGCATCACAGGAAACTGTCGTTGAATCAATTTAAATGGGAGGCCAGTGTCAGATGGGGACAAATTAATTCTTGGAATCAGAACAACCTCTCCCTCTGTAGATCCTGTTAATACTTTAGTTTTGATAATGTTAGGTCGTAATCTTTTGTAATCTGTACCATTACAAAGACCCCATTTACTATTAAGATTTCTCAATAGCATGATGATTGCATCCACTTTCAATTGTAATTTATGACACAGGATTCCAGAAGGAGTAATACTATTAAGAAATTTGATGGCAAAACTTTCCTTTTCAGCATCATCTGTTGAATCAATGGAATCATCACTCAAATATGTGTGAAAATCTCCATCGAGTATACCCAAAATTTCTTCATTTAATTTTTGAACGTGCTTATTTTTTGGACAAAGAATTGCACGTTTAGATATATTTTTAATATTATCTATAGATATAGTATTTCCAAAGGTAGCTTCAATAATAGATCCATTACAAATCATTTCACAGGGGATTTCAATAATATCCATTCCTAAATGAAAACTGCTATCAAGTTTGCCATCTCCAAGTTTTACTAACCATTCACTATAAGCAGAATCCTCTGATCTCATATTTGTTGTAAGAGACAACTTTTTGAAACATCCCCAAACATTACAGTACTTTAAACTCGTTTGTACTATGGCCGATCGCATAGCATGCAGTACAATACTGAGACATTGTTGAAAATCGACTCCAAGAAGGAGAACTTTCCCACCAAATACAACATTCAAATTCATAATTTCACTTAGTAATCTGTCTATGGCGTTTATAGCATGACTGGATGCCATGGTGCATTCATCAGTAATGAGAAGTTGGGCCTTTTTTAATAGTTTTAGCAACTTCACTGTTTATATCGAATCTAGAAATTGACGTTTCATTTAATGGAATGGGTAATTTATATTTGGAATGAAAGGTGCTTCCACTGAGAAGTAAATTTGCAGCAATTCCTGTAGACGCTGTGGGTAAAACAGTACCACCATGACCTCTAATATAATGTATTAAAACTTTATAAAGATATGCCTCCACGCTCCGAGGGCTGTTTCCTGCCTCAAACCTCGCCTCACGGGAAATAGCTCAGGGAGGGCACAGCCATTGGCAAGGCGACCCAGGACTCAGTGCGTCCACGCTCCAAGGGCCGGTTCCTGCCTAAACCTCGCCCTTACCGGAAACAGCTCGGGGAGGGTGCAGCTGTTGCTAAGAGGACCCAGGACTCAATGCGTCCACACTCCGAGGGCCGGCTGGTTCCTGCCTCAAACCTCGCCCTTGTGGGAAACAGCTCGAGGAGGGCACAGCCGTTGCCAAAATGACCCCTGCAGGACTGACTTCCTTCCTGTTGGTTGAGCCTCGGTTGTGACGCGTTACACCCAGGGTTTTTATATAAGTAGATATTACATGTGGTTTTAAACCTGGGTATTTAATTAGAAACCTACCTTGTCCTTAGTGAATCCTCTGCTCATAGGCTGTTTCCCCAAAGTGTTTGCCTGAAATATATGATAGACAAGACATGAATCTATACTTCACTCAGAAGATAAAGACCACTGAGATAGTGAAGTGCCCAATATCTCATTTAGTAATTCTGTACCTAAGAACTCACCTCTCTCCACTCCATATAGTAACTGTACATACTGTTCATAAGAGTTGTTGGTTGTGAAACTTTTTTTTTGACATAGCTTCTGAGATACAGATGAGAAAGTATTCCTTTGTTAATAACCTGCATTTACTAGTACTGAGAGAGCATTCTATGCCTGTTATTATGGATATACTAGTAAGGGGCTCCTTCCCAAATTGAGGGCTGCTTGGGTTTTCTGTGTTCCACTCTCTGATCTGCTCCACAGTGAGCCTCAGAGGAGGTAAGGAATGGAAAGATCTGTTTTCCAAGGCTTTTTCTTATCTGTGACAGCACTTCTGATGGCAGATATCCTCAGCAGACTGTAGAGTTTTTTTAGTATTCAGTCTTAATATTCCTTCCATCAAATTAGACGTCCCCTCAAAAAAGGCCAAAAACAACTGAAGGTGATTATTTTCTCTCTTAATCCACTATCTCTGATAAAGGCCACAGTCAGGAAATCCTATTTTGAATTGTTTCTGATAGTGGGCATGGGTTGTTCTGAGTCTTCCACTCAGTTTCTCAGTTCAAGATCATGCCTTTCAGAGGGAAGGAGTATAAGCTACACCTGGGATTTGAAGGTGAAAAACAATTTCTGCATAAAACCCTGCCTGTCATTACTCTGTGCTTTAATATATCCAAACCTTTCATAAATTATGCCCATAGAACTCATACCCACAAATTAGACAAAAGACTGGTATAGGAAAACCTATTTGGGTACACCCTGGTCTTTTTGGTCAGATCTTTACACTGACAACGTTCTAATGCAGTCTTTCCTTTGTATGTAAACATACAAAAGAGAATTGATTTCATTTTCTTACCACTCACCTTTAGGTGTATTGTGAAAACAAAAGAAATAAAACCCTCCATTTGCATACCTGTCTTCACTTTTCAATGACTAAGTCTGGTGTATTCTTTTTCCACAATGTCCCTCCAGTTCATTCATTTCCATTTTTACTTACAGAAATAAAAAATTTAAACTTATTGCATTTTATCTAATCAAAGACACCACAGATTTTAAGAAGCACCATTATTTTATGTATTAGAAAATAATGCCAATTAAACAATAACACTATACTTATATTTCACTAGAGGCCCGGTGCACAAAATTAGTGCAGTGCGGGGGGGGGGGCAGGGGGTCCCCTCAGCCCAGTCTGCCCCCTTTCACAGTCCAGGAACTCTCAGGAGTTGTCCTACTGATGGCTTATGAACAGGAGTCTCTATTAACAGAGGTTAAAATCCTGTGCTATCCTTCCACGGCTTAGGCCCGCTCTCAGGAGGCAACTGGGCTGATCAGGGGAAGGTGCCACCCCCATCACCCCGCTGCTGCTGCCACTGCCAGCTGCCACAGCCGCCAAGGTGTTTTCATCAACACAGACTCCAGTCCCTTTACCACGAAAAAATGACAACTTTCTTTAGGCATTTTCAAGATGTGTCTTTCATAGGATATGACATGTCTTTCATAGGATATGACATTTCTTTCTTTCTTTCTTTTTTTTATCCTCACCTGAGGATATGTTTCCATTGATTTTTAGAGAGCGGGAAAGAGAGGGAAAGGTAGAGAGAAACATCAATGTGAGAGGCACACTTCCATTGTTGCCTCCTGCATGAGCCCTGACCTGGGCCCTGGTCAGGGAGGAGCGTGCAACCTAGGTACATGCCCTTGATCAGAATTGAACCCGGAACCTGCGGTCGGCAGGCCGAGGCTCTATCCACTGAGCCAAACTGGTTAGGGCAGGATATGACATTTCTTACCCCTCCAGCAGCAAACCTTCGTTTTTTCCTCCAGGAGTGAGGTGGAAAAACCCTAGATTACCTTCTTGGATTCTTATTACCCAAGCGAGTGGCGTACTGCAAGCTTAGCCAATGAGCGGTCAGAAAAGGTGTTTCCTCTGCAGCTCCCTCACAGAGGCAGGACTGCTGGCACACCGCGGCCACGGGGCTGCTGGGGGCTGGACCCCTGTGAGGGTTTGTGTCTCTGCTCTGGCCCCAAAAGCCCAGTGCCACGGCCTGCGGGTTTGTGTCTCTGCTCCGGCCCCCGTGTGTTGTTCTCTCAGGCTCCAGGCCGTGCCCGTCCCCTCCTCCTGAGCAAGTCGTGACCGTTATGGCATCCTGGCCTAATTTGCATATTACATATGTGTGTATATATATATATATATATATATGATCAATTTTAAGGCAATTTAGAAGATGTTAAAATGTGAAAAGAATGTGAACTTGAGAACCAGTGAAATAAGGTAATTAAAAATTATAATTGAAACTATGTGCCCAAGTCTTAAGAGCACTTAGTAAGAAATTTAAATGAGTACATTACTACTCCCCTACAGATGCTTTTGAAATCCGTGGAGACAACTTTTTTATCACAATAATTGACTGGATGGTGACACCTGCATTTATGGAGAAACAGGGATGCTAAATGAGCTGCAATTTACAGATGAATTCTACATAATGAAGAACTTTCCCTCATCCTGGACAACTTCTCAGTGTCTAGCCAGACATCCTTGTAAGTGAAACACCTTTTTATAATGGCCTGGGCCTGAAATTTAACTCTGTTTCCTTCCTTCCTTCCTTCCTTCCTTCCTTCCTTCCTTCCTTCCTTCCTTCCTTCCTTCTTCCTCCCTTCCTCGCTCCCTCCCTCCCTCCTCCTCCTTCCTTCCTTCCTTCCTTCCTTCCTTCCCTCCCTCCCTTCCTCCCCCTCCTCCTCTTCACCCTTCCTTCTTTTCCTTCCTTCCTTCTATTACCTGGGCCTGAAATCTAACTGTTTCCTTTCTTTCCTTTTTCCTTTTTCCCCTTTCCTTTCCTTTCCTTTCTCTCTCTCTCTCTTTTTTTTTAAACACGACTTTAATAAACACTAAGTTTTTCAGAAACGCAATCACTATGTAACTCGAGAGAAGACTATATTGTGGAATCCCATGAGGGTCACTGATTACAACACTGCTCATGGTTTGGGAGTTCTTATAATTACCAACACAGTACCCCTGCACCAGTCAGCTTTTGCTGCTTATGTTATTCACAGTGACTTCACATATAGGTAAAAGCATCTGATGACTGCATTAGGTCATAGTTGTGCCCAAGAACTCACATATTAAAATATGAATTTTATTTAAAAATACTTTCCTTTATTTTATAGGTAGGGCACTATATTGATATTTTCCCCTCTGAAACTATGTGTGTAGGTGGATGATATTGTCTACATTTTATTTCAGGGTAGAAAAGGGAAAATTTTTAATAAAAAATTATTGCAAAAGAGGATGTTGGGTCTCATGTGACAGAAACCAATGACTCAAAGTAAAGACGAGGCTTTGGAAATGGAGTGATTAGCCCTCCTCTGAGTAACTAGATAAGAAAGACTGTAAGTAAATATTTACCTGAGAGTTGCCATAATATAATGAAATCTTATTCTGCATCTTATCATAAAGTTGAATTTCTAACTCTGTCTACAAAAAGGGGCAAAGAGCTTTCCCATATAACATTGAGAGCTGATAACACAGTAAAGAACTATTATTAGCACTGTAAGTTTATTATGGTAAATTGTATTTGTTAAAATATTTGTAGTAGAGTTGTTTGTTCACATAAAGCTGTAAATTATATTTGTCATAGAAGGTTGAATTTGCTCCCCAACCTTACAATGATTAACCCACTAACTACTGCTCTGATTCTAATTAATCACTTATTAAAAGACTGGGTGGATTCTCTTAAAACTTAGGATACCCAAAGCAAAAAAAGTTATTCTCCAAGTAAACGAAACATCTCTCATTTTAAAATACAATGTCAAATCCCAATTTCCCACTGTAACTACCTTATTTCAGCCCACACAGCCCACACCTAGACTACTGTACATTCTTCCTGGTTTTGGCTTCTCCCACTCCAACTAGTTTTGTGCATCATCCTAGATAAGTATTTTTCAAATCATAGGTTGAAGTCCTATTTAGTGGCCAAAGTTTTAAAAAGATAAAATAAGTAATAAGAGTACACTGCATGTAGCAAAAGCATTGTTTTATAAAAATTTTGTTTCGGGTCCTGACCAGTTTGGCTCAGTGGATGGAGCGTCGGCCTGCGGACTCAAGGGTCCCGGGTTCGATTCCGGTCAAGGGCATGTACCTTGGTTGCAGGCACATCCCGAGTAGGGGGTGTGCAGGAGGCAGCTGATCAATGTTTCTCTTTCATTGATGTTTCTAACTCTCTGTCCCTCTCCCTTCCTCTCTGTAAAAAATCAATAAAATATATGTTTTTAAAAAATTTTGTTTCGGTTACAATCATATACTTATTTGTGTACTGAATTACAGTGTAAAATATATTTCTTTCTGCGGGTCATGGTCAAAAAGTTGGAAAAGCACTGCATTAGACTTTCCTATACACAGCTTTCAACATGCTTTCCCCCAGCTTTGATTCTTATTTAGGGATAACAATAGCTAGTAAACACTTTTTTGCTGCCCGCTCTCTACAGCCCACTGCCATGTGCGCCTTACTTTGATCATTCGACTTCATCCCTGGGAGCAGAGACTACCGTTCCCATCCTTCTATATCTCCATGACCACAGTGATGTGCCAGAAAGAGTAGGGTACCATTTATGGATGGAGACTGAGCTGAGTAGAGAGGGGCTCCGTTCCGTTCATCCAGCTAACCCATTAATGAGCCCAATTCCAAGATACAGGTTTGGGTTGAGGGTGGAGAGCACTGGTGAGCCTATAACACAAAAAGGGACAGGTCTTACCTTCTGTTCCATACATTTGATAAAGTCTCCTTGCCTGGAGTGCCCCACGGGCTGCTTCCGAAACTCATTGCGCTTCTCTAGTCGAGACTCAAAAGCAGCTGGGTCAGACCTGATGAAAGGTAAACCAGTTAAACCACTGGGGCCTTTTCAGATTTGGAAAGAACAAGTACCATGTTGCATTTCTACAGAGAGGGGACACAGGTATTCAGAGGCTGAAGGATTTGCCTTCAGGTAGTTAGGCCTGAGCACACGCCTACAAATCAAAGAGGACAAAGTTGTCTAGTTTTTCAACTACTGTTAATCCTCAAGAGGCTGGTGTAACCTTTTTCTCCTGCAGAATATTTCCCAGGGTGACGGAGACCTTGGCCCCTCAGGTACTTACACTCTGGGTACTTGGAATTCAAATTCTCAAGATGGGAAGGGGACTTTAAGGTCATCTTGCCGGGTCACCTCCTCAGGCAGAAATCTAAAAACATTCCTACCAGGTGTCAGGCTTTTACTTGAACACATCTAGTTCTTGGACATCTCATATTAAACATCTGTTTATTCAGATGTAGGTGATTCAGAGGCTTCGGCCAGCCTATTTTGCAGATTTAGCACCTGAGTATCTCCCTGATCCTCTTTCCAAAAAAAACCCCTGCTCCTGCAGATGGAACGTTAGAATTTTTCCTTTATGTCAAAATGGGGCTGGTCTTCAGGCCGGAAGTCCAGGTTGGGGCTGTCATCCTTGTTAATAATTCTTCAGGCTGTATAGCCAATGATGGGATATTTGGCTCTGTACACTTTGGTGAATACTCCAGCTCCTCAGCCATGAGACCTGTAGTGTCATGGATGGTATCTGTAAGATCCAAGCATGTCTTGCTCACCTCTCTGGTGGAAGCCTGGCTGGTCAAAGCACTGTAGTGGGGGGGGGGGGGTCTCTTCCATAAAACTCCTTTCCAGAGGTGATATTAACACCACTCCCCTCACTGCCATGTCCTGAGTGTACCTTTCCCTCTGTAGTTAGGCCAGCTCCTGGGTAGAGTGGCTCCAGTGGTCCTGCCCAGTGGGGTGTGGCAACTGCCCGGCTGGGGCCACAAGGACCAGAACCAGGGAGGCCACACCTGGGCCTCCCATGGTGAGTGGATAGACAGTGAGGGGTGGCTTAGGCAGTGAGTCTGTGTACTCCTGCCTTGGGCGTCATTTATTAAAATGTTCTGAGCCTAAATTTATCTCTGTATCTTTCATCCTCAGGTATAAGAGAAAATGTCTAATTCCTTTTATATGAGAGAAATCACTGTTATGTCACCCTTTATATTTATCTTTCCAGGTAAAATTTCTTCAGTTTTTTGAGACCCCTTTTCCTGTATGTGACTTGTGAATCTCTCCTCACTGTGGACTTGCTCTGTCCACACTCTAGAGCAGGGGTCCTCAAACTTTTTAAACAGGGGGCCAGTTCACTGTCCCTCAGACCGTTAGAGGGCCGGACTATAGTTTAAAAAAAAACTATGAACAAATTCCTATGCACACTGCACATATCTTATTTTGAAGTAAAAAAACAAAACGGGAACAAATACAATATTTGTATTTGCATGTGGCCCGCGGGCCGTAGTTTGAGGACCCCTGCTCTAGATATAGTGGGCCTGGAGCTAGATCAAATCCTCCCAATTCACCCGCACAGAGTGTGATGTAAAACCCAGATTCTGGGCTGGAATTGAGTCAACAGGGCACACAGCCTTGTCCTGCTGCTGGCTCACATCACACCTGTGGCTGGTACTCTAATAGCCCAGGTTTTTGTGAGTATGACTCAGCACAAACCAATCAGGGCTGTAAGTACCTTTAAAATATCTCATGATATCCTCCTACGTGTTTGGTCCTGGGTCCTAAGGCCAGGCCCTATTTTGCCTCTTCCCTTAACTTGGCCCAGGTTCTACTGACTCTGTTTTGGTCCTGCTTCCATCTCCCTTTTCATCTACCTCAACCTTGTGGTCTTTTCCTTTTTGTATCCACACAGCTTTCCTTCCCGTCTCCCTGACTTGTCTCTCAGATGCTTCTAGAACAGTGATGGCGAACCTATGACACGCGAACTCATTTTTTTTGGTTGATTTTTCTTTGTTAAATGGCATTTAAATATATAAAATAAATATCAAAAATATAAGTCTTTGTTTTACTATGGTTGCAAATATCAAAAAATTTCTATATGTGACACGGCACCAGAGTTAAGTTAGGGTTTTTCAAAATGCTGACATGCCGAGCTCAAAAGGTTCGCCATCACTGTTCTAGAACTTACCCTTTCTCCTTTTCATTCATTCAGCAAACTTTGTTATCCCTTGCTTGCTGTTTACCTTTCTGGGCTCTATGGATACAAAAATAATTAAGACAGAGTCCCTACCTCCAGGAGCTTCTATCCAGACATGTAACAAAGTATAGTAAAATGCTATGGATATATGATGAAATTTTACTCAAACATTCCCAAGTGGTTTGAGGTGGTTTCATGCCCCTGTACCTTTGCTGCTCCCCTTACCTGGAATATCCTCCCCCAATCCCATTCCTGTATTCCTTTGTGTTAACCCACAGTGCTCAAAGGGTATTTTGGTAATAAATCTAGGGAGACGAGGCCCACAGCGTAAGAGCCTTGTGAGGAACTCGAAGGAATATGGACATTACCCAGAGGTCAGTGGAAAGTTCCCATAGCAGTATGTGTAAATGCTGATGGGAGTGATCTAGTGGAGAAGGAGAGTAAAACCAGTCATTCATTTGTCCATGGGTAAGAACGAAGACTAGTTGTGGAATATTCAGAGTATGAGTAGACAACTCTCCGGACATGCCTGTTTGTGAGAGAGATCAATGAGAAAAGGCTGAAGGGAAATGCAGGCCAAGAAAAGGTTTTAAAGAAGACAAATATGTGAGTATATTTGAATGATGTTTTAAGAAGAGCAAAAATAGTCATTCATTTATTCCATCATTCTTTCAGAAAAAGAAAAGTCACCGTAGTAGCAATGAGATAGACTGGGACAGAGGGGTCCAAGTCGAGTGGGGAAGACTAGGGAGAGGATGACAGTGAGTCCAGGTGAAGATGACGGGGGATTAAATTAAGGTCGTGGAATGAGAGATGAGACCGAACTCAAAGAAGTTACAGTATTTAGTCTTTGGTTTCCTCCCGTAAGACAACTGTCTGCCCACCCTGCCAAATTCTCTCCTAGGCCCCTGTAATTGTCACCTTTGATCGCCTTTAGCTCTTCCACTTGACTCTTCAGACCCTACCATGGCCCCCAGACACCCACCTGAACGTCCTCTAACCCCGGGTCCTTTCATCTGGAAGCTGAGGGGACGGTTAGGAACCCTGGGTTCCGAGACTGATGCAAGCCAACCAGCTGTGTGCTCTTGGGCAGGTCTCTTGCTCTCTCTGATACTCAGCTTTCTCTCCTTGGAGAGGGTTTACCCCCAGGCCTCAGCTGGGTCCGTATGTGACCGCGAGCAAGTCAAGTCCTTCTCCGGAAGGCTCCCTTTTCCCATGTCTTTAAGGACAGGTGTCTTGGAGCTGCCCGCTGGGGAAAGGCTGTTAGGGTCTGAGAACTAAGGCACCAAGGCGGACCCCGGAGAAAATGCCAGGGCGTTGCGAGACGCTCAGCGCTACACTAGCTGTGGGGCTCGAGGCAGTGAGCTCCCTCTCTGAGCCTGGATGCGGCCTCTGCGTGCGGACGGTGGCAGTGCCCACCTCGCACTGCCCACCTCGCAGGGCCATGGGGCGCACTCCGAGCGCCAGGCACACCGGAAACGCGGGCCCATGGCCGCCCCTCCTCCCTGCCCGCCGCCCGC
>NW_005871085.1:2982923-2984989 GCF_000147115.1 Myotis lucifugus
GCCCCACCTCTTCCTCGGTGTACTCAGGGGCGTCGGCCTCGGACCGCGGCCGGGCGCCCGCTCCATCGCGCTCCGGTTCCCTGCGCCGGCGCTCGGGCCTCGAGGTTCCGCGCGCTCAAGGTTCCGGGAGCCGGGCCGGGCGAAGGGGGCGGGGCGGGAGTTAGGGTCCTCAATGCCCCCGCTGCGTCCGCCTGCCCCGCTGAGTCCGCCGGCTCCGCGCACCCTTCCACCGCCCCGCCTCCTCCTTGGAGCCCTCCTGGATTCACGCCCGCCGGCTGGGTACCAGCAGCCTCTGCTCTCCAAGTCTCCTCTGGAAAGTCGCTCGGATCTGCTAGTCCTCGTCGTGCTTGCTCCCTTTTAAATTCTCCTGGCACTTGCTGTAGTAGTTGTCCTTCTGCATCAAAGGCCCTTTAGTCGGTTGTAATCACCGATTATTGTGAGACACAATAAATAAATGTATCACGTCAGGTAATGATACATGCTATTCGTTAAAATAGGAACCCTCATGCACTGCTGATGGGAATGCAGACTGGTGCAGCCACTGTGGAAAATAGTATGGAGTTTCCTCAAAATTAAAAATGGAACTCCCACTTGACCCAGTAATCCCACTCCTAGAAATCAGAAACACCAATCAGAAAGGACATATGCACCCCTATGTTCATAGGAGCACAATTCACCATAGCTAAGATTTGGAAACAGCCTAAGTGCCCATCAGCAGATGAGTGGATTAGAAAACTGGGGTACATCTACACAATGGAATACTACGCCACCAAAAAAAGAGAGAACTCTTAGCATTCACAACAGCATGAATGGACCTGGAGAGCATTATGCTAAGTGAAATAAGGCAGAGAAAGATAAATATCACATGATCTCACTCATTTGTGAAATATAATGAACAACATAAACTGACAAACAAAAATAGACCCAGAGACATAGAAGCATTGAGCTGACCATCAAACCCCAGAGGGAAGGGGGGGAGGGGGGAGGGTAAGTGATCAACCAAAGGCTTTGTGTGCGTGCATATAAGCATAACCAATGGACACAGACAGTAGAGGGGTGAGAGCATGTGCTGGCGGTGGGAGCAGCTGGGGAGAGGTCAATGGGGGGAAAGGGAGACATATGTAATACTTTAAATAATAAAGAATTTAAGTGTTAAAAAAGGAGAATAGAGATATGGGATACTTGAGCAGAGGCCTGAGGAAATGAGGGAATGATCTGTATGGATATCTAGAGGCAGAGCCTTCCAGATACAGGAAATGGCAAGTGCACAGGCTCTGATGCAGGAGCATGTTGCCCTGTTGCCCTGCATGTGGACACCAAGGAGGTTATTGTGTGAAGAAGTACGGAGAAGGGTAGTTAGATTGCTCAGGGCTTTGAAGGCCTTGGTTAAGGACTTTGGTTTTGAATCTGAGGGAAATGGGAAGTCACTGTAGGTTTTCAGCAGAGAAGTAACATGATCTATTTTTTTGAAGTATCCTTCTGGCTGCTTGTGGAATGTAGGGCATGGGAGGGGCGGGGGCGCAAGGATGGAAGCTCTCCTAAGGGTGCCCAGTTTGTCCTGGTTTACTTGGGACTTTCCTGGTTTTAACATTGAAAGTCCTATGTCCTGAAAACCTCCTAAGTCCCAGGCAAACTAGGATGATTGGTCACCCTATGGGGAGACTCATAATGCAAGTGAGAGATGGTGGTGTTTAGAATAAGGTGATAGTGATAGGAAAGTGGTTTTGAAAGCAAGCCTAAAGATTTTGCTAGTGGAGTGAATTTGGGTGTGAGAGAATAAAAGGAGTTGAGGATGACTTATAGGCTTTGGCCTGAACAACTGGAAGGATAGAGTTGCCATGTATGGAGAGGAGGAAGGCTGGAGTAGGTGAGAGGGTGGATGATCAGGAGTTTAGTTTGGGACATGTTAGTTTGAGATCATTTAATAGACTGGCAAGTAGGGGACATCAACTGGACTATTGTGTGAATGAGTTTAGAGTTCTGAGGAACAGTCTGGGCTGGGTATAAAGTCGTTAGTTATCGGTATATATAGGTGTATATATGATAGTAAAGCTATGAGTCTAAGG
>NW_005871085.1:2985129-3037303 GCF_000147115.1 Myotis lucifugus
TCAATGGTGATGGAGACTTGACTTGGAGTGGTGAACACACAATACAGAGTACAGATGATGTGTTGTAGAATTGTGCACCTGAAACTTGTATAGTTTTATTAATAAATTCAATAAAAAGGGGAAAAAATCCCTGAGTCTGAATGAGATCACTGAGGGAGTGAATGTAGATAGAGGGCTAAGGCCTGAGGGCATGCTAACATTTAGTGATCAGGGAAAAGAGGAGAAACCAGCCAAGGAGACTGCAAAGCGGGAGCCAGTGGGGTATGAGGCAAGCTGAGGGTTAAGTAAACCTGGAAAAAAATCGTGCTGAATAGTGCCCAAGTCACATGCTGGGGGGCCACAGAGAGGAAAGTAATTAAATGGTGCCAAAAAGCTGAGCTAGGCCCAGGGGTAGTACAGGGAGGCTGACTTGAGCTTAATTAGGGAAGGGCTTTCTAACTGAGCCACCCATACATGGATCAAGTTGCCTCAGGAGGTGTGAGCAAGTAAGTCTCTGACCCAAGCAAGTCCCAGGGGATGAGTTGCTGGGTAGGGGAGATCTACCTCCAGGGCTCAAGCATCTGATGGGCTTGGTACTAGACACCCCTCAAAACCCCTTCAAACTGGGGATGATCGCATTCTGGGAAGCCAATGGAAGCAACTGTTTGTCATAGAGTCTGGGGGTTGAGCTGAGCTTTGAAGGATAAGCAGGAGTTCAGTGGGGGGAAAGAGTGGGGAGGGGCACTCAGGTAGAGGCAGTATGAGCAAAACTCCAGAGATGTGAGTAAGCAGGCTGTGCTAAGGAGTCTGGTCTGATCAGAAGGGAGAGGTAAGTGAAGGATGGGGAGGAAGGTGAGGCTGGAAAGGATGGAGGGCCAGAAAGTAGGGAGCTCCCACAGGACCTGGTGCCCAATAAACACCACTTGTTGAAGGAAGGTAACGAAACAAAATAAGATTGTAAGAGGCAAGAAAGGAGGCATTATTTACTTCGTTCCCTTGAGCAGGTTTTCTTCGGACAGCTGGATCACAGACATCTTGAGGGCAGGGCTGCCCAAAGCTGTGTGTGCTCCCTGCCACCCTTCCCACTGTTCCTTAATGCCCAGCAACATGGACAAGTCCCTGAGGGACTGGGGCCCTTTCCCGGGGTTGGGGCTGTTCTGTAGGTTCACCATAAGGGGTAGGGGGCAGACAATTCAGTGGCTGGGTCAGCCCCTGATAGAAGCGGTAGACATACAGTATGGCACCATTAGATGAAGTCCCTATCATTAACCCAAGACTTCACAAGCTCCGCCCCCCGCATGCTCAATGCTCAGAATCCAGTGACCTCACCCTTAGGAAACAATGGGGCCGGGGCATGTCAAGGACTCAGAGTAACTGGAGAGATGGGTAGGTAAGCTCCCTCTCTCCAGGGCCACTGGCAAGATACCAAAGCTGGACCTGATGGATTCCCAACCGAAGGACCTGAGTCTCCCTAGTGGTAAATGACCCTCCTATTCCTGATCCTTGCTTCGTGCCCTTAGCTTGGGGCGACCTTTTGCATGGATGGTGTGTGTGGTGGGTCCTGCATGGAGGAGTGCTAAGCAGTTAAGCTACTGTTTCCTCTAGAAAATGAAGGATTTCTTGAGGACACAGGGGTGCTATGAATACCCTAGGACCATCACAACGGAATGGGTAGAATGGGATGGGACACTGGTGTCCCTGTCAACTGTTAAACTTTTACTTCCTTGATAAGCCTGGCTTTAGTGAGGTTCTCCATCTGGTGGATTGGATGGGTCCAGGGTTGGGAACCAGAGGCCTGACTAAGCCTGGACAGGCCATGCTCCCCTCCAACCTCTAGCTTTCCTTATCTATAAAGGGCTAGGGGGGCCTCTTAAGCTCCCTGGAAATCTAGCTTTGACTAAGAGAATGATAAGTCAATGAGGAGGGAGGGAAGGAATGAAGAGCGTGGCTAAGTGGATGGAATGACTAATGAACGGGTTAAGAAGAGGAATAAGAAACAACTCAGCCCCCAAGCTAGAGCTATCAGCCAGCTTGCCTCTTTTTCTTTCTTATTGCCTTAGTGTGGATCTCGCTGTACTTTGGACTCCTGGGGCTGTGTTCAGTGCTAATTGGTGGCTGCATTCTCTTTCTGCACTGGAGGAAGAACCTGCGGCGGGAAGAGCGTGCCCAGGAGTGGGTAAAGGTGATGAGAGCCACTACATTCACCTACAGCCCACTGTTGTACTGGATTAACAAGCGAAGGCACTATGGCATGAACACAGCCATCAACATGGGCCCTTCCCCTACTGTCTCCAAGACTGAGACTGAGGTCCAGACTTCAGATTCTCTGTTCGAGTTGGATAGCACTGAGAGTAGGAGCTATGCTGCTCAACAAAGCAGCACCAAGGTGGAGGCCCCTGTCCCTCCGCAACCTGCATTGCAGCTGGTCCCACAGCCTCCCCTAGCTTCCCCAATGCCTCGGCCCCAGAACAGCTCCCCACTCCCGATTCCCATCTTTCAGGAGGTGCCCTCTGCCCTCTCCCTGTGTAACCTACCTCCAATGCTGAACCACTCCGTCTCCTATCCTTTGGCCATTTGTCCTGAAAGGAACCTCCACTCCCCCTCCCTCCCCACACTGGCCCATGGGGACCACTGCTTCAATGCCAAGCCTTTTGCTTCAGAACTGTAGTCTCCTTTCACTGAGTGTGGAAGCTGGAGGTACTGGGACAGAGCTAACCTCGGAGGTGGTATTGACACAGGCTAGGGCCCATCTGGATGTCACATTATGAAAGATTAAAAAAAGTCCCAGGCTTCCTGGCGTCTCATTTGTTGTTAGGAGGGCAAAGTCCTTCCCCTGTTTGATAGGGACAATTTGCAAACCAAATTGAAGGTCACTGAGAATCACCAACACAAATGGGAATTGGAGGGTTGGTTGTGGGAAAACACTGAACTAGTGCTTGTGATGGGCTCAACAGTCCTCTACCCAGTTTTTACTTAAGACCAAAAATGTATGCTAGGTTCTGGGATAGGTACCCAAAGGCACTGCCATTCTGTGAGACATTAAGCACAGCTGCCACAAAGTGATAGCTGTGGAGCATGTGTGAACTGTGGTGATTCACAGTGACAGGTCACAGGCAAAACAGGTCATTCAGATCCATGAGCCACACTGCACTGCTGGCTCAATCACATTCTTTGTTAACATGTATGTGTACTGAGTTGGGGTTGTCTCTACATTGTTTCTAATATAAGAACACTGCCAACGACCCTCCACTTACAGATGAAGAGACAGTTCTCAAGGGCATTTGCCATATTGTTATACTAGAGGCCCAGTGCACAAAATTTGTGCACTTGGGGGGGGGTTGTTTCTCAGCCCAGCCTGCACCCTCTCTAATCTGGGAGCCCTTGGGGGATGTCCGACTGCCGGTTTAGGCCCAATCCCACAAACCGGCAGTCGGACATCCCTCTCACAATCCGGGACTGCTGGCTCCCAACTGCTTGCCTATCTGCCTGCCTGATTGCTCCTAACCACTTCTGCCAGCCAGCCTGATCACCCCCTAACTGCTCCCCTGCTGGCCTGGTCATCCCTAACTGCCCTCCCCTGCTGGTCTGGTCACACCCAACTCACTCCCCTGCTGTCCTAATTGCCCTCAAATGCCCTCCCCTGTGGCCATCTTATGATGGCCATCTTGTAACTACATGGGGGTGGCCATCTTGTGTGAGGGTGTGATGGTCAATTTGCATATCACCTTTATTATATAGGATTGCAGAGCAAGGTCTCAAATTTACATCTGCCTGGCTTCAAAGTTCATCTTCCAACCATCCACCCTGGTGTCCCTTCCGTAATGATACATCTGGTTAGAAAACACTTGGCAAATGATTTCTGTGTGTGTAGGATGGAACTAAGTTGATCCATGGAGTGGCTTGGGGGAAGTGAAGCCCCTAAAATAATATACAGAAACGTATCCAGTTTTTAAAAAAGATCTTTCCCTAAAGGGATTTATGGCCCCTCCACAAGGTAAGATCCACTATATGAGAGAAATTTTGTACCTTCTGGAAACGATCCTAAAAAAGAGAAACAAAGATAATACTAGCTATTTTGTGCCAGATTAAAGGTAAGAAAGCTCAGGTCTGACCCAGCATATACATTTTTTTCCTTTCACTTTGGATATAAGGAAATCATCTTATCATATTTGGTAAGATGCTCAAATGAGCTAAGCTTTATGTAGTCTTCCATGAGGGGGAAGGTCACCCAGATTGTGTGTGTGTAATCCCAGAATCTAGCCACCATGCAGAGCTAATTTTTCTAATATTTTTCTGTGCAAAAGAGCTACAGCCCCTATATGGCCTCTCTCTTGCAATGGATTTCAAGGCTACCCCCTTTTTTTTAAGGGAGTGGAACATTTCTTTTAAACATGCTCTTACACTGAACCTCAACATATAAAACAGCCCTAAGTGGAGCTTCTGTGGTTGATACATGAAAAGAGGCTCACTCATAACCTCCCCTCTCCCCTCCCAACCTACAGATGCCAAAGAAGCAGCCTTCACTCCTTCAGTCCAAATTCTGCATTCGAGGTAGAGTCTTCAATTGAACACTGTGCCCACAATCTGTCTCTGCTTTCAAGGGGAGGGAGAAATCCATAAAATCAGGTTTCAAAGTAGATATTTTTTTCTTTAGTAACCAGAGGTAGGGACCTTAGTCATGACACAGTGGGATAAAAAGTAAATGTTTTATTTAGATAAATTAAAATGGTTGTATTACTGATATGAAATAAGCAAAGTTCAAATCAAGCCATGGAAACCTTGAATTCACTCCCCAAACAGAACCAAAACTGCTTATACATTACCAAAATAGCTCCACTAAAGCAAAGTAGATTGACATTTCTTAATGTGAGAAAACAACAAGGTAGGTTAGGTTCATATAACAAACAATACACGCTCTATAAAGTGTCAGGAATACCCAAATGTGTTCTGGTTTGGATATGAAAGGAGGGACTGCATCTAGCTGGTGTTGGTAAGCAAGCCAATGAGGTGTGTAGCACACGAAAGCTGTCACTAAAAACAACTCAACAGCAGGCCATTATGAGTATGAGCCCATTACAGCCAGAAGCTTCAACTGTGACCGGCAAGACCAGCGGGGGCGCCGACAGTGTTCTGTCCAGCAACATAAAGTGAGGAAACGCCAATGGAGGGACAGTAGCCAGTAGGTGAAGAGTGTCCGTTCTTCAGCTTTGCTGTTTGAGGCACATTCCTAAGTGCCAGGCCCTTCTCTGCTCTTTAGATAACATCACAGTCATCTCTAAGCTGATTCTCTCTTCTTTTGGTTCTTTTCTTCCTACAAAACACTTTTGCCCTTTAAGTAAACATTATATCAGATAGTACAAGACAAAAGAAAACAAGGACCAAGCAGCAGTGCTTTGGGTAATTTGGGAAAGCAGCAGTAGGAGCTGCCAGAGTGGGAAGGTCAAAGTAACTGAAACCAAAACCAAAACCAAACTCACCACTACTGTCGACCTTCCTTTCAGAGCTGAGATGTGGCAGGTGAGGCTTGATTACAGTTTAAGACAATTTACAAATAAAAATGCCAAATTAACACTGAACAATAGGTTTCTGAGGCTCTTCTTAGGCCAATGAATCTGCTCAATTTCAAACAAAGGAGTTCAAGTGCCCTAGTTCTGCCTGGGAGATAGGGCACTTTCCCAGGCTGTGTGACAAGAGTATTCTCAAGTCTGAGGGCAGCAGGAACACCTCTGCCAAATTGGGTAGGGGGAGAGGATGGTACTATATACCTGGCTCAGGGATGATGCTAGCCAGACACACTTGAGGTGAGAATGGATGATAAATTAAAAAACAAAATGACTCCTCCACAGATAGCTCTCTGAGGCAAAAGAAAAGTACGTACAACAAAGAGTTAAGGTGTCCTCAAAGTATATGCCTATGAATAAGAATTTGAAACTAAAAAGGACAAGCTACATTACCCCCAAGTATATTTCATATAAATCAGTTCTCAAAAAAATACCTTCCAGGTAGACATACTATTTATGGTACAGTATATACAAATATAGCAGAATAATTCAATTTATTGCTAGAGTGTTATTTGGTTGTTACAAAATCCGTCAGGGTATATATATTAAAAAAGGGGGGTGGGCATGGAAGGCAGCCAGAAGAGTACTCTTCAAGTTACCCAAAGTGCTAATTTTATACCATATTTTAACCTTTCCAAGAAAGTGAAATAGCTCGGTTGGGCAAGGAAAAATATTTTTTTTTAAAGAAAGAGAAGCATAAGCCATATGAGGTAAGCAGACACATTCATGGGAAAAGACTTCATCTTGCTTTAACTAAATTTTTATATTCCTAGAAAAAAAAAACAAGGTTAGCCTATACCAAGCTGAATATCATATAAAGAAAAAGCAAAACAAAACCAGCCCTTAAATAGTTAAGGACGTTTGGCTGCATCCATGGCTAACTGGGCAACTTGGACAAAGTTAAAATGGAAAAAGTTAAAATGGAAATGAGTTCCACTAAAGAAGTCAGTCTACGAAAGCTTCTCTAGTTTCTCCCTGATGTGGCCTACAGCACAGCTAAGTTTTGCAAAGTTTTTTCCTTTTGTATTCTTCAGAGACTCCTTCTAAGAACACAGCACACACAGAGAGCATGGAGGTATAATTCCTTTTAGTTCAGGGTCCTGTAGTACCAGGCTATGGAAGTATTTAAAGGGAAAAGTATTGCACTTGCTTGCATTAGATCTGAAAACACTTGCTACCATCATGTAAAGCCCAATGTTCCAGGCCTGTCTGCTATGCTTGGCATTCTCTGGACATAAAGCTTCCAACTACTTCTGACCTGATAACCATGAAGAAACTTAATAAATAAATGTTCACAACTGTTACGGCCTTATCCCCCAGAGGAACATACTAGGTTCTTGGTTAGCCCCCATGTAAAATCTGTTTCCTGGGTCAGAATTAAAGGCACAGCTCTCCTCTAAAGCTCCTGGGCGGCCAGGCTGAGCCAGTGACCAGGGACTTCAGCCCTGCCATTCAGAATGGAGATAGTATCAGAGAGGGAAGTCAGCCACAGCTTTAAGATAGACTTGAGTGTGTGTGTGTGTGTGTGTGTGTGTGTGTGTGTGTGATAATCCTGCTCACTCAGGGAGGGAAATATATCTCCTCACTGGATAACTTTCTATGTTCATAAACCCTGAAATAGGATAAAAAATAATAAAAATGCCAAGAATACTCTCTGGTTCACAGATTGCGATTAGCTAAGGGGACAGAAACAAAGATATAGATCTTACTTTCCTGCGCCTGGAGGCTGCACTGTCCCCAGTATCCACTCCCTAAATATATTCCTCCGGCCACCAGACCAAACCCCATGGCAGCACCTAAAGGAGATGCCTGAAGGAGACATGGGCCTAGTTTTAGTCGCTACCAGATCAAATTAGCGATTTTTGACAAGCCATTTATTCATGTCCTGTTTCAAACCATTTCTCCTAACTTCCCACAAAATATGCAGAACTCTTCTTTCATTTTAAATATTTATACACAGAAAAAGCCTATCTTTTAAAGAAAAGACATTTTCTGAGTCTGAATAAAGTGCAGCTAATTTAAGGCAGATTTATGTGAAATATAAAAGGTGGCTTATTCTTACTATATACACTTTTTCTAGTTCTAAAAGATAAGGTCTCCTTCCCTCAAAAAAGGAAAGAGAAAGAAAGAGGGCTTGACTTTTATTCTGGCAATTTTAGAATTAAGATCATACTGGTTTCAGGAAATCATAGATTTCTGAACATCATAAGTAAAATGGTCTTTTTTAAAAAAATAACTTTTATATAGCTTTTTCAAACAAGTTAAAAGGTTGCAATGTGTCTGCTACAATAGTTTGGAGGATTGGAGGACTGATAGATAAATAGAAGGGTTGTTTTTGTTATGCGAGCAGATATTAGGTAGCCCAGGGTATATATCCGTTTCTAAATATGCCCAATGAGGCTAGACACCTCCAGCTGCTCTTAGCTCCAGGAATGAGTATCTTCCATCTCCGTCAGCATCAAACTCTCTCAAACTCTCTGGTGCTGGCACAGCAGAGCCTAAGGAGTTCCAAATTTCCTGGTAGGTCAGCTTCCCATCCATGTTCTGGCCAGTCTTGTAGAATAAATCCTCAAGATCTGTTTAAAAAAATTGCAAAAAGTGTTTATGTCTATAAATATAGCTAAATTTAGTTAACAGTTTAAACAATAGCCACAACTGAATGTAAAGCATTAAAAGAAAGCTACTTTGCAGACTCTGATTCCAAAAGGTAAAGTTTAGGATGTCACTAAATCAGAAAGACTAATTCTTTCTTGATCCTTGAGAGAAATACTGTATGCACTATCCTCCCAAACTAGAAGCAGTGATAGATAATCACAGGAGAATAAAATAGACTGGCCTTTTCTCTGTCCAGGGCCTTCCTTTTGGAATTTTCACATTTTATTCTTATGTTGAAGGGGTGAAAAGGACTAGAGAGGCTTAAAGAGCTAATTGACAGGAGCTGAGCTTGTAAAATAGACTCTGGCATTTTGTCAGTTAAACAGAGTTATCATGTAACCCAGCAATTACATTTCTAGGTATATATTCAAGAGAAATGAAAACATATGTCTACACAAAAACTTGTATACAAATGTTCATAGCTACATTATTCCTAAAAGCCAAATGGCAATCAATTGATGAATGGGTATACTAAGTGTTCATACAATGGAATATTATTCAGCCATGAAAAGGAATGAACTACTGTTACATGTTGAACTATGGATGAACCTTGACAACATTATGCTAAATGAAAGGAATATAATGCAAGAAAAAAGCATATATAAGTTTATATATTGTATGATTCCATTTATATATGAAATATTCAGAATAGGCAAATCCAAAGAGACAGTGGTTGAGAGATTAGTGGTTGTCAAGGGCTGGGGGAAGGGGAAAAAGGGAATGACCATTTAATAGGTACAGGGTTTCTTTTGGGGATGATAAAAATGTTCTAGAATGAGTGTGATGGCTGCACAAACTTGTGAATATACTAAAAAAAACTGAATTATACATTTTAAAAGAGTGAATAATATGGAACGTTAATTATATCTCAAAAACAACCAGAGGACTATACAGGGTGGGGCAAAAGTAGGTTTACAGTTGTTTGTATGGCAATTCTATAATAATAAAAGTATAATATGCTAATTAGAGCAGACGTCCTTCCAGATGACCTTCTGGAGGAAGCCGGGGCTGAGAGGGAAGCCTGGGTCCCGGGAGCCTGGGTCCTGGGTGCCAGAGGGAAGCCGGTACTGGCAGCCAGGGGAAGGAAGGCCTACTCTTGCACAAATTTCATGCATCAGGCCTCTAGCACAATAATAAAGAATAATACAATAATAAACTGTGTCACGTACTCACAAATATAAATCTGTTTTTACCCCCTCTGTGTATCTCTTCAAAGCTATATCTTTTCCAGCTAAGAGAGAGAGCAATTATACCAGTTGATTTTTTTTTTAATTTAAAAAATATCCTCACCTGAGGAGTGAGAATATTTTTTTCATTGATTTCTAGAGAGAATGGAAGGGAAGGGATGTGGGGGAGGAGAAAAAGAGAAAAACATCGATGTGAGATAGATGCATCGAGTGGTTGCCTCCTACATGCACCCTGACCTCGGGTAGGGGATTGAACCTGCAACCCAGGTACATGCCCTTGACCAGGAATCAAACCCCTGACCCTCTGGTGCACAAGCTGATACTCTAACCACTGAACTACGCTGGCCGGGGCTGTATCTTCTTTTTTATTTCTAAGATATTATTTGAGCCAATAGGATTGGACAATTTCTATCAACAGTTTCTGCTTGTATTTTCTCAAGGACCCCATAATGAACACTTATTTAATTTAATTAATAAATAATTAAAAATTATTTATTTTTTAAATTTAAATTCTTTATTGTTTAAAGTATTACATATATCTCCTTTTCCCTCCACTGACCTTTCCCTGGCCGCTCTCACCCCCCAGAACATGCCCTCACCCCCGCTACTGTCTGTGTCCATTGGTTATGCTTATATGCATGCATACAAATCCTTTGGTTGATCTCTTACTCACACCCCCTCCCCTGCCTTCCCTCTGAGGCTTGACGGTCTGTTCGATGCTTCTATGTCTCTGGATCTATTTTTGTTCATCAGTTTATGTTGTTCATTATATTCCACAAATAAGTGAGATCATGTGATATTTATCTTTCTCCGACTGGCTTATTTTACTTAGCATAATGCTCTCCATGTCCATCTATGCTGTTACAAATGTAAGAGTTCTTCCTTTTTTACAGCAGTGTAGTATTTTATTGTGTAGATGTACCCCAGTTTTCTAATCCACTCATCTGCTGATGGGCATTTAAGCTGTTTCCAAATAGAAGGGCCAATTATTTACATAACATTTAAAAAGGACTTAAGCCCTGGCCGGTGTGGCTCAGTGGTGAGAGAATTGGCCTGTACACCAAAGGTCTTGGGTTCCTAGTCAAGGGCATGTGCCTGGATTGCAGGTTTGAACCCCAGCCCCTGGCCAGGACAGATGCTGGAGGCAATCAATCAATGTACCTCTCTCACACTGATGTTTCTTTCTCTCTCTCTGTCCCCACTCTCCCTTCCCTTCCACTCTCTGAAAAGCAATGGGAAAAATATCCTCGGGTAAGGATTAACAAAAAAATGAAATAGAAAAGACTTGGACTTGATTATGTCCCTACTGAATGACTTAGTAGAGTTAGTCTCTACTATCAGAAGATAGTCAATGAGGCTTATGTTTCTTTAAAAATCTTCCTAAATTCCTTTCCTTTCTTCCTTTATTCAACTTCACACTTAGATTCAATAGGCCTCTGGCTGTTTGGTACTTAGGAAGAATAGTAATAATTTGAAGGGGGGAAACAGTTGCAGTGCAAGGTCTAGTCCTTCAAGGAGTTTTTGTAGACAAGCTTCTGAATAAGGGCCTAGTTTCACTCTTAAGATAGTCCTAGCAAAGCAGCTAAATAAAAGTCTTGAAAGCTAGAAAAGCAGGTGGGAAGTTTGTTCTCAATGCCTGCCACCAAGTGGCTAGCTGAAAAATGTTTTATTGTGTGTGCATATGAAGGATAAGTTAATAAAATGTGCTATGCACTTGGTAGCAGTACTTAAATAAAAATCTAATTGCTGTTCCAAATCATTTCAAAAGTGTAGTCATTCAAAAGTATGTAAAATCTATGTTAAGTACAAATGTTAAGATGGCTCGTTCTTAATCTGCTCTTAACAGACTTTCAACTCCATTCATTCTCATCAATTCTTGAAGTAATAATGGAGAGTGGGAGGAGGCAACTTGTATTGCCAATAAACACAACTTAATACTCCTGTCTCCCAGAAAACAGAAAGAAAAAAAAATTGCGATGGGAAAAAATAAGTAATTGTATTTAAATGGCAAAATAAATTTAGGTCTTCTATGCTTCTATTGTAGCCTGTAGATAACTCATTCATTTAACAAATATTCATGTGTACCAGCCACTATGCTAGGGGCTAGGAATGAAGTTAAATTTTATGTCTCCCTAGGAAATTACAACAGAGCGATACATACTAAACAGGGGCAAACAAAATAGAAGAGGTCATACACAGAAGGAACCTTATCTGGTCCTGGGAGGTAAGGAAATGTTCCCTGGTGGAATGGTATCTAAGCTGAGGTGAGGAGCCAGGCAAAGGCAGTGGACAGGAGTGGGGTGATTTTCCCAGGCTGTTAGCAAATGCAAAATCAGGAGACCCAAACATCACAATGAGGGACAGAATATACACTGTTGGGAGCAAGGCAAAGATATTTTTTCTGTGAATCATATCCTTTTTGCTAACGTTTATCTTACTGATTTTTCAGCTAAAGGACTCCTCATTTTTGGAGGGTCCTGACAAATAGGATCAACTTTTACTTTATTTTTCTAATCTTACAGTATTTATTATGTTTTCTTGTTTGCCTTCTCCACTAGACTTTTATATCTGTGAGGAATGTGAGACTGTATCTTATACTGTATTGTTATTGCTTAGCACTGGTATAATTAGGTACTCAATGAATGAATGAAAACTCTAAAAACATTACTAGAGAGATAATATAGTTCATTGGTTAAGAGTGTAAATTTTGGTGTCAGACTGCCTTGGTATGAATTTTGCCTCAATTAATTATTTGCTGTGTGGACTTAGGCAGTTTCCCTATCAGTAAAATGAGTATCATACATGAATATTTATGTTCCCTGAATTGTTAATCAGGATTATATAATACAAATGCATATCAAATATTGGCCCAGAGGAAGTGCTCAGTCAATGTTATACATAATTCTTTTTCTTGCAAGTTAAAAAAATTAAAAAGTTATAACTTTGAACATTTCCCTTATTACTCCATGGTATAAAAATTTACCTTTGATGCTAGCGATTCCTGGTAGGGAGATAGATCTTAGCTGGGCAGTTTTCTCAATGTCATCTCCAGGAGACTGTGGAAATTCTGGAAATGCTGATGGCTTTGATGTGAAACTCTGTACTTGCTCTGTAACAAATACACATGGTTTTAGTATTAGCAAGTCTGACACGAAGTTAAACCAGCATTGAAGGTCATCTCTTAGGATAATTGCATATATACTGAATTTAAGAGAAATTGCTGACAAAAAGACAACCTACTGAATGAAAGAAGATATTTACCAGTGATACATCTGGTAAGCGGTTAATATCCAAAATTTATAAAGAAGTTATACAACTTAACACCAAAAAAAAAAAAAAAATTAACAGTCTAATTAAAAAATGGGTAGAGGGCCTTAATGGACACTTTTCCAAAGAGGACACATAGATGGCCAATAGACATATGAAAAGATGCTCAATATTGCTAATCATCAGAGAAATGCAAATTAAAACCACAATGAGCTATTACCTCACACCTGTCAGAATGGCTATCATCAATAAATCAACAAAAAACAAGTATTGGTAAGGATGTGGGGAAAAAGAAACCTTGTGCATTGTTGGTGAAAATGCAGATTGCTATAGCCATTATGGAAAACAGTATGGAGATTCCTCAAGAAATTAAAAATGGGCCCAGCAATTCCATTTCTGGGAATATATCCAAAGAAATCCAAAACACTAATTCGAGAGATATATGTACCCCTATGTTCATTGCAGTATTATTTATAACAGCCAAGATATGGAAGCAACCCAAGTGCCCATTAATACAGGATCGGATAAAAAAGTTGTGGCACATATATACAATGAAATATTACTAGGCCATAAAAAGAATGAAATCTAGTAATGTTGCAGATGGACCTAGAGCAGTGATTTCAACTGGTGTGCTGCAAAAAATTTTACAACATGCAATACCTGACCATTTAGTGAGGGGCACCGGTCTCTTCTCCCTTAGATTGTAAAATAAAAAAAGACAACAGCCAACACAATAATAGCTGTCTGGTGTGAATGCCCTGCTTGAACTGTGAATATGTAGGTCATGTAAGAGTTGCTCCTTACTGGTCAAATCGCATAATAAGGTTGATTAGTTAATTATTGGTACCAGAAATCCTTATATACAAGTATAGGAACCAGTTTTTTAAAACGTCACTTTGGAGCAAAAAGAGTAGGTAACTATTATTATTATTGGTAAATAAAACAAAATTATATCTATTTTTTTGTCAGATTGGCAAAAAAATGTATTTTTTTGTTGTGCTGCAGAATTTTAGTATAATTAGTTTATGTGTGCTATGAAATGAAAATGATTGAAAATCACTGACCTAGAGGGTATTATGCTGTGAAATAAATCAGGCATAGAAAGAGAAAAATATGATTTCACTTATATGTGGAATCTAAAGAACAAAGTAAATGAACAAAGCAGAAATAGATTCATAGATACAAAAAACAAACAGATGATTGCCAGAGGAGAGGGGGGTTGGAGAACTGGATGAAAAGGTGAAGGGATTAAGAAGTACAAATTGGTAATTACAAAAACAGTCATGGGAATATAAGTTCAGCGTAGGGAATATAGTCAATAATATTGTAGTAACTATGTATAGTGCCAGGTGGGTACTTGAAATGTATGCAAATTACATGGTTGTCTAACTACTATGCTGTATATCCAAAACTAACATAGTATTGAATGTCAACTGTAATTGAAAAATAGAGAATTAAGTAGCAGAGTGACTGAATGAAGTTAAAGGCATAGATTGAACATGTTTAGGGCTAAGTGAAGATTAATCAGTATTATACAACATTAAAATTTGAAACTGTGGTCTCTGGTGTGGCTCAGTAAGGAGCTGTGGTCTCACTGCAAGATCATATAGCACCAGTACACGTTTAAGATGTTAAGAGTTTAAGCTGCAACTGAAAACAGCATTGATATTTGATATCCTGGGAACTGTGCTATGAGCCTGATCAGGGGTATGTGCCACCAGACCAGCTGGTGCTGAAAGAATGCTACCATACAGTTGTGTAGCAGAATGTTAGCACAAGGCCTCCCACTGTAGTCTGTATCCCACCCAAAAGAGAATAGAGAGGTTGTACTGCTTTCTTAAAATTAAAAAATACTTGTGTGTGGGGGGAGGGGTCAACGCCAACATAGTCCAATGCCTTAGAGTTATGTCCTCCTAGAGCTTAAACCAGTGGAGGTTGATATATCTGCCAATATTGACTAGGTATGCCCCTACCTAAAGCCAAGGGTCTTTCCAACTCAATGATCCCATCATCATTTGTTAATGGTATTTCAGAAGGACTAATAATTATTTTAAAGTAAATTTTATGCACTTAAAAATTGAAAAGACTTCCATAAACATTTAGCTGCTTTAATACATGCTATGACAGTAATGTTTTTTTGCCTATAATTGGATGCAGACAGCATGGAGAAGTCTATTTCCAGCTAAACATTACCCTTCTTCCCTTAATAGACTGGAGTACAAATCATGTACCAAATGGGCTTTTGCTAAATGAAAGCAAAGTGTATCAGCTTCATCTCAGTGCGCTCAGGCATCATTCACTGGGTTCGATCAGTCCTGCTGGAACACCTTTCCACTCCATGTGGGAGGCAAGCTGCTCAAGCCTGCGTGAAATATTCAGAAGCCAGCCCTGAATATCTCACCTTCATGGGTGGTCTCTGGAGGCCTGTTGCTCTCAGGCTTGTTGGAGAGAGCACTGATCAGCTGTAGTTTCTCCCTTAGCTTGGATACCTGAGAATCTGAACTATCTTCTTTCTGTCCAAAACAAAGATCACAGAGGTTTAAGTTGGAAACAAGACTTCATTTGATTCTTTATTATATCCCCAAAGCCTATTTAGAATGCAGTGCTTGACCCCCAGGAGGTTCCCTATCAGTACAGGCAATGAAGGGATGAATCAACAAATACTAGAGATATCTTCGGTACTCAGTGTTGATGAGGGCCTAGCTGGATTTGAGCCTAGACCATTAAGGGAACATTATGCTAGAGGTGATCTGATTCACTGTGAACATTTGGCTGATGGGGGAAGGCATGCCTGTGTCAGCAGTAAAGGAAATGCCCCCTTGCTCAGGAGCCTCTACGACACCTATTTCCTAAATGAGTAGCATATTGGTTTCTAGGAATGATTTCACACTAACTAAATAATTTTCCTGAATACATTACTTCACCTTGTGACTAGACCACTTTAGGTAGAGTTTTATGCTCTTATCACATTAAAAAAAAGCAAGCAAACCACAAATATTCCCCTGATCTTCCTTCTCTCCCCCCATGGTGATGATTCAACTGGTGGCAGGAACTGTTAGGAACATGAAGAAGCAGCTCTAATACTTTTAATTCAAAGTCTGATTTATATCTTTTTAAAAAGCTTTTACCTTTTACCCTGCCTCATCTCCAGGATGATCTAGACTGGCATATAAAAATAAATTTAATTATAAAAGGAGAGAAGTCTGGTTTCTATGAGGCCTGTTTCTAACTGCTTAGGCTAGGGTGAAAGGTCCTGATTCTGTGCTTAATTAGAATATCAACTCATTACATGTTTCTTTTATTCAATATATATTTACTTACTTCTCTGCTGCCTTTATTTCTACACTAATAGTGTATAGATCACTCTTGGTTTATTTAGGAAGCTAATATATGGACATATATAACTAAAACTAGGTCCTAACTGCTTGAAGAATTTATGATAAGAGAAATGGCATCTGGTTAGGATGCTTAGATGAGGCAGCACAAAGGGACTCATATATTGAGATGACAAAAAATACAAAGGATCTAAAAGTAAAACCAATAAATTTAGGCAAAAATGTGTGCTAGCTGTATTTTATTCTGATACCCTAAGACTTTCTTTGCTGGGATATCAGAGTATATCACAGATTGCTTATCTTGTAAATATGTCTGGGATGAACAATAAAACAGAAAGGTACAAGGTGAAGGGAACTGGCTGAGGCTTAAATGGACTATATAAGTTCTGAGACTGCAATTTAAAAATAAAAAATAATTTTTAGGTTAGACACTGTTTTTAAATTATCTAAGCCACTGTTCCCTATCATTAGTACATATAACTTCCTGTCTTAGCTCAGAAGTCATTTCCTTAGGAAAGCCTTCCTCATCTCTGCTAATGCCCTCATCATATCCTATACTTTTCCTGCCTAGCATTTATCACATTCACAATTAATTATCTGTTCAATTATGTGTTAATGATTTTCTGACTGATGGACTTTGAGCTCCACCAGAAGAGGGGTCAGGTGTCTATCCTGCTCAGTATGGTCACCCCAGCTCCTAGCAGAGTGCTTGGCACAGGGCAGGCGCCTGATAAAGTCTTCACTTATTCAATAATTTACTGTGTCTTGAAGTTTTAGCAAATTAGACTGAAGTGTTCCTTTTGAGAAAGAAGCAGCAGTTCAAAAGCACAAAGATGCAGATGCATTTATCTTTATGTCAGAGTAAGCTTCCTGTTATTTACCTTTATGCTTTGAGTTTTTACTGTATCTACTCTGCTGGTCACCTGATGCAAAGACTCTCTTTTCAGAGTGGCAGCTCTATCACCTATCTTAAAGGGTAAAAAGAACAAGAGAAGATTAAAGGTAAACATTAAAACTTACACAATATCTAGCACTTTTTAAGAAATTTGGTCAAACTTATTTTAAAGCTCTCAGAAGACTTTCAGCAGAAATACCAGAAGGAGAATGAGAGAAGAGAGGGAGAAAGGCAACCAAGATAGAAAGCTGAAAATGGTGCTTAGTCTAGTTGATTCATTCTAACTTTAAAACTTTGAAGTATAAAAAGCGAGAGAACTTTAACCTAGAAGCACGCTGAGATACTACTGGAAGAAGCAGTAAGACAGATCTTACTATTATCAATTTCCTGTTCTGGAGAAAAATACAGTGGGGAGGAGAGGAACAGTAGGGGAAGTGTGCGATGGTAAGTTTTCACAATAAGCCTCGAAAACCTTGGAGGCCTTCTACTCATCAAATCATCCAAAATTTCTAGCCCCTGCTTAGTTTAGCAGAGTTCAAAAGCAAGGCTCCCCTTTACAGTAAGGCTCCTTTAATCTTTGCAGATTTGTAGTCAATTACACACCCTGTAAAACAGAAGAGGGACAGGTCTTACTCCACCCTCCAAGCCAAGTCGAGGCAATTTGCCAACACTCCACTATGGCAGAGCCAGTTCAAACACTGCTTTCTATGTGCCAGAGTTTGACTTTATTTGTGGACTTTCTTCTAGCTTTGGTGGTTACTTAAATTCACAGTATAATTTCCTGTATTTGGTTTCCATTTCTTTATATATGCCTCTATCTTTGCTGTATGAAGTCCTTAAAGGTGAGGCTTGCAACTATTAAAAAAACAATCCACATGGATCCCAGCACAAGGTATAGGAGGGAAGGTGATTAAAGAAACACACAATGACGTGAAAACCAGTAAACCATGTGGTCGGCTAGCATCCAGTTTCCTCGCATGTAAAATGGGAGGCTGGACTCAATGATCTCTTAAATTGAGGAGCTGGTCAGGTCTGATCTGTTATTTAAATGGCTTTCCTGACCTTATATGCAAAAGTATATGTGCAGATGGAGCAGGGTAAATCTGAAAGCCAAGTTCTGGCTTAGTGAAATGGCAAAAGATTCTTCAGTTATTGCCATTGACATTGCTCCTACCCTTAACAACTTAAAAAAGATCAAGAAGACCTCACTTAGAAATATGTGCCAGAGCTTCCCTACCACTTGTAACATAATAGAAGGCTTGTTATCTCTGCCAACAACTTGTGGTGAGCCCTGGGCAAGCAACTAAACCTCTCTACATCTCCCTTCCTAATCAGGACCAACACCGCCTGTGCCACGCACATCACAGAGCTAGTGTAAGGATTAGAGGAGACAAGGGTTAAGGATTAGATTTAATACAAATGTGTAGCCTCTCAGATATGCCAGACGACTGTGTCTGAAAAGGTAGTGGAATGTCAGCCACATACAGACAACAGACATTGCGACACAGACACGTCACTAAAGATCTGAAAAGATTTATGATGCTGACGGACAGGTTCGCTTGCTTTTCAATCTTGCTCATAGCAACCAAATCTTTCTACCAAGTTGACTCTGGGTAGACTATTGACTGTCTCATTCATTCTCTTGAATTTAAGATCATTCTGCCTCTGATACCCCACTAGGCACTGTTTATCTCCTCTAAAGAGTTGTGGTGGTACAGGATATTCTGGAGTGGAAATAAATTAAGTTGTGGAATCCAGCTAAAGATGTATGCCAGACAAGCAGGCCAGCAGCACTGAACCACCATTATTATGTCAAGTTACGGAAGTAAACTCCTTTTCCTGTTTAGACCATTGATCGTCTGTCTCTGCTTTGTCCTTCTACTCTAAATCGCTCTCAGTTTACTCCCTCTGGAATTGTTCGGCCTCAGCTAGATAGGAGGGGGACAGAGAGAAGAGGACTACCTACATGATTCACTCTCTGGTCCCAGGAAGCTGAGAGGTTGGGAATTGATTTCCCAATGTTTACCTCACCTGCTGGCAGGAAAGCTTGCTGGGTTATTAACTGAAACATCCATTTACCTAATTTGTCAGAACAAAACTACCTTAGGAACAATACCAATTACTGAATTGGCTCATGTAGCAAAACTATAACAAGTAGTGCATTATTTAGTACAAGATTCAATTATTTTTATTGACATCCTTTAGTTACTGATTACTACTTAAATAGAAATGATGACTATAGGTTTTAAAGGGCATTAGACTCAGGACAGGAATTCTTCTTAGTGAAGATTTCCTTTATTTTCTTCATTGTGATTCTGAACTCAATATCCTTTTTCCTCCTTGTCTTTAGTCTTTAGAGAATCTTAACTTTTTAAGGCTATGCTTTTTAACATTATTAGAATTTACTGTGGCTCAAAATAGCCATTGCTCTGAGTTCATCTGCTATCCATCCATCTTTAACTTGCCCAGATGGCTGTTTTTTATAGTTTCAGGATACTCTGGTCATTCTATGTCTTTCAAGATGTGAAAATAAACGTACTCCACGATTGACATGCAGGGAAAAAAGCAGATTGCTAAATAAGAGATAGGACAGCATCTTGGATCCCTATCCAAGCCCTCTCTGGTCAGCTCTCACGCAGGCATAAATATGCACAAGATGCCAGCTGAAGAACCACAACACTAAGCACAAACTACTCCACCTGCTCCAGAGTCTACTGTGGTCACAGGGAGTTAAGCCAGAGACAAAAAATACCTGTTTCACATTCTCGCTGGGGGGTTTATTGTCAAGTTGTGATGGAGCTGAAGGTGATGGAATAATCTGGTCGCTTCTACTGGTCTCCTTCACAGAGTACTGATTCTGTTAAGAGGAATGGAGGTTAGTATAGGCAATAAGTAATTACTAAATCTACTTAGCCATCTGGGATGATCCCAGAACATTCTAGCTTCTCACTGGGGCATCCACAGATTCATCAACATGGAGGGCAGATCTAGGAATGAGTGGAGAAGCTAGGGAGCTTTTGTACACCTTGAATAGTCCCAATTTCAAGTACATATAACTCATCTCCACAGCATGACAGCAGAGGTTGTGCTATCCTTTTCAGCCTTCATAAATCCTGAATGGAGCCAAGTATCCATTAGGAGATGAACTCAGGCCTCTGAATAACTGCAGACAGCTGACATCTGCACAGTGTGGAGAGACATTTGAAAACAACCCGAGCACTTCAGGGGTTGTTTGTCTCACTTGCCTGTTACTGCATAACAAATCATCCCCAAATTTTGTGGCTTAAAACAACAATAATTTATTATTTCCCAGGATTCTGTGGGTTGTCTAGGCTCAGCAGGGTGGGGGTGTTCTGTTTCACATGGTGTAGGCTGAGGTCACACTTATGGCTGCGTTCTACTGGGAGCGTGAACATCAAAACGGCCTTTCATCCTCTGGAGCCACTTCACTTGGCCTCTCATCATTCCCTAGTCTAAGAGCCCTGCCAAATTCTGGGCCCACAGAACAGTGAGAAATAATAAAGCGCTGTTTTAAGCCCTAAGTTGTGGCGTGATTTGTTGTGTAGCAATAAACAACGGAGACACTTCCCTACTTTCCTTTCATTCTTTTCCATTTTCCTTCCTCCCATTCCATCCTCAGGTGTCTTATTTCGGTATCTCCTGCAGTACATTTGCAAAAGACTGAAGCTCTTCATTCTATCCACCTTAACTGTGTAATTTATAGATTGTGAAAATAACAATAAACACTGCTTACTGTATTTTTTTAAAGATGCATAGTAGGGTCTGTTTAGACAAATGGAAAGTGGGTACCCCTACTATTACTACTCAGAAAAGGGGGGCAGGAGAGTGCTGACTTTCCGTAGTGCTTGTAGATTTCCTTACCAGGTCACTCTGTAGTAACTCCATGGCTTTCTTGTGTTCGTCCACAGTTTTCTGTATTGCCTCCACAGCAAGATGGACACTGTTTAAAGTATTGCCAATGGAGGCTACGCTCTGAACATAAACATATAGTAAGGTTAGTGTTTTTTCCTTTTTAAAAATTTGTATTAGTTTTATTAAGATGTACCTGATTAAAGTGCACATGTTCAAAATGTAAGTTTTGACATACATACACCTGTGAAACTATTAACACAATCAAGATAATACACATCCATCACCCCCAAGTTATCCCTGTCCCTAGGCAACCACTGGTCTACTTTCTGTCACTACATATCAATATGCATTTTCTAAATTTATAGAAAGAGAAGCAGTGAGTATGTACTTTTTAAAAAATATGACTTCTTTCACTTAGTACAATTATTTTAAAATTTATCTATATTGTAGTTACTCAGCTACATATGTAGCTGGGTAGCATTCTGTTGTATGGATACATTGTAGTTCATTTCCCTGTTGATGGACATTTAGGTTGTTTTCAGTGTTTGGCTACTACACATAAAGCTGTTATAAACATTTGTGTACATGTCTTTATGTGGGTATATGGTTATCATCACAATACCTAGAAGGTGAATGGCGGATCATATGGTAGATGTATACTTAACTTTTAAAAAAACTGCCAAACTGTGTTCTGAAATGGTTATACCATTTTATATTCCCACTAGCAGTGTATGAAAATTCCAATTACTCCATATCCTCAACACTGGTATCTGGAGTCTTCAATTTTAGCCATTCTAGTGGGAGTGTATATATCACTGATTTAATTTTACATTAAACACCAATAAATGGAAGTCGGTGTTTTTAATTATTTCAAATATCTTCAAACTATGAATTTCATGTAGCTTATACTGACACAATTAACAGGAAAAAAAGTCTACATATAAAGCCGAAGTGACCGGACAACCAGACAACCGACTGGTTGCTATGACAAGCACTGACCACCAGGGGGAAGACACTCAACGCAGCAGCAGCAGCAGCAGCAGCGGCAGCAGCAGCAGCGGCAGGCGAGCAGCAGTGGCGCAGAGCCCTGGGCTCCAGCTCCTCCCCGGCAGCCTGCCGCTTCCTGCACTACTTCATGCTGTGCGGGATCCATGCGGACAGTGGAGCCCGATGAGCTGGCGGGTAAGGTCGGTCTGCAGCAGCGCGGAGGTCTACTGATCCCCGCAGGCCAGGCCGAGGGACCCCACTGGTGTATGAATCTGTACACCGGGCCTCTAGTATATATATGTAAACAAGCAATTGTCTCAATTTAAAGGACTTTTCCTAGAGGAAAACCAAATCTTTCCTTTAAAAAACCCACTAGTTTATAGATTTGGAACCTATAGATAAGATTCTCCCACAGACTGTAGGCAGGCAGATGGCCAGAGCTAACACTGTAGATTGCCATGGAGTTTGGAGCAAACGATGGCTTTTGAGTGAAAATGGGTGGAACCATTTCTGACTTTGGGAAAACCAGCATTGCAGAGATGAAGTACAAATTCCACTTGGCGTTATTGGTTCTTTTTTTACTTTAGAATCCCATCGGCAACTACTAAGGAGAGTTAGCTATGAGCAGTAGCTTACTTTGCTTTCATTAGCCAAAGGAGCCCAAGAGGACTGGGGACTTGGGAACATAACTCAGAAGCCGTCTTATTAAAAAGCCCTGTCCTAAGGGAACACTCAAAAAAATGTTACTATTTGATGGGTCTTGACCTTTTATTAAGATAGACTGACAATTTTATGATGTCACATTAGTATTTTTAACCAAGCTCTTTTATATTACGCTGATAGCCAAGAATACATTTTCAACATTAAAGAAAATTTATGTGAGTATACTGAGGTTAGGTATTTGAGATGAACTACCACTTCAAAACTGAGCCACTTGTAACAAAAGTAGTGTCTGACATTATTTATGCAAAAATTTGGAGAGACAACACCAATACACTGGTGCTCTGTTGTTACAGGCATTCAAAGACACCTCCTGTTAGAGAACCCTAACTGGCTGGATGTATGATCCCATCAGGATGCAAGAAGATAGTAAGCTCTTGTTTGGTATTCTCGGTAACTGCAAAGTGCCTGGCACACACTGGAAGAAGCTCCACAAATGTTTATTGAATTAATGAATGCAAGAATAAACCAGTTTCCTTCACTAATGCAAGACTGCCAGAGTCGCTTCTGTGCTAAAGGCTACAGAGGCCTATCTTTTTCCTACTTGGCACTTGGAAACAATGGCAAGAAGTATTTGGCCTCATCAACGTGGTCCCTACTTTTGTATTTAAAGTTATAAACAGGTGACATTATTGGACAAATAGTAAGCTATGGAGACCAAGCTCACAGTGGAGGGGCTATAAAATGGCAAGTTTTGTTTCTGTTTTTGGCTTAGGAAGTTCTCCTTTGTGGAGACAATTTATATATTTATAGAGCCTGGCATATAATCAAAGTTATCACACTAAATTTGAAAAGTTAAAGACTAGATTTGACTCCCTTGCTCCAGAATCCCTTCTTATATTTCCTGCTGCAAGGGCTGATGTTGCTTGGGCTCCAAGTAGGCCCCTTCTTCTTCCTACCCACTCTCCCCACCCAGCTCTAAAGATCCCTATGTATTACTCATCTGCTTGGTCACTGCCTCCTGCTCTTGGCCTGAATCTTAGGGATCAAAAAATCAGAAAATCCAAATTATTGTTTGCCTAGGGCAGTGGTCGGCAAACTCATTAGTCAACAGAGCCAAATATCAACAGTACTTCTTCAAAATAGACTCGCCCAGGCCGAAAACCGACTTCTGCACATGGGCCACGAAGTTTCAATCGCACTGTACGTGTGCGCCTGCACGTGGTATTTTGTGGAAGAGCCACACTCAAGGGGCCAAAGAGCCGCATGTGGCTCACGAGCCGCAGTTTGTCGACCACAGGCCTAGGGCATATATGGAGTAAATTGCCTAGAGCAGGGGTGGGAAATGTCCTGCCCTCGGGCCATATAAGCCCAAGAAATCATTTGGTCTGGCCTTGCCAAGGCATTAGGGTTGAGTTAATTAGATGTTTGACCAAATATAGTAGGTTAATTTTTAAGTTGACAATTTTGTATGGCCTTCAGATGATGTTATAAATATCCAAATAGCTCTTGGCAGAAAAAGGTTCCCCACCCCTGGCTTAGAGGATGTGCACCTTTACCTTTATAAAACAACATACATTGTTTACCAAAATGCTTTTTACCATTTTTATTTCCAGCAGGAGTGTTTTAAAGTTTCCTTTGCTCTACCATCCTTGCTAATATTTATCACATCCTAAACTTTAAATGTTTGCATTTCTTCAAATTATCTTTTTCTAAAAAAATAAACAGTAATATAGAAGTTAATAATTTAGAGAAACTCTCATATTGGTCTGCTTTCATGAAGACAAAGTGGATGATGAATCAAAAAGGCAAATAATGAAAAAAGAACCCACACATGTTAACAGAGGAGTCCCAGTATAGCAATCCTGGGAATTGGAGAACCAAGTAAAAAAGGTGCAAATCCACATAAACCAGACCTAAAGTCACCTGTTGCAAATTAAATGCCCAACTAACCAGAACAAAACTGAGATACTTTAAAATCTTTAGGACACAGTGATATGCTCTATTACTGCCCTCCTGGAGCAGGTGATTTCAAATGCTGGGTTTTCAAAGAAAACATCTAAGAAGCTAGAATTACTAGTACAGCAGTTGGTTAATCTCAGTGCCTATACATAGTACTTACCTTCTGAAGTCCCTCTACAGTAGCAGGCAGACTAATTAAATCTGCTGCTGATTTAACATTGGCTTTGAGGTGGCTTACTGCAGAATTCAACAGAGAAATCTGAAAGGAAGAGTAACAAACAATGAAAACAGGATTTGCACAGTGAATTCTTCCTTCACAGACTCTACATTTGATGCTGATGTCAAGGCACCCTTCGATTTTATGCACTTCTGTAATCCAGACATTATACCTTGTTCAGCTCATACTTGAATAGACTGGAGATCTGAGAGGCAGCGATAATACCCCTTCTTTCCCTACCCAATTTAAACACTAGTGCCAAAGAGAGAAAGGCAATTATTCTTTACCCTAACTCCTGGCAGCTACAAAATGTAAAAATCTTAAATTACCCAAAAGATGATTGCAACAGTGATTACAACACAATCCTTCAACAAAACGACAGAAAGAAAGCTAATGATCACAGACCCCCGAAGGATTTCATTTCGGTAAAAAAATAACACCTTAGTTATTTACTGAACTTTTGTTCCTGCCCAAGTGGGAACATATAAAGTAAAAGCCCATCATCACAAAATACAGTCTACAGGAACTATACCCTGTCAACTTGAACAGCACTTTCAACTACTTGGGGATTTAGTTTTGGTTTAACAATGTGATTAATATTTCAAACTCAATAGCTCAACCAAAGCACTACTTTGTACCCCGAAGGTTCTCAATAAATACCCAGTGACTTGCGGACTGATGCACTGAATGTATTAAAATAGGAATTGAATCAAAATAAAATGTCTTCCCTTTTACTATTAGGGGTAGAATTCTACATACCTGGACTTCTCTCTCAGATGGGGGCTGGGGGAACCTTATAATACTCAATTTCAGGCTGCAGAGATCATATTCTTACAACCTTGCAGTGTGGCTCAAACACTCTTGAAAGATTCCTGGTTCCATACTGCTTTCCTATCCCAAATGCTAGAATGAGGACACAGATCTACCAATAGCAATTATATTCAGAGGGCCTCACCGAACAGCCACTAAAGTTTCTGGGCACTTATTCCATAAAAACAAAGTAAACCTGATCCCCTACTCTTTCCTTCAACAAATGTTTGGCATCTCCGTGTCAGGTTCTGCTGCAGGCACTGTGGAGATAGTGGCAAACAAGACCATGAAGCTTTGCTTTCATGGAGTACCCATCATGGTAGGTGAGAGAAAAACAAAGAAGGAAAGTATCAGATAATAAGTACTATGCAAAGAAATTAAGCAGAACGTGGGAGTGAGCAGCAGTGTGTTCTGAACAAGGAGTCCAGCGAGGAGCCTGGGAACTTAGGTTCTCTTTTTCTTTTTTCCCTTTAGGAAGAAAATGTTCAGGGGCATCAAGCTACTTTTCATTCACTCATTACTGCAATAAATATTTATTGAGCCCTATTTTATACCAGGTGTCAGTGATCTTTTGCAGTTTACATTTTAGTGCAAGGAGACAGACAATGTTATATAATATGAGATAGTGGGATATGTTAGGAAAAAATGAAAATAAGGTAACTTGATGAGTTACTGGATAACTACTTTAGATTGGATGATTAGAAAAAGCCTATATAAAGAGAAGACATTTAAACAGATCTAAATAATAAGAAGGAATTAATGAGACATAAATTGAATGAAGTGCATTTGAGGGCAGAGGGAACTGCTGGGGTAAAGGCCCCAGTGCAGGAAAGAGCCTGGCATATCTGAAGAATAGAAAAAAGGCTGGTGGCAGAAGTACACAATATGAGTGAGAAAGGGGGAGGGGAGGGAGAGGTGGAGGCAGGGAGGTAGAGGGTCTATCCCTTTATGGAAGGGAAAGTAACATTAAATAAATAATTAAGTACTAAATGTGATAATAAAGTTCTAAGAAAAGGACATCAGTGCAGACTGAACTGGACAGGATTCATAGAAGTAGGACTCCAATTAGACTCTGACGGAAAGATTTTATAAATAAAAATAAAACAGCTATTCTTTTTAGGTTAGAAGGGTGAGTGTGGCATTGGGTATAGGTAGGGAGCAACAACATTAATAGGCCCAGGAAAACTTTTTCTGCATGGCACTTCTCAAAGTGATGATGATTTATTTACTGGTGTAATTATGTGTTAAGTTTCTCAAGAATGGTAATGGTCTTACAAATGGCCAGTGTGGCTGGCTGGCAGCTACTATTTTTCCCCAAACTAGAGGAGCAGCTGAAAGCCAGTGCCAGCAGGATAAGGTGAGGTACTGTTTCACTTCTCCCCGTGCCCCAAACTCTCTAGGCCTGGTTATCAGCTGCCTCACTGAAAGAGTTAGCTCTGGAGAGCTGACCATTAACTCTCTAATCACCAAATATCACTTAGGACTTCTTACTCACCTGGACCACAAATTGGTCACTAGGACTCAGCTTTGTTCCCATAAACTGTAAAGCTGGATTCCATCTCTCAGCATTCCCTTCTTTTGAGTAGAATAATGCCACAATCCATGGAAAACTACAGCAAAGCTACATGTGTAACTAGAATGGAGAGACAAGGGGCTCCCTCCATTATCCTGGGACTGCTCTAGGATGTCAGATTGGATTCAAGCATTACAGAACTTATCTCTGATTCAAAGAGTCTAAAAAATTGAATTAAGTAGAAATCATTAAAATAACTCAAATTTCAGCCAAAAGATGAGTCATGACAGTTATGCATATTACATGACTTTTTATTAGCAAAATTAAAAATAGCTACTGTAGACCATTTTATACTTTGATATCTGAAATGCTGCTTTTTTTTTGCTTTGGGGTTAAAATAAGGTGTTCTTTCTTTTTAAAATATATTTTTATTGATTTCAGAGAGGAAGGGAGAGAGAGAGAGAGAGATAGAAACATCAATGATAAGAATTAATGATTGACTACCTCTTACACCCTGCCCTTCCCCACTACCCTTTACTGGAGATTGAGCCTGCAACTCCAACTGGGGCATGTGCCCCTACAAGGAATCGAACTGTGACCTCCTGGTTCATAGGCCGATGCTCAACTACTGAACTACACTGGCTGGGGAAGTGTTCTTTACATAGTAAGCAAAAAAGTTACTAAAACAGGCAACCATCAATGATGAATATGAGCTCTAGTAGGAACCTGACATCATACCCTTTCTTTTTTTTTTATTTTTTTTTTATTTTTCGCTAAAAGTATTACAAAGGGTATTACATAAGTGTCCTTTTTTCCCCCGACAGGCTCTTAGCACCTGAATATTTTAATGTTAGCACTGCTACACAGCTGTGCGACCTAGGGCTAGCTACTTCTCGGAATCTGTTTTCTTATCGGTAAAATGGAGATACCACCTCCTACTTCATAGGTCTATAGAAAAAGAAAGGGCTAGCTACTTCTCGGAATCTGTTTTCTTATCGGTAAAATGGAGATACCACCTCCTACTTCATAGGTCTATAGAAAAAGAAAAAAAGATTTCATATATAGTACTTCTAATAGGAGTCTGCATAAAGAAAGCATTTAATGAATGGCAGTTATCATCTCAATTGCCATCACTATCACCAACATCACACAGCACAGAGTTCTGTGTACAACCTTCTAGTGTAATTAGATGCATACACAAACACAGTCGTCCCCCATTATACTCAGTTTTGCTTTCTGTGGTTTGTTACCTGTGGTCAACTGTGGTCCAAAAATATTAAAGGGGAAGTTTCAGAAATAAACTAATTCATAAATTTTAAATTGTATGCCCTTCTTAGTGTAATGAAATCTCCTGCTATCCTGACCCATCCCGCCACATGATTCATCCTTTTGTCCAATATATCCAGGATGTATACTCTACCTGCCCATTAGTCACTTAGTAGCTGTCTTGATTATCAGATGATTGTCATGCAGTGCTTGTGTTCAAGTAACCATTATTTTACTTAATAATGGCCCCAAAGCTCAAGAGTAGTGATGCTGGCAATTTGGATATGCCAGAGAAGCTGTAAGTGCTTCCTTTAGGTGAAAAAGTGAAAGTTCTCCACTTAATAAGGAAATAAAAAAATCAAATGCTGAGGTTGCTAAGATCTATGTTAAGAACAAATCTTCTATTTGTGAAATTGTGAAGGAAAAGAAATTCGTGCTAGTTTTGCTGTTGCACCTCAAACTGCAATAGTTATGGCCACAGTGAGTGTTAAATGCTTAATTACGGTGGAAATGGCATTAAATTTGTGGATGGAAGACATGAACAGAAAGTGTGCTCTGACTGATGGTAACATGGTGTGCCAGAAAGCATTGAGCCTATATGAAGACTTCAGCAAGGTGTCCCCTGAAACGAGTAATACCCAGCCATTTCTTGAAAGTAAGAGATGGTTACACAGATTCAGGAGATCTGAACTAAAAAATGTAAAAATTACTGTAGAGAGACTGCAGTTATATAACTTTTATTACAGTATATTGTTATAGTTGTTCTACTTCATTGTTACTGTTGTTAATCTCTTACTGTGCCTAGTTTATAAATGAAACTTGATCACAGGTATGTATGCATAGAAAAGACACAGTATATAGAAGGTTTGGCACTATCAGCAGTTTCAGTCATCCACTGGCGGTCTAGGATAAGAAGGAACTACTGTGACTATCACATCATAAGATATCTGGACCAAGTACCAAAAAAACAGATATAGAACATACTATAGAACAGTGGTTCTCAACCTTCCTAATGCCGCGACCCTTTAATACAGTTCCTCATGTTGTGGTGACCCCCAATCATAAAATTATTTTCGTTGCTACTTCATAACTGTAATTTTGCTACTGTTATGGATTGTAATGTAAATATCTGATATGCAGGATGTATTTTCATTGTTATAAATTGAACATAACTAAAGCATAGTGATTAATCACAAAAACAATATGTAATTATATATGTGTTTTCCGATGGTCTTAGATGACCCCTGTGAAAGGGTTGTTCGACCCCCAAAGGGGTCGTGACCCACAGGTTGAGAACCGCTGCTATAGAAGATGATGACCTCAAGGTCCTTGCTGACTCTTGTTGACATATCCTTCCTTACTTCTGGCCTCTTTCCACCAAACTACCCTATTAATAAAAGCCTATGTGGTCATCACGCCCTCATGACACCCTCATGCCATAATAAGCGATCACCAGGAGGCTGTGTGCGCAGTGGGTGTGCGCAGGTGGGTGGGGCTGCATGCACATGCAGGTGGGCAGGGGCTTGATGCTGCGTGCACGGCTTGGAGGCGGGTCCCGTGGCTCCACGAGGCCTGGGGGTCCCTCGGATCTGCAAGGTGCGAGGCAGGGCCCCGCGGCTCCAGCCTACCTCTTTGGGGCAATCCATTGAGGAGCCCCGGGTGGGTGGGGCCTACCTCTTTGGGGTGATTAATTTCGGGGTTCCCACACTGTGAGAGGGAACAGGCCAGGCTGCCCCTCCCCCGCCCCCACTGGTGCATGAATTTCGTGCACCAGGCCTCTAGTGCTATAATAAAACACAAAAATCCCCTGAACACACTGTTTTTCATTTGTCTGTGCTTTTGCACATATACTCAATTCTCACTATTCACAGTAGTTATGTTCTAGAACAGAGATTTTCAATCAGTGTGCTGCAAGAATTTTTAAAACATGCAATACCTGAATATTTAGTCGGGAGCACTGACAAAATAAAAAAATGACAACAACCAACACAACAATGGCTACCTGGTATGAATGAATCAAAATTATACCTATTTTTGGGGTCAGATTGGCAAAAAATGTATTTTTTTGGTGTGCTGCAGAATTTTACTAATTAGTTTATGAGTGCCATGATGAAAAAGGTGGAAAATCACTGTTCTAGAAATTTACAGCAAACACTGAATGAGTGATTACTGAACCATTGGTCCTAAGGGAAGTAGAGAGTTATGTTCCAAGAGTCCTCTGATCACAACATTTTTGTCAATTAATCAATATAATACATAACTTTGTTTTATGTGTATTTCTTTTAAAGATGTCTTATTTAATGTATATTGTTGAACTCGTGCCTGAATGCAGCTTATCCAACACATCTATTTTCACTGTAAGGCACAACACAGCTTTCTTGCACTTTGCAACATTAGACAGACTTCAGCACTATGATAGTTGTACATTTTAAGCAGCAGGATTACACACACAAAAACCGTGGCACTAAATATATCATGAAAAGAAAACTTTACACTATGAGCTGAAACAAGGCAGAGTGTGGCCTTGTTTGACTTCAACTGGAAGCGTTCCTATTGGGTGACTTAATTTTTCACCACTGGATTCCTGCCAGTGAATAACTGACTGCAAAAGCACCACACATACAGATTTTTAGGTTACAAAAAATTTTAGCTAGTAGGTGAATTTGCAGATATGGAAATCTGCAAATGATGAGGATCAAGTGTATTAATGAGGACACCCTCTCTCTTTCTATAGAATTTATCTGGCCAACTCCTATTAGCCCTTCAGGACTCAGCTCAAGATATATGAGAAGCTTTGCTTGAATCCAGCCAGTCTGGGTTAGAAACATACCTAAAAAATGCCCCACAGTGCTCATATGGACCGGCTTCTTATTGCTTATAGGGCTGTTTTATAACTATTTACTTTTCTATTTCTCCTCCAATTGATGGTAAGAGCCTTGAGGGTGGGAATCCAAGGCCTAACTCCATAAAAGCAGCTCATTAAACATTTGTTGAATTAATGTCTTCAAAGAAGGGGAGCAGACTCCCTATAATGTTGAGAATGGACATGGTCATGTATGAAGTTAGAAGTTTCGTAAGTAACATAGAAAAGTAAATTGATTTTAACACTTTTTAAAAGATTTTTCAATACAAAATTTGATTTTAACTTATTTCAAACTTTTTTTTTTCAGGCTGCATTAACTTCAATTCATATTGTGATAAGGACAGTACTTGCTAAGTGATATACATTTTATTATTGTTTAAGCCACTTTAGATTTCTTAAAAAAATTTTTTGCCACTAAAAAAATCTAATTGACAGAGTTACCCTGAGATATAGACACATGGTTAAATATTAATTTTATATCTATTTTGGTTTTGGACAAATGCCTTTCCATCAGAAATGTATAACAATTTTAGAAAATCATTCAGAGAATGATGAGAAAGGCTAACATGGGCCAAATAAACAAAGTTTAAGTTTATGTGGGCTGAAAAAAGCCAAAAGCTTCAATTTTCATAGAAATGTTGGTTTATTTCGATAGAGACATGCTGAATATAAAGGGCTGAAATAAATGAGTAATCATTAAGATAAAACATTTTATAAAAATTAATATTTTTTCTTGAACATTAACTTACCAGACACTGAATAACTGCACAAATTAATAAGCATAATGCAAATAAACCTATTTTTCTTGTTCTCCGAAAGCAAAATATTTCCTGTTGTGCACACCGAACAAGTCAGTTCAAGACTAATGACATGGCAATCAGCTGCTAAAATATTCGCTGCTAGTATTAGTGGAGAGAAGTGTTGTGCCTGCACGTAAGGCGCATAAGGGAAATGAATGCAACATGATTATAAGGATCAGTCATTAGCAAACGTTGTAGTTTGTTATTAATAATTATGTATAACAGGATATTGTAAAAATTAAGTTACGAGCCCTAACCGGTTTGGCTCAGTGGATAGAGCGTCGGCCTGCAGACTGAAGGGTCCCAGGTTCGATTCCGGTCAAGGGCATGTACCTTGGTTGCGGGCACATCCCCAGTAGAGGGTGTGCAGGAGGCAACTAATCGATGTTTCTCTCTCATTGATGTTTCTAACTCTCTATCCCTCTCCATTCCTCTCTGTAGAATTCAATAAAATATATTTTTAAAAAAATTAAGTTATGAAATTTTTATTAAAACATTTCTTACATACCGTTATATTGGCTGGGCCACAAAAATATTCATTGTGGGCCACATGCGGGCCGTGGGGCAAGATTTTGACATGCATGCTCTGAACCAACCTAAAGCTCTAGGTTACCACCACCCGTCCCTTCTGCACCCATGCCAACAAAGAATTTCTCTGCCTCAGGCTAGTTTCATCAGTCAGTCCCATCAACTTTGAAGATCTACTGAAGCTAAAATGGAAAGGGTTCCAGTTCAATCTCTCCTTTTATACATGAAGCTTTAGGACTGAAGTCAACTTTCCTGTTTATCTTCTTTCCCAGGTACTTTTTGTTATTAAAAATAACAGCCAGGACAAGAATAAAATGATTACTTTGTTTCTAGATTCCAAATTAAAGAGAACTGAGAAACCAAAACATATAGGAAAGGTTTGAAAACCGTGTCCTCTCACACCAAGTACAAACTTCCCCTTTGACTCTTTTGTGCTGCTTGACAAGATGGGAATGTAGGTGACATTGCTGGCTCTTCATCCTGAAAGATCTCATGCTGGCCCAGAACTGTAAACTCCATGACTATCTAAATGGAATCTCTGGTTTGCCCTAGTCAGAGATGTTAATTATTTCTCAGTGCTTTACTGTGGTTGATTTTCACTTGATGTAATTTCTGGTCAAACTGCTCATTTGCTCTGTGAATACAAGGCCAGTCTATCCTGTTCTTTTTGCAGAAAAAGGAGTGAATACTTGTTTTTTCCTAAATACTGAGAGTCCAAGGATAATACATAATGAGTAAATACTGCAACTGATCAATTATTTCACGAATGACTAAAAAAAATGAAATAGAACAGAATAGAAAATAAAATGTCATAAGGCATCATAAGGGTAAGCTAATATTTTCAGAAACTTTTATTTCAGTTACATATATGTATGTGTTTATTAGATAATGATGTAAAACATTTCTTATTGTAGGCAAAAGTTTTAAAGCTGCAGCACCAGGCCATTGATGTTTTCAACTGATGAACTGCCCAACTCCTGCACTACTGCTGAAAGGTGGTGGGGGAGCTTCAGAAATATGTGTAAGCCCTTTATCCTAGCACAGTGCTTCTCCTTGCCATTGGCTTATTCTGAACTTTGTGACTCCATTCTGAAGAAGAGAATATCCTCTTAGTGCCAACAAGAATGGCCCATCTATTTTTAAGCACTTTGCAGGTGTGCCATTCATTTGCTACTTGAGTTTTTTTTTTAATCCACATTTTTCCTAATTAAACTGCAAAAACTGAGGATAGGCGCTACAGTTACCCAGCAACAACTTTATAAATACAAGATCCTTGATCAAAAACCTTTTAGGGATTGGAAAAGTTTTTCCTCTAGGCCTGCTTGTCTGGCCAAGGTATTTAACCAACTCTGCCACTTCCTCCTATGCCAGTGATGGCGAACCTTTTGAGCTCGGCGTGTCAGCATTTTGAAAAACCCTAACTTAACTCTGGTGCCGTGTCACATATAGAAATTTTTTGATATTTGCAACCATAGTAAAACAAAGACTTATATTTTTGATATTTATTTTATATATTTAAATGCCATTTAACAAAGAAAAATCAACCAAAAAAATGAGTTCGCATGTCACCTCTGACACGCGTGTCATAGGTTCGCCATCACTGTCCTATGCTATGCTAGAATAACTATCATTAGATGTGGATGGTTTCCAGATAGGTTTTAGTATAGTACCGTGGTCGGCAAACTGCGGCTCGTGAGCCACATGCGGCTCTTTGGCCCCTTGAGTGTGGCTCTTCCTAAGCCTTAGGAGTACCTAATTAAGTTAATAACAATGTACCTACCTATATAGTTTAAGTTTAAAAAATTTGGCTCTCAAAAGAAATTTTAATCATTGTACCGTTGATATTTGGCTCTGTTGACTAATGAGTTTGCCGACCACTGGTATAGTATATAGTATATACCTCAAGATTGTGTCTGTAGGTTTGTATACTCTTAAACAAAATAAGCTCTCATTATCTAATAAAAATATGCTATCCTTTTTCTTGGGGATTAGATGGCACTCTTTCTAAAAAAAAAATTTATACCTACACTGCTCTTTATGAAAACTGACTCAAGTATTTCCAACTCCCTCTGAATTACTCTACTTTGTAAAATTATCCTTTGAAGAAAGAGTTAACAGGTTTAATTATTTGGTAAATGCATAACTATTACCTATTTTACCCGAATTTAATGTGTTGGAATCACAGTTTACAAAAACCATATCAAAAAGTAAAACAATTTGGAGTTACCTATACCTACAGATTCAAACCAAATAGAACTAAATATTCATAGCTTACACAGAAATAAAATCACACTTTTGCTACCTGCTTATTCATTTCTGTGATGTTTATCCAGACCTTGTTCAAGCCCAGCTCTCCAGATTCAATCTTCTCAAGTTCTCTTTGTTTGCTGAGTAGTTCTTGATTAAGTTTGGGAATTTCTTGGAATGAACTTTTCTGATTAGATTCCACTAAAAGCAAAAATAAGAACAATCATAAGTAGCCATAAAGTTCCCTCATGGCTCCAAGAAAAAAAATGATCCTATACAGTAGAAAAGTAGATAGAACAACACGTTAACCCTGGGAGGATAATGACTAAATTTATATCTATGAACTACATGTCCTTTTATTTATATAAATGTACATCTTTTACACTAAAGCTTTTAACTGGGGCTATTCACGACTGGCAATACAACTTTTAAAAGTCAGGTGGCTAGCCGTAACCGGTTTGGCTCAGTGGATAGAGCGTCAGCCTGCAGACTCAAGGGTCCCAGGTTCGATTCTGGTCAAGGGCATGTACCTTGGTTGTGGGCACATACCCAGTGGGGAGTGTGCAGGAGGCAGCTGATCAATGTTTTTCTATCATCGATGTTTCTAACTCTCTATCCCTCTCCCTTCCTCTCTGTAAAAAATCAATAAAATATATTAAAAAAAAAAGTCAGGTGGCTAAAAATGATAATGATGACTATCAGCAGTAAGAGTCAGATTTGAATCACAGCTCTGTAACTTACTGTGATCTTGAGAAAATAACTCAACTTTTTTGAGCTCAGTTTCCTCATCTGTAAAATATACTTTACAGGATTTTTAGAATCAAATGAAAGAATGTCTGTAAAGTACTAAACACAGCTGGCCAGGCAGACAGTAAGTGATAAATAAATGTTAAGTACTGACCACCTTTACTCCATTAATGCTCCAGGTGACATCATAAGTTATATCTCTAAGTGTATAAGTCTACTTTTCTCTATCTCAAATTGGTCAAATGCAAGGTGGGTTCTTACCCCCTTTAAAGTACTGTTATGAGGACTAAGATTTTAAATCTTTTTCATAAACAGCAGGGTGTTTTCTTAAATCCACCCAAAAGCTCAAAGTAACAGTAAAGGAAGATAAAGGAACATGTTAACTAAGTATAGGCTGATATTTGGCCTTCCTTTTGGGAAATAATATCTCCTGATTTGTCAGCCTGAAGACAGAGGCCTGCAAGAGTGCTTTCTCTTGTTACTTTAAAGAGTATTTTTCCTTTACATGGAAAATATCGATAATGACTGGTCCTCCAGAATAAAACCTACTTTTTTTTTTTTTAAAGTACACAGTGCCAAATTAGTTATTATATACTTTCTTTGAAACCAAAAGCTGGCACACAGGACAGATATAAGACAATTTACTAAAATGTAAGTACTAAGACATTCTGCATGATTAGCACTTAGAATATACCTGGCATTCAGTATTACTGAATGAATAAATCTGGCCTTTGCTTACCTCCCCAACCATGTTTCTCCTTACTTTACCTACCTCTTTAATCTACTTCCTAGCCAAGCAGATTTTCCTGACATATCAACCTCTTTAAGCCTCAGTGACCCTGCACACTCTATTCTTTCTGCCCAGATGCCTTCAGCTTGTCCCTTTTTCATTTCTGCCACCCTAGCCTAGATAATTACTTTCAAGATTCAGCACAAATAGCTGCACCCCCCACCTTGGACCACCGCCACCTTTTATCACTCCTAACACTTAATATACACTGTGCTGTAGCTATATACTGTCTGTCTCCTGAACCAGACGGAGAGAGCTGTAAGAGGACAGGGACCAAATCATATTAGTCATATATTCCCAGGGCCAACCAGTGCCAGGGACACAGAACTCAAATACTTGTCCAGTGAAATAACTGTAGGGTATGAAATGGAGATAATGCTAGCCTATTAAGTCAAACAAAGAAAACTGAACAAACAAACACAACAACTAAAAATCATAAAGGACACCAATAAGGAGGGAAAAACTGGCTAGTGGTTTCCCCACTACAACAAAGCCCACTATCTGAAAATTCAGAATTATTAAAAGAAATCAGGTACTTTTATTCGTCTTTCAAAATATACACCAAAGAATTTATATATATGTATATATATATATATATTTCCCTAAAAACTTTTTTTTAAAGGTATCACTTTCTTTTTAATACATTTTTTAAATTGATTTCAGAGAGGAAGGGAAAGGGGGAGAAAGAGATAGAAACATCAATGATGAGAGAGAATCATTGATTGGTTGCCTCCTGCATGCCCCCTATTGGGGATCGAGCCCACAACCCAGGCAATATGCCCTTGACCGGAATCAAACCCGGGACCCTTCAGTCCACAGGCCGATGCTCTATCCACTAAGCCAAACCAGCTAGGGCTTCTCTAAAAACTTTTAATGTAACATTTGGTTTACACATGGTTTGTAGGACTACACATCCATCTCATACAATAAAAACATTTTACCAGTCTAAATTATGCAACACTTAGCATTTCAGTGAATTTAGTTTACATTTCAGTGAGGTTGCAAAGTAACTCATCCCACACATGTCTGCCATTCCCAAGTGGTCAAACATCCCAAGAGTGTGTGTGTCCGAAGAGGGGAAAGGAGGAGTCTCTCTCTTTCCTGCAGTCTATACAAATTAAGTAGAAGGTAGAAGTGGAAGATAAACACATAAATAACTTGGGTTACAATTATTAACTAATAAACATATAAAGCTGACAAGCCCTGAACATACTCTGGATGCTGAGGACTGTATGAGCCAAGAAGGGATCATATTTACTATCTGATTTGGGGCCCTGTAGGAGAAACAAGTCAAGTCAAGGCACTCTGACTCCACAAATAGGAGGAAGAGTAACAAACAACTTATGATTACTTATTCATGTTCTTACAACATGGAAAGCAACTCATTTAAAATTTAGTATATTGCCGAAACCGGTTTGGCTCAGTGGATAGAGCGTCGGCCTGCGGACTGAAAGGTCCCGGGTTCGATTCTGGTCAAGGGCATGTACCTTGGTTGCGGGCACATCCCCAGTGGGAGATGTGCAGGAGGCAGCTGATCGATGTTTCTCGCTCATCGATGTTTCTAACTCTCTATCTCTCTCCCTTCCTCTCTGTAAAAAATCAATAAAATATATTTAAAAAAAAAAAAAATTTAGTATATTAAGACTCAAACTTACTTAGCTCTTTTCCTGATCTTCAAGATAAAAAAATGGAGATTTCTGCAAATACCCTTCAGACAGAACATATAAAGCTGATAGCAATATTTTATGTCTTTATAGTTTGCAATAAACTTTTATGTAACTATTAAACTTGCTATTGAGTGCCTACCATGTGCCACTCAGCGCTAGTGCATAAGAAGACCATGAAGTTCTCAGTTCAGCAGGGAGTGAGGCATGAGGCATTGTCACAGTTACTATATGGTGTTAATACACTATGACAGAGGAATGCTCAAAGTGCTTTGATAGCACGAATACATCTTTATGTCCGTTGACTTGTTGACTGCCAGGTCTATTACACATATACTTTAAAAATGTTTTATGGATGGGAAAGTGAAGGCTCAGAAAGAATAAGTGACTTGTCCAAGTTTTACAGCTAGTAATGAGCAAGCCAGGATTCAACAGTCAAGCCTTTTACTCCTAGAACCAGCACTCTTTCTAGTATACTCCAGCTACCATAAATACGTACATCCTAATACCCTCATTATCACAAGATCATTTAGGAGATGCTTAGTGCATTAATCTTTCCTTCTTTTCCAAATTCTTTTTTCTATTACTCTAGTGTTACATAGTTGAGTGAAAAAGAGGGATGATTAGGAATAGATCTTCCTTAGAATAACTGTGGAGGTCTTTTGGAGTACCTGGAATACTGAGCTAAGAGTTTCAAGGCCAGCCAGTACTTTTAACTTAAGGGTCAAGTTACTCCTTGAATACAAGATAAAAAACATGAAGCCTCCCTGCTTTGCTTTCTGTTTCAGCAACCTTACCTCCTTCCTCACAAGTGTCTTGGAAAATTTATTGAAATGAAGAACAATGGGCTCTGAATTTTTCAAAAAAGTATTAAAGCCAGAATAGCAGATGATCTTATTTAAGTCAGTGAGTTCCACTGTTCTCCTGAAAACCAAGAGGTATAAATGTTGAAATATATTTAAAGCAGAATTCAAGAAAGATTATTTAAGCTTTACAAGATTGACCTCATTTAGTCAAGGTAATAGTTTTCACACAAAAACTCGAGCCCTAGCCAGTGTGGCTCAGTGGATAGAGCACCGGCCGGCGGACCAAAGGATCCCAGGTTCGATTCCGGTCAAGGGCATGTACCTCAGTTGCAGGCTCCTTCCGGGCTGGGCCCCGACCCTGATCGGGGTGTGTACAGGAGGCAACCAATCGATGGAAAAATATCTTTGGGTGAGGGTTAAAACAAAACAAAACAACAACAACAAAAAACTCTTGGGCAAGTAGTTCACAATGGCTCAGCTCATGGACTGACAACATGCCCCAGGGCCCAGCCCCTATCCCTCAGGAAGTCCTGCTTTAGACATTATAGGTGCTGGCATTTCTATTGTAGCAAACCAAAGCCAACAATGCAGTGGGACTGACAATTCTAAATCTGCTTTATTCAGGGGCCTGAGTCTCAGGGGAATGTTGCTCAATTATATATATTGGGTCTCATAGTCCAGGGTACAATTCCTGGAATCTCCTGAATATAGTATTTCCAGGAATTGGGATTAACAAGTGCTCAATAAATATTTGTTGACTCGTTGCCAGGTCTATTACACATATTCTTTAAAACTGCATTTCTAGACAAAGAAATTCACTGAAAAGAGTATAAATTACTTGGGTGTCCTGTAAACACAGGCACAGAAGAGTCAGAGAAAGGAATTCGAGAGGTAGAATTGAGCAATGTTTTGAAATGTATAAATAAATGATTGCTACATGTGATCAAAACAAGCTGTAGCACAAACCTAAGAAGTCCAACTAATTAAGGAGATGACGGCACAAACAGGTGTCTTTGCTGGTTGTTTACAGTTAAAACTGTTTCTGAAAACCTCATTTCCAAGATATGATTACTCCTTACAAAGAAAACACTGGCCTTAGAAACACCTTGCAATACCGCTAAGGACAATCATTAAGGAGGAACAACAACTAGAATACAAGTCTCATTCTTTTTTACACTATACTCTGATTCCACTAGTTGATAAAACATGTAAGTCAGGATGATTCTGACAGAGAATGACTTACCCAAGGCCATTCCCTAAATCAGAAACTTAGAAGAAAACCAGTTAGTAGTTCAGTTTGTTTTTTTTGTTTTTTTAAGCAACATCACTAGGAATGTCATCAACACACTAAGGATTAGTTGTCCCTAGATCAGGTTCAGAACTTTAATAACTGCAGGCAGCAAAGAGAAGCTGGAGTGAAGGAAAACTAGGATGTTGTGATTTCCCCAAGCTTAATATGGGAAGTAAGGAAAGAACTCTAATTCCAGTTCTGGGGCCAGATTTCTTTATGATCTTAGGAAAGCCTGGTGGTCAGTTTCCTGATGTGTTAATGCTGCTAAGGTTAGGGAATTTGTGATTAACTTGGAACTGGTTCCTTAGCTTAGAAAATTAACTCTTGAAACTGAGAAACGAAGATCTCAGTGTTGGTAAATGAAGATATTTAAGTTAAATCTGGTAGAAGCCAGCATGCAAACACATCTTTTAGAAAAAGCACTTTGCATATGCAAAATACAATTTTATAATTTAGAATATATAAAACGCCATAACTTAAGAAAGTCTCTTACACTTTGAAACCCACTCATGAGAAATATTTATTTGTGACTTGGCACACCGTAAGCACTTCATAAATGTTGGCCATTATTATTGCCCATTCCTATGTTCTTATACAATTTTTAAGAAGGACATTTTTTTGACAGATTCCCATATTCTTTCTCAAATGGCCTATGAGGAAGAAGGAAATAGCCCAGTGCAATGAGGAAGTATAAAGTGGCAACAGGTGGAGGTTAACCAAGGTTCTAGACTCCTGGACCTTTTTTTGTTTGTATTTAAGACAAATAACTGTTACTATATTGAAGTTGACAGCTAAGAAAGAATATAAAAATGCTGAAAAAAATGTATAATGTATAATTGCTTTACCAATGGGCAAAACCCTTAATTCAGCATGGTCCACTTTGTCCTAGATCCTGGAAGAGAATCCAAGATTATACTCTGAAATATGCGACCACTTACTTGTTCTAAATTTCTCCTTGAGGGTATCCAGATCCTCCTTCAGAGCAACTTGCATCCACACCAAGCCCACGCAGGCCACGACACAGGCGGCAAGGATGACAAAAGCACAGAGGGGATAACAGATCTTGCAGCATCGTAAATAGTCTCCCCTGATCACAAGAACAAATTCAACCAGGAGTACAAAGGTGATTATGAGCACAACTTTATTAGAAATAGCATTCCTGTACTGCTATGCAATTATGTTTTTAAGTGAATAAGCAGTTGATTTACCAGGGAATATCGAGTAACATAGTTAAATCTGAACAGCAAGTTGAAAATAACCAAGTAATATGACCTATGAAGAGGTCATCTATCCAGTACAAAAGTTTAAAACTTCTCATGAAACAGAGGACTTCCTGTGGGCCACAGGAAGCACCTGTGGGAACTGCAGCTCACTGCAATCACGACCAATTCAAGTCTTTGGAAACAATCTCAGGTTAGGAAAGCGCTGAGACCAAGGCTTCTCTGCAATTCCATCACTGCACTGTAATTTACCTACCTGCCTCTGTCAAATGCATGCTCACTCCAGGGGACCCTGTTTCAGTTTATTGAAACTTCATAAACTTTTGAGCAAGTTTTACTGCAAATGGAATGAAAGAAATAGGAACTGTAGGGTGAAGTGGACACCTGGTACACTCTAGCTATCGGCTTAGAAGAAAGGAAGCATAGAAAGGAGTTAGATTTCACACCAAGTTTCAACCAACACTCAGGTCTAAATTAACCCAGAAGGGTAACTATTCCAGTTGAGCTATTCCATTTCATCAGATCTGCACAACCCAAACCTAGGGTTGTCCTTAACTACCTAATCTGGCAAAGCTCATTAGAAGCCAAATCCTTCCTTTAACAAAATAGGACAAAGATACTCTAAACCAGCGGTTCTCAACCTGGGGGTCGAACGACCCTTTCACAGGGGTCGCCTAAGACCATCAGCAAATACATATATAATTACGTATTGTTTTTGTGATTCATCACTATGCTTTAATTATGTTCAATTTGTAACAATGAAATTGGGAGTCACCACAACATGAGGAACTGTATTAAAGGGTCGTGGCATTAGGAAGGTTGAGAACCACTGCTCTAAACAAACTCAAAGGATTCAACCTCTTTTCGCACCCCAACCTTCTGCCTAGCCCTTGCTTCCACATGCTCAGCAGAATATCTTTTCTTTTAATGTTGTCCCTGAGAGGGTCCAAGGCACCTTCCAGGTTCCCTCCAGCCCTTTCCCAACCCTGAGCCCTAATTCCCAATGTCCTCAATACTCACTACTGGGTCAGTCTAGTGGCTGCACCATTTGAAAGTGGGTTTGGGAAAAAGCTGCCTCTTCACTTTGTCCTCCATGCTCCATTACTCTCGAGGCTCGTACAGTATGTCCCTCAACAAATTCTTCCATCACCAAGATTCAGACTCACAAGAGCGCAAAATAAATAAATAAATAATTTACAGTCTTAAGGTTTCTATCTCGGGGGACCTTAAAAAAAGGCTACTTCCAAAAGCTTGTCTGCTCCTATGTTCCTATTCTTAGCTTCTTTGCTCCCCCTGACTTGGTGTTCCTGGGCTCCTGGCATCTTCCCCACATCCACACTTCCACCCTAGGTTTAGAGCGCTTTTTTGTACACTTACAGACAGATCTCTAACTTATCCTTCATTGAGAACCTGAAGAAACAACTTTTCTCCCTCTTTGCCTTCCAAGGACTACGGTGTAGTCACTACACAGACTGATTTTTTTTCCCCCCCTAAGAACTCCATTCTCCTTCTCTTCAATTTGCCCCCTTGGTCGTGCAAGGAGCTGTCTTCTCCCCATCCCACCCCTCACCACCGCATCACTCACTTGACAAAGCGAGAGCGATTGCCAACTACACCGAACTCCTCTTCCTCCTCGGAGCTGGACTCGGAGTCCGAAGCAGGAGGCTCAGTGCGAAGCAGGCGGTGGCCCGAGCCTTTCTTGGGCTTCTTTCTCCGGCTCTCCCCAGACAAGCCAATCAATGCATTGAGCTCTTTGCGCTTTTTCATCTTCTTGTGTGGGGTGAGCGGAGCACCCACTCCGGAGCTGCCAGGTTCGTACTCGAGGCCCAGCTCTCTTGCTACCTTGGAGCTGCCTTCCAGGGTGGGGGATCCTGGGCCAGAGCCCCCTGGTCACTCCCACCCAGGGGTGGGACTGACCAGATCCGCTGGGAGCTGGAGACTGGAGCCCAGAGGAAACTGGAACTGCTGGGTGGGGGAAGTCACATAGATAGGGCCGGGGAGCTGGTGACCCAAAAGGTCCTGGGCATGAAGTGTCAGTTAAGAAGGTGTGAAGGGGATAAAAACCAAGCCAAGAACGAGCGACGCTCAGCCCTGATAAGTAGATAATGTTCCTAAGGGTGCTCCGAGAGCTGGGAAGGGCACACGGACGGGTGCTCTGGGCTTCCGGGCAGGATTTCCAATGGAGAGAGAAGAGAAACTTGTTCTTGAACGGGAGGCAAGGGAGAGGCGCACAACCAGACAGTGCGAGCGCGCCCGTCCCTCCTCAGCTGGAGAGGTGGCAGCAGGAGGGGCTCCCGGTTGCTACTGTCCGGACACAGTCGGGGAGACAGCCAATGTCCGGGTCGGCGGTGCTCACTGTCCTCCGGCCTTAGTTTGCAGGAAGTCCAAGACGGAGGAAAACCCAGAGGCCGGTACGGAGGGCTCGGCCTGGGAGGAGCCAGTCCCGCGCCCCGGGAGACCCCAGCCCCGCTGTCTGGGCCTGGGGGCACGGTGCGGGAGGGCGACGGCGGCTCTGCCCACCTGAAGAGCTCCCGCCCGGAGTTTGAGGTGTTCCGGCACCGGCGACTCTTGGCAGCTCACAAGCGCCTTCTTCGCTCCGTCCGCGACTCCGGCCTCCGCTCCGGCTGCGGCCGCCGCTGCTCCCGACGCGCAGGTGGCGGCGGAGGCTGCCGCGGGTTCCAGCCCCGGGCCATCGCTCCAGCTCCAGCTCACTTCCTCTTGGCAGCAACTGCCAGCGCCGCCTTCCAGTAAGCCGCGTTCCCATTGGCCGTCTTCCTGGTGACGTCACACCACAGGCGCTTGTAGAAGCAGGAGGCGGGGTGTTAAAGGGCCCTGGGCACCTGCGAGGGCTGGGCCCGCTCGCTGGTGGGGAGGCCCCGCCCCCACAGGGGCGTGCGCTCACCTGAGCTGGGGAGGAGTGTTGTTTCCGGAGGGGATCCTGGGTTCGAGTACACGCCCAGGCTGCGGGCTCAATCCCTGGTCCGTATTAGGGGGCGTGCAGGAGGCAGTACATCAACAATTCTCTCTCATTAGTGATGTTTCTATCTCCCTCTCCCTTCCTCCCTGAAATCAATAAAAATATATTTTTAAAAAAGTTTATCGAACTGAACTTATGAACTTACTCAGCCTGGAGGCAACGCACCTCTGACTCACGGGCTGTTTATGACCTGATTGAACACAATTATTCATTTCATAAATATTACCACGTGTCACGAGCAGTTCTGGCGCTGGAGATACAGAGATAAGCAAAACAACTACTGTCCCCCTAAAAATAAATACAGGACACCCAGTAAAGTTTGAATTTCAGATAAACAATGAATAGTTTTTTAGTGTATGTCCCATACAGTTTCTGGGACATCTTCATACTGAAAACTTAGTTTTTTTAAATCTGAAATCCAAATTTAACTGGTATCCTGTATTTATCTGCCAATCCTATTCCTGCAGCTTTATTCTGGTGGGAGGAGAGCAACAACAGACATGCATATCACATGTCAGGAGGTGATAAGTGTTATGAAAAAATTGAAACATAAGGGGATGGGAAGTGCCTCTGTGATAAGGGGACATTGGGTTATAGACTGGGAGGAAATGGGAGAATGAGCTACGCAATGGCCAGGAGGAAGGAGTGACCTGGAAAACCTGGTGTGGCTGGACCTGAAGAGCAAAGAGGAGAGAGGTGGGAAATGAGATCAGGGCCGGATTGTGAGGGGCCTTACGTATGGTGGTGTGGACTTTGGGAAAACATTGGTGCTTTAAGCTGAAAGGAGGCGTACTTTGGTTTAGATTTTTAAAAGATCACTCCGGCCTACTGTGTGGAAAAGAGAATTGGGAGAAGGGGAGGGACAAAGGAAACCAGGAAACCAGTCCAGATAGAGATGGTGATAGACTAGGGTGACAATAATGGAGATGGTGAGCATTCTGGATGCTTCTTGAAGTTAGAGCTAATAATATTGACTCATGGATTAGATGAAAGGTGTGAAGAAAGAGGAGTAGTGGAGGACTTCAGAGTTTTGGGGTGGGACAACTGGAAGAAGGGAATTGCCATTTACTGAGATGGTGAAGAGCAGGTGTGGGGCAAGCTTGAGAAGCCAATTCAATATTCAAATGGCTTTTTTGGTATATCCATTTAGAATTTGGGGCAGAGGTTGGGGCCTGAAATATAAACCTGAGAGTATCAGATGGTATTTAAAGCAAAGAGCTTTGAACTGCTTGGAAGAAAGTAACTTAAAGTAATATTTTTTAAAAATATATTTTTATTGATTTCAGAGAAGAAGGGAGAGGGAGAGAGAGATAGAAACATCAATGATGAGAGCGAATCATTGATTGATCGCCTCCTGCACGCCCCACACTGAGGATCGAGCCCACAACCCTGGCATGTGCCCTGACCAGGAATTGAACTGTGACCTCCTGGTTCATAGGTTGATGCTCAACCGCTGAGCCATGCAGGCCGGGCTTAAAGTAATTCTTTTATGGCAATTACGTGATCATTCTTATTGTGCCATTTGCACTGTGTTTGTTCAGGGAGACACACCCAAAGCTGGTGTGTCTTATTTATCTTTCTGTGTCTAGCCCAGAGGCAGGCATTTAGTAACAATGATCTGATAAATATGTGATAGATACTTACATAAGTGGGCAGAGTTGTACAGAAGTATGAGTGGAGTTGGAATCATGAGATCTGGGAAGTATTATGCTTCTAATATTATCTCTGTCAGCATGGAAGCCATTTAAATTTTCTGAGCTTCACTTTTCCCTCTGAAAAATAGCAATAACATCTATTTCACTGGACAAATGAGAAGATGCCTGAGAAAGTGCTTCTGCAGCCCCAAATCATGGTGCAGTTATTGCTTTTATTGTCTCCTTTTGATTCTAGAGCTGTGCACTCCAATTTAAATTTACATTTAACTTAATCAACGTTGAATAAAAAGTTTAAATGAGTTCTTCTGTCTTACTGGCCACTCTACTACAACAGGGAGCCAGGGGCTGAGGAAACCACAGGAGTGAGGCAGGACACAGATGCATTGGCCAACTGCAATGACTTCCGGTCAGCCAGATCCTGCCCTCTCTGCAGGACTGGCTACATAATTTGTGGGGCCCAGTGCAAATGAAAATGCAAGGTCCTTTGTGAAAAAGCAGAAAAATGATTTTTCTTTCCTTTGTTATTCCTTACTCAGCCTGTCATGCTGTTTCTTATTCACTAATGAATATTATGCTCCCTTGGGCATGGGGATAATCACAGGGGCCTGGGACCCTGCCTCTGACTTGGTGTGCATCCCCTCCCTGCATCCAGGCCCCTGCCTGGGATAGAAGAAGGACAGGGAAACAGGTAGACGAGAACCCATTTTGGGGAGAGGAAGGAGGGGAGGTGATGAGAGATAGAATGACCTGTGAGCTGAGACTCCAGGCCCCAGTGCATGCTTCTTTGTTTCATAGGCTTCATTTACAAAACACAAATTCAAAAATAAAATTATTGTGAAATTCAAGATGGCAACCACAGGACATTAAATCCCCATTGAGGGGCACCCTTCTGAGTGGGGGGTTCTGTGCAACTGTACTGGTCACACACCCCTGGAGCTGGCCCTAATGATACCTAGCTCACAGAGTAGCTGTGAAGAGGGAATGTGCCTGACTCATAGTTAGTGCTCAATAAATGTCAGCTGCCCTATGAATATGATTAATTATGAAATGTGATGTACTACAGACTTACTAAATGTAATTTTGATGATATGCCTTTATTTACCTAATAGAAAAGACTGCTTTCATCTACTTTAAGAACTCTGTTTGCCATAATCTTTCTTGGTGTTTTGCTATGGTTAAAGAGGGGGGAGGAACAGAAATGAACATTTAAACATACTTAGGTGTCAAGCATTTTGGTGTTAATCCTCACTACAATAAGCTAATCTCCACCAGGCAAGTGTTTTATCCCTGCTCTAATTGAGGAGGAAAATGGTGCTCAGAGATTGCAAGAGGCTTGCCCAGGGACACACAGGACATCAATGGCAGATGCTGGGACTTGAGTCGGCTTCTGTCTGCCTCTGAAGCCCGAGTTCTGCACCCAGTGCCCTGCACCACGCTGATGGAGCCCACTGTCTGGGGCCTTTTTCTGGAACTGAAGAATCTTCCTTCTGGGGTGGCCTCATCTGCTTCCCCAGGCCCCTTCCCCATTCTTTTTGCTGTTGTGCTGGCAGGTGCATCCTGAACCCCGAGGAGAGGACTAAGGACAATGGGAGGGGAAGGATTGGGTGGTAGGAAAGGGGCCAAGCTCCAAGCTAAACAATGGTTCCTCTCCCAGTGGGTCCCAGGCAGCCGGAAGTAGCAAATGGTTCCCAGCATTATTGTGGGCAGGGGTGAGGGCTGCGCCTCTGGGATTCTCCTATTCTAGGCACAGCCTCCTCCGAGTTGCTGCAAGCTCTGGTGCCTCAGCTGTGTAGTAGCTTCAGTTTCCCCATCTATTAACTGTGCTTTAGCACTCAGAACAGTGCCCAATGCTGGGGGACCTCAGGAACTGTTGGCTGAATTATCTTATAGGAAGAGTAGAGGAAACTCGGAAGAGTTTCTAGGCATTGTTCTTCATCTTGGTGACCCCATCCATCCATCCATCCATCCACCCACCCAACACTACTGCCTTGAGGGAGTCTCTACCCTGTGTGAGGCTGTGAAACACATCAATAATATCCAGGCTTTGCCCTGCAAGATCCCCAGGAAGCAGGCAATGGCTCCTGGGAGCAAATGCCACAGGATAGGTTTATACTGGAAGAAGTAAGAAAGCAAGTCTGGAGTGACAGGGTTTATTTTAGGATGAGAACAATAATCCTGGGAGGAAAGAACCTGCATCGAGGCCTCCAGCCCACCTGTCCCTGCTCCTGCTGTCTTCCTCTGGCGCTTGAGCTGGAGACAGGGCTGCAACTAGACATGGAAGGAGCTCTGGGACCAGCACGTCTGGGTTCAAGTCTCAGCCTCTCCACCCACTAGCTGTGTGACCTTAGACAAGTTCCTTTTCCTCTCTGAGCCTGTTTTCTCATGTGTAAATCAAAACTAACAATGTTCACCTCCTGGCAGTGCCTGTGGTAAGGATTACACTTAAATGGCGGGCATTAGAGATTAAAGCTCTCTAATTATTAAGTGCATTGGGTAGACAGGTTGACCAGGAAGCACCTCTGGACCTCTGGGGAACCTTATTTGAATGGGGAGGCTCTTCTAACTGAAGAAGGGCTGTGTGTGTGTGTGTGTGTGTGTGTGTGTGTGTGTGTGTGTGTGTTGGATGTTGGTGGGAGACGCTGAGTCGGCAAGGCCACTTGAGGGTAGGGCAGGAAAAAAGGAGGCTTCCTGGGCCCTCCTGAGTTCTTTCTGAGGGAACTGGCTTTGTGTGTCTACATCAGCCTAAGACTGTGGCTCCAGCTCTGTCTGATACCAGAGTCTACTTTCCTGAGAAGACCCGCTTGAGGGAGACACTATAGTGACTATACACATGCACGGGCTTGTGCTGCCCTCTGCTGTTTTTTTGGACAACTGCATGCATTGGATGGGGACAATTTCCATTCACACAAGTCTCCTATGTCCAGCCCTGTGTTGGAAAGTGGGGACATACAGATAGACAAAATTATAATCTTATATTCCCGCTGTTTAAGAGCTTCTAGTGTGTGTGTGTGTGTGTGTGTGTGTGTGTGTGTGTGTGTGTGTGAGAGAGAGAGAGAGAGAGAGAGAGAGAAAAGACAGAGGTGAGATAAAACAGACACATCTATAATAATAAAAGCATAACATGCTAATTAGACCAGACAGCTGAATGATCTTCCGGAGGTCCTTCTAGACTAAGCCCCGGCGGCGGCTGAGGCAGAGGCTGTTAGGGGCAATAAGGTGGGCAGGTGAGCAGTTAGGGCAGGGGTGGGCAAACTTTTTGAGTCGAGGGCCACAATGGGTTCTTAAACTGGACCAGAGGGCCAGAACAAAAGCATGGATGGAGTGTTTGTGTGAACTAATATAAATTCAAAGTAAACATCATTACATAAAAGGGTACGGTCTTTTTTTTTTTAGTTTTATTCATTTCAAACGGGCCGTAGTTTGCCCACGGCTGAGTTAGGGGCTATCAGTCAGGCAGGTGAGCGGTAGGAGCCGGTAGTCCTGGATTGTGAGAGGGTGCAGGCCAGGCTGAGGGAACACCCCCCCCCCATCCCGTGCATGAATTTTGTGCACCAGGCCTCTAGTAAACAATAAAGATGTAATCAACACTATGATACAAGATGGGGAAAGGGTAGGGATGTCATCAGGAAAAGTTTTTGAAAGAATGTAAGTTTTGCTCTAGCTGGTTTGGCTCAGTGGATGGAGCATCAGCCTGCAGACTGAAGGATCCCGGGTTCTATTATGGTCAAGGGCACATGCCCAGGTTGTGGGCTCAACCCCCAGTGTGGGGCATGCAGGAGGCAACTGATTAATGATTCTCTTTCATCATAGATGTTTCTATCTCTCTCCCTTCCTCTCTGAAATCAAAAATAAAAAAAAGAATGGAAGTTTATTCTATTCAGCCATCCATCATATGTTTATTGGGTACTTAATGTAATCCAATCTCTAATCTTTGTGCTAGATCTATAACAGGGAACAAAATACACAAAAATCCTTGCTTGCATGGAGCTTAGATTCTAATGAAGGGAAAACCTCATAAGATGGATAATTACATATAGTGTTGGATGATGAGTAGTAAGAAAAAAATAAAGCAAGAAAAGAGACAGTATTGGAGTGACTACGACTTCTGAAGTGACCTTTGAGTAAAGACCAAAGGGAGAGGAATTTAAGCTTATGAACATGATTGAGTTGTACTGGACTTTTCCTCCTGCATAAATAACTAGAAAACTTGGCAAATATATGAAACAATATTCAGACATTGGACAACAGTTAACACAAGACTTGATTCCTGGAAAAGGAAGACAAATAAGATGAGCCTGATGATCCTCCTAACTTTAGGCCTGAAGGCACTTTCTCAAAGAACATGGAGGGGAAACCCAAGTAGAAAACGGGGGTATTTTTGATTGAGGAGAGAAACATTGAAATTTGAAAAGGCTGACACACTAGAATTTGCAGTGAAGAGTACCAGAGAAGAAAGAGTGACCGAGAGCTCTGGAAATCTGTATAGGGGTCTCCCTTGAGTCTCTGTAGGGATACTAAGTTGTGCATGTACAGGCTGAAATGCCATGAGTATGGGCAAATAATGATTACCAGGGAGCTGTAATTTCCAGAGTTTAGACCTGGTTGGGGACATGCATACTCTAGCTGGTTAGAGGGGAGAGAACTTGTTTAATACAGTGGGGCCTTGACTTATGAGTTTAATTCGTTCCGAGACCGAGCTCGTTAAGGAGCTCGTTAAGAAGCTCGTTAACTAAAATTACTCTATCAACTCAATGCAAAAAATCCACCGAGAGACAGCTGGTATCTCAAAAAACTCGTTAGTTGGGACACTCGTAAGTCAAGGCCCCACTGTATCTGGGGTATTCAATAGAGACTTCAAAGGGGTCATAATAATACAGGCTACTCTAAAGCTACCTTAATAAAGTTTAAAAAAGAACAACATTGATCCATAAGTAACTAAATTGCTTGCCCAAACAAAATAAACTTCAACTTTCTTTAAAGGAAGCAAACAAAATTTAAACTCTCAAAATGGAACATTTACAATATTTAACACCTAATAAAATTCCCACTTGTGCATCCCCGTGTGTGGAATGATGCCGGGCTTGATTCTGTGCCAGTCCTGAGAGCTGAGATGAGAGTGCAGGTATGCCTTCAAGAGGTGGATCGAGGCACCTACAAATCAGTACTACAGACAGAGACTCTATTAATTCATTTCTCCTCAGGGTCCAGGTCATGACAGGAAGACTCAGTTGGAATTTTTGGCAGACAAATCCCAGAAGACTTTGACACTCCAGGTTTCAGGGACACAAGGACAGGGAAATCACAGATCGGGAGACTATCAGCCCTGATCTAGCCTGATAGGATGACCTCATGATTGCTCTTGCCTCCCTCCTAGTTTTCCTGACTACAGGCTCACCCCCTCCTAACCTCCATTCCATCCCACAGTGCTACCAGAGCAATTTTTCTACATCAGAGACCTGGGTTTTTAAAAATATATATATTTTATTGATTTTTTACAGAGAGGAAGGGAGAGGGATAGAAAGTAGGAAACATCGATGAGAGAGAAACATCGATCAGCTGCCTCCTGCACACCCCCTACTGAGGATGTGCCCGCAACCAAGGTACATGCCCTTGACCGGAATCGAACCTGGGACCCTTCAGTCCGCAGGCTGACTCTCTAGCCACTGAGCCAAACTGGTTAGGGCAGAGACCTGGGGGTTTTGATGAAATATGGTCTTGGACTGTATGTCTGGCTCCACCTCTGTTCAGATCACCAATGTCATATTTGCTTTGATGAAGTCTCGCTGGTCCAACAGATTGAAACAGCTTCAGACCTAGGAAATGGGGGCCCTGACTTAGTCACTTTCTTAGTCCCCATCCTACCCCTGTGGTTGAGGCTGTTGGAGGTGGCTCAGGACCTGTATAGTTCCTTAGTCTTGTTTCTCATGGTGGCCTAGATCCCCTTCTGCTCAGCAGATATCCTTAGCAACCTGTAGGATAAAATGTTCTGGCCTTTTTTTCTTTGAATGTTAACTTTTTCTGAAAAGCCCTTTCTTGTCTCTTTTACCTGGATACATTCTAGATGCTCTTCAGTGCTCAGCTTAGGTGTACCCGGTTCTGGAAGCCTTCCCTGATTCCTCCCAGGTGGCTGAAGTGCTCCTTCTTCTCCTCCTCCTCCTTCCCCCCTTCTTCCCCTGCTCCTTCTCCTTATCTCCTCCTCCTCCGTCTCCTTCCTTTTCCTCTTAATTAACACCAGCTGCACAAAATTGGCTTATCTATAATCTTGACTCATGACACTGTCATCATTAGTCCCTTGTACAAACCTCCTTCTCTCCTTCCCTCTTCCTTTCCTTCCCTTCCATTCCTTCATTCCTTCCTTCCCTTCCCTTCCCTTCCCTTCCCTTCCCTTCCCTTACCTTACCTTACCTTCCCTTCCCTTC
>NW_005871085.1:3037602-3040392 GCF_000147115.1 Myotis lucifugus
TTAAATTTTTTGAAACTTATAAAAAGGATCATTCGCCATGCAATATTCTGAAACTTGCTTTTTCCTTTCAGTATGGTACTAACTTTCATCCAAATTGTATATGGGCTGTGGCTAAATCAATTTGCTGCTATACATAAAATATTTTTTGTGCAAATATATCACAATTTATTATCCATTTTCCTGTCAGTGGGCATTGGAGTTGCTTCCATTATTTTCCTATTATGAACAGTACTGATAAAATAGTATTGTACATGTCTTCTGGTGCGTGTCTCCTTGTACACACTCACACTTACATACTCATATGTACATATCTTGAAGAGTAATTTCTGGGTTGTAGAATATATGAAAATTCAACTTTACAAGATAACACTAAATTGTTTTTCAAAATGGTTGTCACAATTTACATTCCCACCAACAATGTATAGTAGAAAGATTGACTCACATTCTCTTACATTTGCTTTTGTTAGACTTCTTACTCTTTGTATAATGAATAGGGGTAATTGGGATATCATTGTAGTCTTTATTTTCATTTGCCTAATTACTAAGGAGGTTGAGAAAATGTTTACTGAAGATATAGTTTCCTTTTCTGTGAAAAGCCTGACCATGACTTTTGTTCATTTTTAATTGCTTTTCTTTCTCTGAGTATTATAGGCATTATGTAGATTCTTGGTATAAATCCTTTGTTAGCTATCTGTTATAATTCTTTTTCTCCAGTATGTAAATTATTGCTTATCTTTATTTAAAATGTCTTTTATGAACAGAGGCAATTATTTTAATATAGTCCAATTTATTATTAACTCTTTTTTTGGTAAATTGTTTAAGAAATTATTTCCCAGGTCAAAGTTATAAAGGTATTAACCTATATTTTATATTAAGTGCTTTAAAGTTTTATATTATCCATTTTGGTTCTTAGTCCATCTTAAATGTATTGTGTGTGTGTGTGTGTGTGTGTGTGTGTGTGTGTGTAACAAAATATAGATTCAATTTCATGTTTTTCATTTTAAAAAAACATTTAAAACATGTTTTTATTGATTTTAGAGAAGCCGGTTGTAGAAAAATCTCTTGGCGTCCCTCTTTCCTTGGAGAGGTTTGAGCACCAAGGTCTCCTTAGGAAATCCCAGTGTCCCCCCCCAACATAATGAGGCCCATATTAGATCTGGGGCCCTTCCAGCTGTGCTTGGGAGCAGTAATTTGCTAAGGGATCAAGATCTCGAAAGGCCATCACAGGGGCTGCTATCCGTGGATAGACCTAACCTATTCAGTCAATTTGAGAGATGAGCTAAGACTTTTCTATGGGCCCCAAAGTGACCAGTTAGCTCTGATTCCTCAGAGATCATTGGGTCGCCATCTACCCTAGCAGCCCATTCTCCCCCCACCTAGCTGTGACAGCAGATGGCCTGTAAGCCTTCAGCCTGGGAATTCCTGGAGGTGGGGGAAAGTCCACAAAGGGCCCATCCCAGGATCCTAGCCTTAGGCTGCAAAAGACCAGTTAAAGTTGCGCCTTCAGCCTAAAGCTGTGCAGCTTTTGTCAGGTTGGGAGTAGCCAGACCTAAAATTCAAGGACTCATATTAGTGAAAATAGTCTAGAGCTTAAGGGTAGTCATGGGTGAGAGGAAATGTTCCCCCATCTATAGCAACATCTGTCTTATATTGCTATAGAAAAGCAGCTATGTCTCATCCAGAAGTCCTGAAATATTATTGGGGGAGATAATTATGCCTCAAATCTAAGCTACATTGGGAGCATTATCTCAACCCATTGCGGTACTGCTTCCCAGCAATTGTCGACAGTTTGGCTCAAATCAACTCACAAAAATTCTTAAAAAGAAAAAAATCTAAGCTACATTCTACATCACCAATGAGCATTATGGTTAGCACTGAGCTCCCTGGAAGCCAAGGCACAAGGGGAACCACGATAGATATCAGCATTTTATTTCATGAAACCCACCCATAAGGTGTTAATAAATGTGCCTTCAAAGAAACCTGAGAAGCACTGCATATACTACACCCACATTCCGTTTGCAGATTCCTAAGGCATTAAATAGTGAAGGCTCAGAAGCATCTTGCAACAAAATTCCTTTTACTCAGAGTTTCCCACATGTAATTGATCATGGAGATCCTTTTTCATTTAAAATGTATTAACATCTTAGAAAAATAAGTCAGCATTTTGGGGATTTAAGTCTGGAAAATACTCATTTATATAGTTTTCCCCCTGATGCTAAACGCTAAGGGAGGACCAAGTATATCTGTTTCCTCGCCAATTTGTCCCTGCCCACCTGTCCGATCCTCCCTCTGTCCATGTGACTCTTCGTCAGTATCCATGTCCTCCTAATTTCTATGGGTTTTGGAGCCCAGGATAAATTTCCCTGGTGGAAACCCACCTAACGTGACTTACCAAAGTTAGCGAGGTGGAGCCAAAGCAAAGCTTTGTAGGTGAGCACAATGCCCTCAGGAGCTGGTCCAGGAATTCCAGTGGAAGGTATTACAAAGTGCAGCAAGGTCTTGAGAACCTTACCTGAATACAAGATGGGTTTATGCTCAGAGACAGCTGTGGGTCTAAGCAGTTGACTTTGGTGACCCCCTTCCACATTTCCCCGTTTGCTTCTTTGGGGGAGATGGGCTCGAGAAGCAGAAAGAAGGATTATGCCGAGAGATACGATGATTAGAGGCCTGCAGGTCACCCTGGACTTGGTTTTAGCCTCTTCCTTTTCAGGCCTAAAAAGCTGGGTCCTTGGAACAGGCTAAACAACAGTGGTCGGCAAACTGCGGCTCGCAAGCCACATGCGGCTCTTT
>NW_005871085.1:3041777-3060407 GCF_000147115.1 Myotis lucifugus
GAAGTGGGCCTTGGCTGGCAATGCCTCAATTTCCCTCAAACCCTTCTAGTATTCCCCCATGGCCTCTAGAACAATGATCTGGGGCTTTGCCACCCTCTCAATCTTCTTCCTTCAGTCTCCACCCTCAATGCCCAGTCCCCAAAGCTTTCTCCAACAAATGGCCAGTGGTCCCCTGTTTCTGTGGCCTTGGTCACCCACATTACTTCCTTCTAGACTCAGCTCTAGTGACGACTCTCCTGGGAAAGCTTCCATGACCTCCCTTTCCATCCTAGCTAGAACAAATTCTTCCCTCCACTCCCCTCCCTGTGGTTCCAACACCAAAAACATGTGACCACCTTAATTTGCTTTGTGTCTTTCTCTCTCACTCGTCTGTGAGTTTCTGGACAGCAGAAACCATGTCTGAGATTGTTCTGTGTCCCAGCCCTCAGCATTGGGCCCAGCACACAGTAGTAGCTTAGTGGGTGTCTGCAGAATGCATTCTGAGATGACATTCATTTCAGATGGCTTAACTGCTCAGGCCGATGCTTTCAGGTTGCTGCTGCTCTAGTCTCCTCTGAGATTATAGGAAAACTGTGCCAAGTGGTATAAAGAATGATCTAGCTTCAGTGTCCTGTCTCTGATCAGATAGCCCCTTCTTCCAGACATTCTTCCACAATAAAGGCACACCTCCCACCCCATCCCAGCATGGCCAGTTGGAGACCCTGCCTTTGAGTTCTGTCTTGTCATAAGCTTTGAGGCACATTCCCTGCTTCCTTCTTCCCTAACAACTCCCCTCTCCAAAGGTCTGTCCACAGTCTTTATAAAGTCTCTGCACAGCTTCTAGCCTCCCACATTACTCACCCTCTGCTGCTGTCATTTATCAGGAGAGGAGAAAGAGAAAGTGGGGTTGGAGATAGCAGAGACTGAAGGTACAGAGGGTGAGTAATACAGTAGTCACCCCTTACCCACGGGTACACGTTCCAAGATCCCCCTGTAGATGCTTAAAACCATGGATAATACCAAACCCTATATACAGTATACAGTTATGTTTTTTCCTTATACATACCTATGATAAAGGTTACTTTATAAATTATGCAAGTAAGAGATTAACAGCAATAACTGATGATAAAATAGAATAATTATAATGATATACTGTAATAAAAATTATGTAAATGTGGCCTCTGAAAATATGTTATTGTAGTGTACATACAGTGTGGATACACTGGACAAGGGATGATTCATATCTCAGACAGGACACAAAGGAATGGTGCAAAATTTCATCAAGCTCCTCAGAATGACATGTAATTTAAAACTTATGAATTGTTTATTTCTGGAAATTTTCATGTAATATATTTGGACCTTGGTTAACTGTGGTTAACTAAAACCTTGGAAAACAAATTTGTGGATAAGGGGGGACTGCTGTGCCTTTATATTCTAGGGCTTCACTTCTTAAGAAGTGGCAAGCACTGGTTACGAAGAAGTAATTCCTCCTCTTCAGCATGTGCTGCAGGGAAGGGGGTGAATGATTTACTGCCAGAATCCTCAGCATCTTCCCTAGGGAGTGCCCTCAGAGACAGCAGGAGATGACAACCCCATACCTTTTTCTTTTTGGTCTTCTTTTGGCAGAACTGGATTCACATCTTTTGCCCTTGTCTTGTCCTCTCCATTCACATACATAATACATACAGTCTGATTGGTTTATTATTAGATACTAATCATGGTGTGGAGGAATTCATTTTTTAATGTATCTGTGCTGATTTTAATTGCCTGATTTAGTTTGGGGGTTTTGATCATGGAGGAAATATTACCTAGCTCTGGTATGTCCAGAAGAGTCTGTGTCAGTCCCAAAGTCAATTCCAGATGCTCATTCCCAAGTCTGGAAATTGCTCTATCCTCTCTTGTGGCAACATTCCATTAAACATCATAAATGTTACACATTTATCAGATTCCATGTGCATGCCATGAAAACAAACCCTGAGCACTTCCAATTGCCCTGGGTTACTTATTTACCAATGTTTCCCAATGCCCAGGGAAGAGGGTGGTGAGGTTACTGTCTACTAGGAGTGTCAGATGAACTGGTGTCACTGCCTTGGGTTCTTCAAAGTCCTCTAGCCTCTGAGAGCACCCTGTCCTTTGCTACTCAAATAGAATCATCTGGGACCTACTTCCACACACGGTGGGAAGACTAGCATGATCTTCACAATCAATATTTCAGAGATTCTCAGGGGCTTGCATTTTTCCTGGAGACCTTCTGGTTTTTGTGGTGATTTTACACATGTCTTCGAATTCTTTGATCCTCTCCCTATCAAGAGGTGGAGTCTAACTCTCCTCCCCTTAACTATGGGCTGGACTTAGTGATTTGCTCCTAATAAACAGAATGAAACAGGTGATACTGCTTGATGCCTTAGGCTGGATCATACAAGATTTTGGAGTTTCTGTCAGGCTCTCTCTCTCTGGAAGCTTGCTTTTGGAGCCCAAGCCATTCAGAAAGGCCATGTGCAGGTGTGCTGGTCAATAACCTCAGCTGAAGTCCAGGTGTCATGTGAGTGTCACGTGAGTGAGGAAGCCTTTGAGAGGACTCCAAGCCAAGCTACGGCCTGACTGCCATCACTCTATGTCCCGGTGGTTCTGTTTTCTTCCTTTGCTGCTTAGGTTCATACACACCATTGCCCTTCCTCCTTCAGCCTCATGAAGCATCACTAATATGAGGCTACTATGTGTAATGGGTGATGCTAAAGACTAGAGGGCACAGAGGGGAGCTGCATCAAAAACTAATGAGAGTGTGGTCATGGGTGTGAGAGACAGCATTTTGTGGGTGTGGAGCCAATAGACTGGTGCTTCGATATTTTGGAAAACAGAAAGTGGAAGACAGGAAGTGGCAAATGATGGGAAATCTGGCTCTCCCCTGAGGGCACGGTTTCTCTGAAGACTTCAGAACTGGTGGCTACTATCTATTATTCTTAGAGTCTCTGAGCCTGGAGGCAGGATTCAAGAACTCACAAATTCACTGTGACCTCTTCAAACGTGTGAGTGAGGTGAAGCAGGCAGAGAAACACATCTTTTAGTGTTTCCTGAATCTCAAAGGTTAACCACAGACTCTGAGTTGAACAAGACCACCAAGATGTTCTGGTTCAACATCTCTACACTACAAGATAACCATTTGCTTGAATTGTTATCTAAATAAGGTCCATATAGTCAGGTCATGTCAGATGAATGGCAGTGCGAGAGATCCCTTTTGCCTCTCCCTTGGAAACTTTAACAAGTTGATCAACTATAACTCAATAAAGCATTCTCTGCTCAATATAGAGGCATGTCTGAGAGACCCACACATTGAAACATCTAAAAGTGTCTTTTGTATGTTTTTGTTTTGTTTTGTTCTGTCAGCACCAGCACAACAGTTCACACAATGTAGTCAGGGGTGAGCCTCACAGTCAGCCAACCTGAGGAGAAATTCCACCCATGAACAAGACAACATTCAAGACCAAATTACAACAGGAGAGCTCAAATAACTCATCAAAGGACATTCCTAGAGCATCCAGCTCAGAAGATCAAAGAGACTGAACCACTGGGCCCTACAGGAGAGTTACTACATAAGACCACTCCATGAAGACTGGGAAGCATAGCAGTTCTATCTAATACATGGAAACAAACACAAAGAGACAGCAAAAAGGAGGAGACAAAGAACCCCAAAATGAAAGAAAAAGAGAAATCTCCAGAAAAAGAGCTAAATGAACTGGAGGCAAGTAATTTATCAGATATAGAGTTCAAAGTAATGGTTATAAGGATGCTGAAGGAACTTAGTGAGAATTACAAGGAGCTTAGTGGGAACTACAATAGTGTGAAAATGGAAACAGAAACTATGAACAAGAACCAGTCAGAAATAAAGAATCCCCTATTTGACATCAAGAATACACTGGAATGAATTAAAAGTACATTGAATGAAGTACGGTAGAGGATTGAATTAATGATTTGGAAGACAAGCTAGAAACCCCAGCCAATTAGAGCAGCAAAAAGTTAAAAGAATTAAAAAGCAGGAGGATAATTTAAGAAAACTTTGGGTCAACATGAAATGTAACAACACTTGCATCATAGTGGTACCAGAAAGAGAAGAAAATAAGCAAGGAATAGAGAACCTGTTTAAAGAAATAATGACAGGAAACTTCTCTAACCTGGTGAAGGAAAAGGTCACAGAGTTCATGCAGTACAGAGAGTACCCCTTCCTGTTGTATAATTATAAAACTGTATAAGCAGAGCTATGGTGGAGATCAGCACTGGGGACCTTGGGGTAGAGACAGGTTGCAGGGGTGCATCATGTAAGACTTCCTGGAAGAAGTGACATTTGAGCTGGCAAGAGCATCCCAAGAAGAGAGAACAGTACAGAAGTGCTGCAGAGGTTGTCCTGGGGATGATGAGCAAGAGGTGAGGAGGGAACTGAAGGCTGCAGGTAGGGAGGGAATATCAGAGTGACCTGCAGGAATTAGAGTGTGCCGGGCCTGAGTGGCAAAGGGTTTGGCTTCCATCCTGAGGGTAAGAGGTACAATTCCATTGATAGCCTCTAGACAAGGGAGTGCCATGTTTCAAATAGTTTTCTCTCTGTTCCCTCTCCTGTTATTTGCTCATTCCACTCTCCCCATCTGAAGTGGCCAGTGGCATTCTCTTCCTTGCATGGGAAGGATTTCTGGTCTCGATCAGTCCTGCGTCCCATCTTCTTCCCCTTGACTCCTAAGCCCGGCATCTCATGGCATCTTCATTACAGCTACCCTGAACTTGCAACTTATGAATATCCTCTTCACTTTTCTACCTCCAGGTCTTTGCATTTGCTGTCTCCTCTACCTGAAATACCCTTCCTAGACCCTTCTCTGCCTGATTATCTTTTACTTATCCTTCAGGCCTTGGCTCTGTAGCTACCTCCCCAAATCATATCAAGCCCTCTTCCTACAGATGTTTCTGACCTGTGTCTTCTCTAGTGCCTTAAAGGGGGACCCACACTAATGCTTGGCCTGTAACTTCAGCCCCCAGCTCGGACCTACCTGGGCAAGCTGGCTGAGTTGTTTCCTGCAGTGGTTTTCTTTGGCAGAGGCAGCAGAGAGGTAGGTGTGGGCACCTGGCACCTGTTTCTGCCCAAGGTTAAGAGTACATAGTGTACAATAGGATTATGGTGTAAATAATGTGGCAACTATAAGGGAGGATGTGGTCCCAGGGAGGGGAGCCCTTACTCCGGCTTCAGAGTCAGAAGATCTGGCTCCTAACTCAGCACCTATAAGGACTTGCTGTGAGACTGGCAAGCCTACTTTCTCCTCCCCAATTTCCTTGTTTACAAAATGAAAGGGTCAGACTAGATAGATGATCTGTCTCTGGGGTCTTCTCAATAAATAATCCTGAGTACCTTGCTGAGTCTGCTGGTGACACGGGGATGAACCAGATCCCATTCCTGCCCTCAAAGAGCACACAGTCCAGAAGTGGGGCAGATTCATACTCAGATGGTTCCAACACAGAGGCAAAGTTTAAAGGACAGACTTTGTGGTCAAACTGAACTGGATAACTTCTGGCTGAGAAATCTCAGGCAACTGTCTTTGCCTCCCTGAGCTCCAGTTTCCCCTTTGGTAAAAGGAGGATGATAACTTCTGTTTATGGAGGCTGTGTTATGAGGGATAAATGGAAAAAAATCAACATGTCTAAAAAACTTGGTGCTCTAGGCGTTATTGTGGGAATTTCAATTACCAAGAGAGTCCTGTGGAGAGAGGGGTTCACTCTGCTTGGGGTGGGCAGGTGCACCGAGCCCACCGTTGATAGCCAAGGGGCTGAGCTTTCCATCCAAGGTGTTTGCCGTCCCTGTTCCGGCAGATTCTTCTCTCCTTCAGCTTCCCTCAGTATTCTGGGTTCCAGCTCTGCCCTGTGTCCTTTCTGACTGTTCCTGAGCTTCTCTGGATGGCCACCATTTCCTACTCATCTTTCCTACGCTGCTCTGCCCCAAACCTGCCTCCTCTTGCCTAAAAAGGATCCAGCAGTGTCCTTCTTGGTTCCCTCAAAATTCCAACCCCATTCTCATGCCTCTTCTCCACGTAGGCACAGCCAACCCTTACACTGCAGTTCTCATGTCCTCTTTCATGCTTGGCACCTGGACCCACCTCTTTTGCTCCCCTCTGTCCTGAATTCACAACCTTGTTCTCTACTAGCATCTTCCCTTCAGCATTACAAAAATTCTCAGGTCTCCGGCTCTTCAAAGTCAAACACCCTTTGGTGCTCCTCAGCTTCTCATCACAGCCATCAGAGAGTTCACTGTTGACCCTCACTATTTACATTCCTCACCTTCCACTCACTCCTCCCCCCACTGAGTTCTGTTTTCTGGCCCCAGAGTGGTTCCTAGGTTAGCAAGGCACTCCCCCAACTCGCTATGGTTGCTCAATCCATAGGACCTTTCTCTTTTCTTAAACTCTTCAGCTCCCCTGAGGGCCAAGCAGTGTTTGTTTACCACAGAAAAGGGAATCTTTCCCAGGGCAGGGCAGAAGGCTGAGCAGCTCTCAAAGGTTTTGGAAGCTGTCCTAAGCCTACGTGTTCTCCACTTGCCTGAGCAGGACCCATAGGATAGTGTTACTGTAACCTGAGTCAGGTAACTTGATTACTTGCCCTGACCTGCACCTGCCCCAGCATCCTTGGTTGTCCTGGCTGGAGACGGGACCACCATTGGGCCTGTTTTGCTGAAGTGGAGCCCTGCTCCCTGAATTAGAGAGGGAGGAGTCTCTGAGGGCATTAATTCAACCCCTCTTCCTCTGTCTCACTGACGGGAACTCCAGCTCTGCTTGCTCACTTCCAGTGATAGAAAGCTCACCATCTCATAGCCCAGAGGCACCTGCCCGTCAGGCTGGTTGTGTAATGGGCCTGGCATGGTAAGAGCTCTGTAACAGGGAGTCCCTGTTCTCTTGTTCCTTCCCTCTCTCCAGGAAGTGCTGCATTTTCCTACCATTGGGTGTGATACCAAGCCTTAAAAAAATTATCTTTATTGTTGAAAGTATTACATATGTCCTCCTTTTCCTCCCATTGACCCCTTCTAGCCCACCCCAGGCCTTCACCACCCTATTGTCTATGTCCATGGGTTATGCATATATGCATACAAGTTTTTTGGTTGATCTCTTCTCACCCACTCCTGCCTTCCCTCTGAGATTCAACAATCTGTTTCATGCTTCTATGTCTCTGGATCTATTTCTTCAACAGTTTATTTTGTTCATTAGATTCCATATATGAGTGAGATCATGTGATACTTGTCTTTTTCTGACTGGTTTATTTTGCTTAGTTTCCCTCTCTCTAAGAAGTGCTGCATTTCCCCCCATTGGGTCTGATACCAAGCCTTTTTGATGAGTCCCTACAATTGACTCAGCCCTGCCCTATGGCTCAGGAGAAGAAACCCAATGAAAGATGCACTAAACTGCATGGAGCACCTTGTTTATATGCATATGCAAATGAAATCTTGGCATCTAATCTTCACAAGAATCCTGGTTGGAATAGGTGGTATGTTTTGGGGGTGGAATGCGGAGTACCTGGAGTACTTGTTTTCTGCACTTACATAACAAGTACTTCACTTTTTACTTAAATTGTACTTCTGAGGGACATGTTTATGGGAGACTCTTGGAGATTATTCAGGGTTCTGGTGGGCTAAGACACCCAAATTGCTTCTTGGGTACTGTCACCAAAAGTATCCTCAGTATGCTTCTGTAGAAATCTCCCACTATCCCCCTCTCCACTGGGTGCAACATTGTTCCCTTCCCCACCCTCCCTCATGGGGTTATATCATCTTTCTTCCATTTTATTTTGTGCTTTTTAGTTTTTATTTCTATAAAAGTTGGCTTTCTCTACTTTTTCTATATTGCTCTTTCTTTTCTTTCTCGCGTTCTTTTGGATTAATTGATCATTTTCTCATTCCATTTTTCACCTTCAAGTTTAAAAGTTGTTAAATTATATTCCTTTTTGTTTTTGTTGTTAATTCTCACCCGAAGATATTTTTTTCCATTGATTTCTAGAGAGAGTGGAATTGGGGGGTGGGGGAGGGAGAAAAACATCCATGTGAGAGAGACACATCAATAGGTTGCCCCTTGCACCAGCCCTGACCAGGGTCAGGGATTGAGCCTGCAACTGAGATACATGCCCTTGCCTGGAATCAAACCCACAACACTTCAGTCTGAGGGCCGACACTCCAACCATTGAGCCAAATGAGTTAGGGGTAAAAGTTGATAAAATTATATTCTTAAATGGCTACCTAGAAATTTTAACATGTATACTTTACATAGCCAATTTTAGCATTAAAGTAAAATCAAGACTTTATCCCCTCCTGAATAATTTAAGGACCTTTGAACACTAACTCTTACCTTCCACTTCTGCTGCCTACATATTATTACTATCAGTTAATTTAGTTATTCCCGCTTCCCATGCCCAGCTCAGATCGGGACCCAGATAACAGAGACTTGGCTGACAGCAGCTACCCTATATCTAAATCCAGCCTAACACCAGGAATGCTCAGGGCCTTCTCAAGGATGCAAAATAATCCTTTCCATTAATATTTACAGTGTAAACTAAGATTGTTGTTTGAGTATTAAATTTGACAGTAAAATAGTAGTCAAGTTTTCAGATTAATTAAAATTGGCTCAAGAAGTATTAACCAAAATTTTCATTTCATGGTAAAATTGCTTAACATGCAATGAACCTAAAGCAGTCATATTTTTGTGCAAAAAATTAAAATTTAAAGTTATCTAGACTGCATTATAAAAATTTTCCAAAATCCTCCTAATAATTAAATCAAAAAAGGGGGGATAGTGGAAAAATACCATGTAAGGAAAAATATCCTGTAACTAAATTACATCTAGAAAAAATTTTTTCATTTGTAATGTTAACAGCAAGACACCCATGAAAAACATATGTGGTGTAGCCGGAACCGGTTTGGCTCAGTGGATAGAGCATCGGCCTGCGGACTGAAAGGTCCCAGGTTCGATTCCAGTCAGGGGCATGTACCTGGGTTGCGGGCACATCCCCAGTAGGAGATGTGCAGGAGGCAGCTGATCGATGTTTCTCTCTCATCGATGTTTCTAACTCTCTATCTCTCTCCCTTCCTCTCTGTAAAAAATCAATAAAATATATTTTAAAAAATATTAAAAAAAAAAAAAAAGAAAAACATATGTGGTGTCAAAATATGCCAAAGGAAAATCATTTGGGCAAATATAAAAAGGACCCCAAGTAAAATTTCCTTTATTAACCCTTTGGTCGAGAATACGTTTGTATATTTTCAGAAAACAACTCCAAGACCATGTGGATTCCTGCAACAGAGAGGAATTATCAGGAATGCTCCAGCCATGAGGACAAGAGGAAAAACAATCCAGAGATGGAAGACACTGACGACGCTTTGCCATGCTAGCAGTCAAGCAGCTGTGCGTCGCTGCAGGTTGTCCAGAATCAAACCAGAGAGGGTCAGGCCTGCATTGCCACCATTTGTCCACCATCCAGAACTGAAATATCATTGCTGACATGTACACATAAGGAACTGTTGGACATTGAAATTGGGACTTAAACATTTTTGTTCTTATATGTTTATTTCTGGTCTACAAATACAAGATTTTTTAAGGAAAAAAGAAGGGGGAGATGTGGGAAACTGCCTATTGTCTTCACTAGCAGAGAGGTGTAGACAGAGAACCCAGAAGGCTGGTGACCTTTGAAGCTCTAGCAAAGGTCAGAGCTGTGCACCACCTCTGTTAATCCAGATAATGGTAGCTGAAGCAACCTCCCCACCTTTACGGTGAATTTCCCTACCTTTACGGTGAATTCTTTGTTCTCCACCTTGCCGGTGAAACTTCTTTTTTTCGCTCTAGGGAAACCTTCACTTCCAGATTTCCCGTTGGGCGCCAGATGTGGTAAATGTTTCCCTCCAAGTCCCACGTGGTTCAGGGTTCAGGATCTGGAAGAGGAGCCGCACACAAATGAAAGAGAAGAGACAAGAGATAATTTGGAAATATTGGGGGGCCAGGCGGGTAAGTCCAACTCAAGAGGAAGGACTTCCACTGGTGCTCAGGCCGCACCAACCTTTTATTTGGTTTGGGATCCACCCATAGTATAACCCTTAGGCAGGGAGGTTCCAGTGACACACAGACTTTTCTTATCAATAAGGATTTACATGACTAAAGGTGGGGAGGTTGCTTCAGCTACCATTATCTGGATTAACAGAGGTGGTGCACAGCTCTGACCTTTGCTAGGGCTTCAAAGGTCACCAGCCTTCTGGGTTCTCTGTCTACACCTCTCTGCTAGTGAAGACAATAGGCAGTTTCCCACAAGTTATCTCTTTTTTTATATATATATTCCAGTAGAGGCCCGGTGCACGAATTTGTGCACTGGTGGGGTCCCTCAGCCTGTCCTTTGCCCTCTCGAAATCCAGGACCCCTCAGGAGATGTTGGACTGCCAAAACCAGCAGTCCAACATCCCCCGAGGGATGTAGTAGTGTGCGAAGCAGCAGGCAGCCAAGGAGGAGCCCGAGCCACGCTGCTCCCACTCATCCCGGCCCTGCTGTGCCTGTGCTGCTCGGTAGCACTACCTCAGAGGCGGGAGCGGCTCGTGCCACCACAGCTGCACTCACCAGCCATGAGCCCCACGTCTGGTGCCCGTTGGTCAGCTGAGCAGTGCTCCTGCTGTGGGAGCTCACTGACCACCAGGGTGTAACTCCTGCAATGAGCGTCTGCCCCCTGGTGGTCAGTGCACGCCATAGTGACCAGTCGTTCTGGTCGTTCTGTTGTTCCAGTCACTTGGCATATATACTAGAGGCCCAGTGCACGAATTCATGCACGGGTGGGGTCCGGCCGGCTCAGCGCCAATCAGGGCAGATTGGGGCTGGGCCTGTCGGGGGAGGAAATGGTGGGAGGTTGACTGGCTGGCCCGCCCCGATCAGGGCCCGATCAAGGCCGGGCTGGCTGGGGGAAGGGGCTGCGGGCAATTGGCTGGCAAGCCCCGCCCCCAATTGGGATTGGGGGGGGCAATTGGGGGTTGTGCCAGCCATGGGGAGGTGCTGTGGGTGGTGGGCTAGCTGGCCCCACTCCCAAATGGAGTGGGGGTGCCTATCAGGGGCCATCGGCCTCGGGGAGAGGCCATGGGTGGTTGGCCGGCTGGCCCTGCCTCTGATGGGATGTGGGGGCCGATATGGGGTGGGACTGGGTGGAAGCAGGGGCTGTAGGAGGTTGGCAGGCTGGCCCTGCCCCCCTTTGGTGTGGGGAGTGTGATCAGGGATGGGGCAGCCAGGGGGAGGGGCTGCGAGTTTGGCTGCCTAGCCCTGTTCCCTATTAGGGTGGGGGGGTGTGATCAGGGGAGGGCCAGCCCAGGGGAGGGGCTGAGGGCCTATTGTGGTGGGGTGGGCTGGTCAGGGTGAAGGGAGGGGGCGTTTGGCTGGTAGCCAGCTCTTGATCCAGGTGGGAGAGTCCGATCAAGGGCAGGCTGGCAGGGGGCAGGGGCCGGGAGGTTGGCCTGCCCCACCCCCTGATTGGCCGGTTCACTGGCCACAGTGGACATCATAGCGACCAGTCATTATGGTCATTATGGATGTTATGGTTGCTGGCTTTTTATATATAAGATTAGTGGCCCGGTGTATGAAATTTGTGCACATTAAAAGGGGGTTAATTAGAGGAAATATTTTAATATTGCTATTTGCCCTTTCTCTATAATAGAAGTGTCAGAGATGAAAGAAAATTAGTAAAATGTATATGAAAATCTTCCTCCTGTCAGAGTCTGGGGCACGCCACGGGACCCAGAGTCAAGTCCCTGCCGATTGCTTATTAAGGCTTGTTATGGGAACTCAGCCTCTGCTGTGGCTGCAGCCATCTTGTGTTACGGAAGCCCCGCCTCTGCTGTGGGCACAGCCATCTTGTGTTACAGAAACCTCACCTCCGCTGTGGGCGCAGCCATCTTTGTGATGATGTGATGGTCAATTTGCATATTCCCTCTTTATTAGATAGGATAAGACCTTATGATTGTTGTTTTATACAGTCAATGTTTATTTACATTTACCCATGTAACTGCCACTTTCTCTATGCACTATTGCAACTCAGACCTTCCTTCCAGAATCTACTTTCTTTAGTGTTGAAGTATGTTTTTTAGAATTTTCTTCAGTTAGAGTCTGCTGGTGACAAACTCTCAGCTTTTCTTTGTCTGAAAATGTCTTTATTTTCTCCTCATTTTTGAAAGATAATTTCTCAAGGTATATAAATTTAGGTTGGGTTATTTTCTCTTAGATTTTAAAGATATTAGCCTACATCTAGCTTCATTGTTGCTGTTGATAAGAAAGTAATTTGTCTAATTTTCTTCCTTTATTGGTGATTATCTTTTATCTTTTCTGTTCTGTACACTCACTATAATATATTGAGACTAGAGACCAGGTGCACGGGATTCGTGCACTGGTGGGGGGCGTGGCCTGTGGGGATCGGCCTGCTGTGGGAGCGCCTTTCATCCTGGTCAGCCAAGTGGCTGTGGACTCATCCTCTGAGTGGCTGCTCCCTGGTCTGGCATCTTCCGTGGAGCCAGAGCACTCACCTCTCCAGGGGACCCAGTCAGGGCCGGGCCCAGGGACAACAGCACTGAGAGGCGGTGGAGTAGGCCTCAGTCCCACAGCAGCCATGAAACCGCCTCCCAGCCTCCGGGGTCAGCTCTGTGAGCCTGGCTGCAGCACTCCTGCATGACCTGCGGGCATTTGGAGGAGGTGGCAGGGAGAGAGGAAGTGACGATTACAGCCTGGGTTCCTGCCTGTAGGCCCCAGGGTTTTGCAGTGGGAGCAACCGCTCATCCTGGTCAGCCAAGCAGTGCTACCACTGTGATAGCACACTGACCACCAGGGGGCAGCTCCTATGTTGAGTGCCTGCCCCCTGGTGGTCAGTGCTCATCATAGCGATTGGTCAATCAGTCGTTCTGCCCGTTCAGTTGTTGTGCTTTTACTATATAGGATGTGGATTTCTTTTTCATTTATCTCACTTAGAATTTATTAAATTCTTGATTCTAAAAAAAATTGTTTTTCATCAGCCCTAAAAATTCTCACTAGTTAATAATTAAATAATAATTTCCTCAAATTGTCTCTCCTCTGTGCTCTCTCTCTTCTTATTGTAGAATTCTGATCAAGTAAGGTTAGACCTTTTCACCAAATTCTCCATGTTTATAAACCAATATCATGTGTTTTTGTTTTTTTTAAAAATATATTTTATTGATTTTTTACAGAGAGGAAGGGAGAGAGATAGAGAGTTAGAAACATCGATGAGAGAGAAACATCGATCAGCTGCTTAAAATGGCCTGGTTTGGCCTCTCTCTCTCTCTCTCTCTCTCTCTCTCTCTCTCTCTTCTTATGTAGAATTCTGATCAAGTAAGGTTAGACCTTTTCACCAAATTCTCCATGCCAAACCAGTTACGGCCATGTGTTCTTTTTATCTCTTTATGCTTTATTATAAAAAAATTGTCTCATACTTATCTTTTAGTTTAAAATTGTCTGTTTGGCTTAATCTATTATTAAAGTTATCAGTTCAATTTTTAATTTAATATTTCTCATTTCTAGAAATTATATTTCGTTTCTTTTCAAATATACTTTGATATTTTTTATAGTTTATTCCTGACTTATATTTTTAATCTTTAAAACATTTCTTTAAGCTTAATGGATTCATGCGGGTAAGGAGTGTGTGGCACAGAAAAGTCACAGACTGGGTACCCGCAGGGCCATCTAGCCTATTGTTTTATTTAGCCCCCATAATGTTTGTTCTTTGTTATATTTCATGAGGTGCCAAAATTTAAAAAACTGGGAGATTTCGTATAAAATAGAAATGTGTGCTCTCTCTTTAGAAGTCAGAAGATCTAGCAGTCCTGGGCCTTTGTCCTGGCATGGCAGTAAGCTAAGTGTCTTCTCGATCTTAGGTGGGGTATGAATCCTCCATAGCCTCTGTGGCCCTCTAGTGTCATTTATTGACCTGCTCCTTTCCTTCATGTCAGCACTCTCCAAACCTGTTTGCTTGCATCCCTGTATAAAAATAAATGATAATGTCTAGTGCTTACCCCCTCCCCAAATTTCTTTAAGTTTTAAAGAATACTTATTTCATAAACTGTGGCTGATAATGACAATACCTAAAGTCTCTGTGGGTCTGATTTTAATGTTTGTTGTTCCTTTTGGGTCTTGCTCATTGGTGTCTTGTTTCCTTTTGTGTTTTGTAAGTTTAGACTAGAGCTATTCTTTTTTCCTGTAGGATTTCTTTGAGGCCTATGTTGAATATGAGTTCCTCCTCATAAGATTTGCATTTACTTGTTCAGGACCTGGGGTAGGTAGGGGGTAAAACAAATCCAGGAGTACTCTAAACTGAATGCTTTGCTTGAGGATCTTGCAACCACCCAAGTAGAAATTTAGGTTGAAATACAAAATTAGGTTCAGTTTGTGGTTATGAATTCTCTAAGGAGAGTTTTTTAAAAAAAATCTCTTACCTAACATTAAGGTTTGAGACTCACAATTTTCTTTGTTCTCCCTTTAGGAGGAGATTACTTTCTAGTAAACACTTAAATAGATGGTGCAGATGTTTGGTATCTCAGAATAACAAATAGCAAGTATTAAAAAAGTGTCTCTCTTCTTTCCACTCAACATTTTATTATGAAAAAATCCCAAATTTATAGAAAAATTAGAAGCATAGTATATTCTAGATTCAGTAATTAATATTTCAGCATATTTGCTTTCTCTCTGTGGTGGCCATGAGAATGCTCCTTGCAGACCTTCAATTACAGAGAGCATAACTGACTGTAATAGATGTTGCACTTTGCAGTACATTGCCTTATTTGCTCCAAGGTCACTCCCATGGGCTGATCCTAGCTCATAACTGAGAGCAACAGAGATACTAAGGTAGACCTGTTCCTAGGACACATGGAACTCTTCTGATGGTAGATTTGGCTTAAAGACTCTTGCCCAACTCCCTTAGACTGCCATTTCCTTTATGGCAGTCCAAGACACTTCTACCTAAACTTGCTTCCTTCTCTCCTTCACTCAGGGTCAAACTGGCATCAGTCTGATGGTACTCCCAGCCTTTTCAGACTTCCTCTCCTTTTTCTCACATAGGCATTTTCCCCCATAATAAAATCTTTGCACATTTAATCCTGTCTTGGTATCTGCTTTTTAAAATTTATTTATTATTTATTATTTTTTAAAATATATTTTGTTGACTTTTTTACAGAGAGGAAGGGAGAGGGATAGAGAGTTAGAAACATCGATGAGAGAGAAATATCGATCAGCTGCCTCTTGCACACACCCCACTGGAGATGTGCCCACAACCAAGGTACATGCCCTTGACCGGAATTGAACCTGGGACCCCCCAGTCCTCAGGCCGATGCTCTATCCACTGAGCCAAACCAGTTAGGGCGGTATCTGCTTTTTTTTTTTTAAATAGTTTATTTTTTTGTTATTTATGTATTTTTTTAATCTTCACCCAAGGATATTTTTCCATTGATTTTTAGAGAGAGTGGAAGAGAGAGGGAAAGACAGAGAGGAATATCGATGTAAGAGAAACACATCGATTGGTTGCCTCCTGCAGGAGCCCTGACTGGGGCCCAAGCTGGGGAGGCGCCTGCAACTGAGGTATATGCCCTTGACCAGAATTGAACTCGTGACCTTTCGGTCCGCAGGCCCATGCTCTATCCACTGAGCAAAACCAGCTAGGGCTTGGTATCTGCTTTTTGAAGGACCTAGACTCTCCTTCAGACTCTCTCTCTCTCTCTCTCTCTCTCTCTCTCTCTTCTCTATATATATATATAGGTATATAGATATATATATATATATACCAGAGGCCCGGTGCACAAAAATTTGTGCACTCAGGGGGGAGGGAGGGTCCCTCAGCCCGGCCTGTGCCCTCTTGCTGTCTGGGACCCCTCAAGAGATAAGGACCTGCTGGCTTAGGCCTGCTCCTGGGTGGCAGAGGGCAGGACCAATCCCTAGGTGCAGCCCCTGGTCGGGCTCAGAGCAGGGCTGATTGGGGAGTTGGGGCGCTGCCCCCTGTCATGCACAGAGCAGAGCGGATCAGTGGGTTGGGGCACCACACCCTGTCACACTCAGGGCAGTTCCAATGGGGAGGTTATGGCTCTACCCTGTCAGACACAGAGCAGGGCCCATGGGGGGTGGGGTTTGGGCGCTGCACCCTGTCACACACAGAGCAGGGCCGATCAGGGGGTTGGGGCACCACACCCTGTTACACACAGAGCCACAGGGCGATCAGGCGGTTGGGGAGCCCCCCCCATCAGGCACAGAACAGGGCTGATCAGGGGGTTGGGGCACCTTCCCCTGTCACAAACAGAGCAGGGCGATCAGGGGGTTTGGGCGCTGCCCTCTGTCATGCTGATCCCATTGCCTGGAGACCTCGCGGCTCCACTGATCCCGGTGCTGGGAGGCATATTACCCTTTTACTATATAGGATAGAGGCCCGGTGCATGGGTGGGGGCCGGCTGGTTTGCCCTGAAGGGTGTCCTGGATCATGGTTGTGGTCCACAGTGGGGTGCCTGGCCAGTCTGGGTGAGGGGCTGAGGGCTCTTTTCAGGCTGGCGGGTGACTGAAGCTCCCAACCGCTCCTTTTTTTCTTTTTTCTTTTTTTAATTCTGAGCCAGCTTTAGCTCTGATGCTGGGCTCCAGCTCTTAGGCCTCAGCTGCTGAAAACAGGTATCTGACTTGTTTAGGTTCTATCATCGAAACACTGTTTCAACTCCAGCTCTGAGATCTCGGCTGGTTGAAAGCAGGTTTCTGGCTTGTTTGGGTTCTATCATTGAAACACTGTTTCAACTCCAGCTCTGAGATCGGGGCTGGCTGAAAGCAGGTTTCTGGAGTTTGTTTATCTTCTATATTTGTAACAATGTTTCAAACTGCAAGCTCAGAGGCCGGCAGCAGCAGGCGGGGAACGTTGGAGTCCTCCATCACTGAAGCAAGCAAGCCTCATGTTCGTTTCAAGCTGCCTGGCTGCCGGCCACCATCTTGGCTGGCCATTAATTTGCACATCGCCCTGATTAGCCAATGGGAAGGGTAGCGGAGGTACGGCTAATTACCATGTTTCTCTTTTATTAGATAGGATATATACTTACTGAGTGGCCAGATTATTATGACCACCTGATGTTTGTAGGCAAATTAGCTATAATTTCACGCTGAAGTTGCTAGAGGGCCAGACCATTATAAATAGGGAAGCCGGTTGTTTACCACGATAGTAGAAGTAATTTTTTTCTGAAGATATGGGTAAACAATGCGATTTAACAGCCTTTGAACGTGGGATGACTGTTGGCGTTCAGAGCCATGGAGCGAGTATCAGCAAAACAGCCGAAGGCCTGTTCGAACACCTTTGCTGTCTGCAGTTACCAAGATAAAACGTCTCCAATTCGCACAGGAACACAAGGATTGGACAGTTGAGCATTGGAAAAAAGTCATGTGGTCCGATGAATCACATTTCTGCAGATGGCAGAGTGAGAATTTGGCGGAAACAGCATGAAAGCATGCACCCCACATGCATAAGTACAACCCTTCAAGCTGGTGGGGGCAGTGTTATGGTTTGGGGCATGTTTTCCCTGGGCCCTTTAATTCGTGTGGAACAACATCTGAATAGCACAACATACCTAAGTATCATTGCTGATCAACTTCATCCTATCATGTTGATGGCGTATCCCAATGGAGATGGCTTTTTCCAACAAGACAATGCGCCATGCCACGGTGCTCATATTGTGCAGGAGTGGTTTCAAGAACATGAGGGAGACTTTACCTTGCTTAGGTGCCCCCCACAATCACCAGATCTCAATCCAATTGAGCATTTGTGGGACGAAGTTAAAAGAGCCATCAAGCAGCTGGTTCCACAACCATCAAAACTCACAGAATTGGACAGTGCTATTCATCAGGCATGGTGTCAGATTCCTCGCATCACTATTCAACATCTCGTGGAGTCAATGCCAAGAAGAATCGCTGCAGTATTGAAGGCAAAAGGTGGCCCAACGAAGTACTGATGGGGTGGTCATAATAATCTGGCCACTCAGTGTATATATAGATTCACACACATTCTATATACATATTCTATCTATCTATCATCTATCTATCTATCTAAATAATTTTTTTTCTGAACTATTTGAAGGTAAGTTGCATTCAGCATGACACTTCACTCCTAAATACTTGGTCTTTTGTATTTGAATGTTTCATAAATAAAAATTACAAATGCAGACAGGCATTTATTCAAAATGCCATTTCTCCATTTCATGCCCATTGAGCAATTCCATATAGTAGTGTGTGGTTCTGACTCAATGGTGCAAGAAAGGAGAAACTGACAATCCTAGGGGAGGAAACATCTTGGAGCTGGATCCTGGAGGAGAAGTAAGATGCAAAGGGGAGCGAAAAAGGAAGGACGACAGCATGAGTAGAGGCACAGGGCTGGTATAATCTGGTGAGATGAGGCAGATTTGTGAGCAGATGTCTTCAACTACTCACTGGAAAACCTGTTTGGAGGTGAGATGGGGCTGGATTGTCAGCTTCCCTCAGTCCTCACCTCCCCATTGTTCTATTGGAGCTGGAGACTTACTTTTCACCTTTGGCTCCAGGTTGTACCCTCTGGATAGACTAGAGAATTAGAGAAGGTCCTGGAGTTGTCCCTAGGGAGGCAGGATAGTAA
>NW_005871085.1:3060507-3084912 GCF_000147115.1 Myotis lucifugus
AAGAAAATTAAACAAGGCCAAACAATTTGAACAACTTACAGCCAGCTGGTGAATTGCAAGACCTTATTTCCCCTAAACAAGGACACTTGAGAGCAAATGGTTTATATTTCTTCTCCCTAACCAGAGAATACATGGCTTAAATCACCTTGGTTGGGGACACAGAGGCCAGAGACCCAATTAATGCCATTTGTGCCAGCTAAACCTAAGGATGGATGAAGTCACAGAAACAAACCACAAAAACCCCATTAGAGCCAGACAGGCCCAACATAAAAGTAAAACAGTAAAGCAGACCAAAGAATAATCCCAAACTCCCCTATATGTTCATTTTTTTAATTTTAATTTTTAAAAATTCTTTATTGATTGAAGTATTACATATGTCTCCTTTTTCCCCTATTGACCTCTCCCTGGCCACTCCCACCCCCCAGCACATGCCTTCACCCCCTACTGTCTGTGTCCATTGGTAATGCTTATATGCATGCACACAAATCCTTTGGTCAATCTCCTCCCCCTCCCCTGCCTTCCCTCTGAGGTTTGACAGTTCATTTGATGCTTCTCTGTCTCTAGATCTATTTTTGTTCATCAGTTTATGTTGTTCACTATATTCCACAAATGACTGAGATAATGTGGTATTTATCTTTCTCTGACTGGCTTATATTTTGGTTAGCAAAATGCTCTCCAGGTCCATTCATGCTGTTGCAAATGGTGAGAGTTCCTTATTTTTTATAGTAGCATAGTATTCCATTGTTATTCCATTGTGTAGATGTACCACAGTTTTTTAATCTATTCGTCTGCTGATGGGCACTTAGGCTGTTTCCAAATCTTAGCTATTGTAAATTGTGCTGCTGTGAACATAGGAGTGCACCTATATGCTCATTTTGATGCATTAGCATATTAAAACTGCAACTAGAAAGCTAATGAATTTTCTACTGAAACCCTCCTCTAAGACTCTCACCCCAGAAGAAAGATAGAAACCCTTAAGACAAAGACCCATTGCAGGCTCACTCTAGAGCAGTGGTTCTCAACCTTCTGGTCCTTTAAATACAGTTCCTCATGTTGTGACCCAACCATAAAATTATTCTCGTTGCTACTTCATAACTGTAATGTTGCTACTGTTATGAATCATAATATAAATATCTGAGATGCAGGATGGTCTTAGGCGACCCCTGTGAAAGGGTCATTCGACCGCCAAAGGGGTCTCGACCCATAGGTTGAGAACTGCTGCTCTAGAGCATACCCATACCCCTTTTTGGGCATAAACTTTTACTTCCTCCTAAACTCTAAGTGTCCTCACGATACTTTTAACCAGTGGAGCAGCAAGCAGTGGCAGCTTGTCCCTGGCTTACTCCCTGATCCTGCCTCCAAGTTCCCCTTTTTTTCTGACTTTCCAGTGAGCTAACAGCAGTCCACCTTGGCTCACTTCTTTCTTATATGTTTCTAGGGAGCCAAAGCAGAGCACTGTCTAAACTCTCTCCTGTTGCTTCTTCTACCCTTAGTCCTTTCTTTGTTTCACTGTCCCTAGCTTTAATAAACATACTCTCAAAATCACCTGGACTTGTATTTAGAAATCTTTCCTACTCGAAGTCAAGAACCCACACTACAGGCTGGCCAGAGGCAGACCTGCTCCGGGCTGGTTCCTGTCTGGTAACGCTAGGACCCCTGCCCTTTGAGCCACAGAACTCAGGACCCTCGGGTTACTCCCACTTGCCAGGGACCCTTTCCAATGAGGTCTGCCTCCCCACTCTGGGCTCCATCCCCTGAATAGCTGAGCCTTCATGCCTCCCCTCCCTGTGCAATTTTCCCTCGGGGCTTCCAGCTCTATCAGGGACTTTTGTCTCAGAGATTGAACAAATCTAGAGATGGAAGTTTCTTCCCAGCTCTTTCAGTGACTTGCTGGTTAAGTTCCTCACTTCTCTAGGACTTATCCATAAGCTGAGGGCTTACCACTAAAATTCCCAGCCCTAAACTGTGTAGTTTTGATTGTAGGAATCTGATACATTGATCATTGGCCAAAAAGCTGGGAGTCAAGATGGAGGCATGTGCCTGTGTGCTACTGGAGACAGAGCACATTTGCTGGAGGGATCTCAGATTCTGAAGAAGGATTCATGGCAAAGAGAGCTGCCTTAGTAGTTGGCAACTTTAGGCAACAATCCCACCCCATTGCCAAACTGGAACCTTCCTTGATTCTGGGACTGTGGAATGTTGGGTGCTTGCTGAACTGGCAGCAGTGGGTCATCTGGGAGCCAGGACTCTGAAGTCTACTCCCAGCTCTGCCCTCTGGGTCATCTCAGTCTGAGAAAGTCATTCTCAGGCCTGGGTTCTGAGTCCAGGAGTGGGATCTTCAAGCAATTTCCATTCAAAAAGCAAAATAAAAGTAGCATTACTTTCTATCTCCTTTTAATACTCCAATGAGAAAGCTGGATTTCCCACCTTCCAAGTCTCTGAGAACGCCCTTTGCTCCTCTCTGGATGTCCTGCTGCTGTGACCATCTCAGGAAATCCCCAGGAACTGGCTGGGATCAAAAAACCACTTCTGATTGAGTTTTGCTCAGGTGAGTCCTTCTGGAGCCAGGAAGACACCATAACTATCATTAGAAACTCAAGAGACCACCTCCTCACTGTACTGCCACTGCTACTGCTGAAACCTGTCACGGCATCATGTCCCATCTGAGGCCACTCTCACACTGCTCCAAGCGCTGCCACAGACCTAGTACACACCTCATCCCTACCAAGGTGATGCTTTAAATTTAGCTCTTAAATTATGAGACAATAGTTCAAACAAACTGAAAATACAAAAAACAATATAACAGAACCTATGAACCTACCTCCCAGATTTAATTGAACAGATGTGAATATTTTGCCAAATTTGTTTCAGATGCCTTTTGCTCTTTTAAAAGCAATTAAATGTTACATATAGCTAAAATCCTACCCTCTTCCCTTCCTCTCTCTACAAAAGTCTAACCTGAAATAAGCATGTTTCCATATAGGTTTTATAGTTTTTAAAAATATGGTATGTGTGTAATACATACTATTGCTTTTTGTGTTTCGGTGATATTGAAATATCATCTATGACAATAGTATAATTACAAATCAGGAGGGATAAATGAAATAAATACTCAAATAGTGCTGTGACTATTGACTGTCCATGTGGAAATGGGAAAATTAGATCTCTATCTTATATCATGCCCAAAATTTCAAATGGATCAAAGACCTACACACCCCCACACTGTTTATTCCCAAGGACCTGATTCTGGCCTTCCAGCCAAAGGCCCTCAGACCACTATTGAGGCAGATTCCTGGCTTGCCTTCCTGGATAGTGCCTTCATGGAACATGGCTGGCTTCTAGGCCTCCTGATCTTGCCCTGCCCTACCCACATTCCACAGCCAGAGCCTCCTCCCTCCACTTTATATACACCAAGGCTTAGGCACCAGCCAGGGGCAGCTGGGATTATTCTGAAGCAACTCTGTTTTAGTGAGACAAGCCATCTGGAAGACAAAGAAAGCTCAGAATCCTGGCTAGAGGTTATCTCACCCATTCTCTTTTTATTAACTATCCATCCAAAAAAACAGCTATGCGAATATTTAACTTAATTGTACTGAACACTCCGTGTAGAAGCTGGATGCTTTACACGTGTTATCTTATTTAATTCTCCAAATAACTTTATGAAGCAGATACTATTATAACCTGTTTTCTACAGATTAGCATCTGAGGTTTAGAAAGGTTAAAAAAACTTGCCCAGGGTTGGATGTGTAGTCAGAAACTGCAAGATGATGTTCTTAACTAAAGCTCCTGTCTGTCTCAGGAAGTTGGTATGTCTGATGAAGAGGCCAGTCAAGGCTTAGGTAGTGGGTGGCCTGAATGCTAGGGTAAGGGTTTGGCTTTCTCCTGGCTACCCCCTTCAGGCCTCAAAGGGTAGAAACCGTTGGAACCGTATGTCTGGAAGATGCCAAATCCGGTAGAGTTGGACTGGGAATTACAGGAGGGCTGTAAGCCCACGTGCCAAAGTTCATTCTCTATCTGGGTTCCTCTAGAGGGGAACAAAAACACTGTTTGCTTGAGGTCACATTGCCAACTGGTCTAGCCAGCCGATCAGGAAAAATTCTGAGTCCTCCTCCCTGGAGATAAAAGGGAAAGGAAAAGGAGAAAAGAAGAGAACGAAAAGAGACAAGGAAATAGGTCTCTCCAACCTTTGGACTACCATCCTCAACTTGATCCCTACCCCAATTTCCCAGGGATATTCATCAAACTGAGGGAGTGGTGAGTGTGAATTCCTGATAGGGGAGAGGAGGGACCAGATTACATTTAGGGGAAGGAAATGTTATGTCTAGAACAGTAGTTCTCGATCTTGGCTGCTCACTAGAATTACCTGGGGAGCTTTAGAAGCATCTGATGCCTTGACGCATCCCAATCCTCTGTGCTTGCCCACATCTGTATCTCCTACTTGCATGGCTTTCTTCATGGGGTTGCGGTGAGGATCTTGAGAGCATGGCATTTCTTTGTGCACATTATAAGGCTGGTGCAGGGCTGAAGGGTGGTTTTCATTGCTACTGTGGTTAGTGCTCAAGGTGAGTTGGGGGAAGTAAGGGGTCAGGTTGAGGTGAACTTTAAACTCCCCACCAGGCTACTGGAACCCAAGCAAAAAAGGTGCCAAATGCACTGTCTAGGAGGGCACAGATTTCTAATATATTTTGCATTTGCCAGACAACCTTTCCTCACTTTCTCCTCCCCACACCTATAATTGCCAATCCCTCTTATATCCATTCAACAAAAAATTATTTATTAAATGCCTACTGTGCCAGGGAAGTGGAGAGGACCTGAACATGGCGCCTCCCTGAGTGTGGTAGGTGCACATTGCCAGCACTCTCTCAACTCACACAAAACTCAGCACCTGCAGATCCCTCAAGGTGGTCCATTCTCTCATGTATGTACTTGATCATGGGTTCACTGCATGCTGGTGTCTTGTCTGATTTCAGCCAGTGAGTGGAGAGCAGGATGTGTGACAAACAGACTGTGAGTGCTGGGCCAAATTGCTGGCAGGAGAAGGAATGCAGGACCTCTAAGGCCACAATCAACAGCTACCCTGCTGGTTCTCCCTCTGACTTCCTCTTCCTGATTGCCAACCAAGGCCTTATACCGCTTCCAACTGGGCTAGCTCAGGGCTACTGACTGCACCCACACAGAGGGGGACATCGTCCTGGAGCATGTCTGTTGTTCCTCTGTTTAAGACCCTTCTGTGGCTCCCTGCAGCACAAAAAAGTCCAACCTCCTTACTCCTCTGTTAGAGACTTCGTGTTAACTCTGCTCTTGACACTCCAGTTTCCTAAGAGGCTCCTCTGCTTATGTTTCTGCTTCATACCTCATACTCAGGTAGTGGCTTTTCCAAACCATGCCCTTCACTTTCACCAAAATCAGATTATTTCTTGCCCTTTCTTATGGGAGGTTTGCCCAGGGCAATCTCATTTAGAATTCCTCTATGAGCCCTCTCAGTACTTCTCAAGTTAGCTCCACTACTCCAAGCATACCAGGTTGATCCCACTTAACCCTTACCATGTTAGTTCCATTCAGTTTGTCACAGGCTAGCCCCCTAAATATGTTTCAGCCCAACTAAACCAAGTCTTTGCCACTTTCCTGGGCTTTCCCCAGTATGCCACTTAGGAAACCTTTGGATTCAAGTAACAAAAACCCCAACTCAAATGGAATTTAAGTAATAAAGTAGATTTATTGGCTCACATCATGTAAAGATCCAAAGGCATTCCTAGCTATAGGTGAAGCTTGATCCAGGAGTTCAAACAATGTGACTAGTATTCAGTTTTTCTCTGTATATTTCTCAATTTAGTTCCTTTGGCATTGAGTATCTTTTTAAAAAATATATTTTTATTGATTTCAGAGAGGAAGGGAGAGGGAGAGAGATATAGAACATCTATGACGAGAGACAATCATTGACGGGCTGCCTCCTGCACGCCCACACTGGGAATTGAGCCTGTAACCTAGGCATGTGTCCTGACTGGGAATCGAACCGTTACCTCCTGGTTCATATGTAGAAGCTCAACCATTGAGCCACACTGGCTGGGCGGCATTGAGTATTTTTTTGTCAGGCTTTCCTCACATTGATTACTCCTGAGAGCACATGCTTCCAGGTTCAAATCCAATATCAGAGAGTCTGTTTACAGAGGGCTTACATTATAGACCAAAATTGAGTGTCATTAGCCCTAATTGACTGACTTTGGTTGAGTGCCTATCCTTGACACAGACTATGTGAATGCAGACTGTCATAAAGAAATATGGGTCAAGCCCACTGCACCCCAAAGACAATAAACTCATGGTACTGCTTGGAAAGGGGGAAGCAGGGCATGGATACTGGGAGTCAATCAATAAATACCCACTGTACCCACTTACCATCTTCTAGGCTAGTCCTATTCACTTCCCAGGTGCATCCTAAATGGTTCTTGCCAGGATCCATGGCTCCTTCGAGAGGTGGGAGCTCCCTCAGGCTCTCCTCAAATACTCCATTATACCATCAGGCTGAGATCATACGATAAACAAATTCACCGTAAACTATGGAAGTCTTCTGGTAGCTCTTTATGCACCCCTACTCTTTGACCTGGATGACTTCCATTTTAAAAGGAGCACTCCATGTCCTGATCTAATGAAATGAAGCACAAATGTGGAATTTCAGGAACTCCCTAGGCTTTCTTTTTATTGTACTGCCATCTTGCTTTCTCTGCTTATGGGTAGGACTAAATAGGGTGTCTCCCCAGGGGAGGAGTTGGAGGCCTTGTTGGCATTGTATCATTCTCTGAGTCAGAACCTGTCATCTGAGTTCTGCAATCAGAGTTCCAGGTTCACCTGTTTGCTTGTTTTCCACTGCTGCCTCCATGCCAGGCCCAGGCGTTGCTCTTTGCCCTGCTGGGAAGTTGATTTTTGCATGCTGACTCCCTCAGGCTCCCTTGGCTAATAGGAGATACCACTAGAGATTGGAGGGGGTGGAGTGGAAAGGTGGGACATTTCTTCTCTGCTCCTCCCCTCTCTAGAGTAATTTCTCTGGCAATAGCTGCCCCCATCAGCTCCAAGAATGCTATATTTTCCCCTTGTTCCTTTAGCTTAGGGGTGTGAATGGGTTTCCTGCTGCTGCTAGTCTCTGGAAGCCACACCCTACCTTGTTTGATTCCTTAACTCTGCCTATCCCTCTGAAAGGAGCCCTGCATCCATGTCTTTTCATCTGAAACATAATGCAGTCAATTGTTTCCTGTGGGGCCCTGACTGTTAACAACCCAGGACTGGAGGGAGAAATAGCAAACTCTCCCCAGGCAAAGCTGGGACCTGGGTCAACCTTGTTCTTTAACAGAACTCTGGGCTGGGCAGTTGAGAGCTACAATTGCCTTGCTGTGAGGCTTTGGACGATTCCCTGCCCCTCTCTGGGCCAAAGTGGCTCCCTTCACCAATCCAGGAGGGATTGAATTTGATGATCCTCCTCATCACCCTGAAGCTAATATTATATGTTCTTTAGTGTCAAGTTTGTAATATGATCTTGGGGTGAAGTTGGCCCTTTTCTGACCCAGAATCTCCCTTCTGGGGTTAGAACCTTGTTCCTGAAGTGCCTCATAAAAAAAGGGACTCAAAGCATCATGAGCCTGGCATAAATGCAAGCCCTCCCAGTGGCCCATATGGAAAGGGACAGTAGAAAGCACAGGCAAGCTGAGCCTCAGGTTCATTATCAGGAAAATGGGTATAAAGAGTAGTACCTGTGATCTCCTTGTTTGGGTTAAATGAGACAGTGTGTAGAAAGCACCTGAAACAACAAGGTGCTTATAGGCAATCATTATGCCAATGATTATAGAAAGCATTGCCTTCTGTTTGCTCCTCCAAGGAACCAAGCCAGGATAACCATTGTCTGATCTCTTTGGAACCCACCATCTGTTTTCTCTCCAGCCCTTTGGAACTAGTCGGCCAGGCAGACTGTCTCTTCTGTTGTCTATAACTTTTGGGGCTGCTGTCTCTGCCTTATGAAGCTCTGCCCATTCTGGGCTGCTATTGGCAGGGCTGTGGGAGAAACTGGCAAGGTGCCTGGGTCTAGAGTATAAAGGAACCCGAGGGCAGTGGGAGGAGACTGGTGGCTGCAACTCCAGCCATGGTGCCTGCCTTGCTCTCCCTGAGCCTTTCCCGCCTGGGCCTGTGGGCTTTGGGACTGATCTTGGTCTTAGGTTTCCTCAAGTTCATTCGTCTGTTGGTGCGGCGACAGTTCTTGGCCAAGGCGATGGACAGCTTCCCAGGGCCCCCCACCCACTGGCTCTTTGGGCATGCCCTCGAGGTACGTGGGGGATATGAGGAGGGAGGGGTAGAGAAAGAAAATGGCCTCTTTTCCTTTAGAGAATCCAGTCCAATCTCCTGGGGGCTATGGAGGGAGACCTAGTTGGGCAGGGAAATGATATCCTGGGAGCGAGCCATGGTTCTCATTCAGCTTTCCCACCTCAATTTCCCATTCAGGATCTCCACCTCAATCCTGCCTTCTGAGCTGGCCTGGGCAGGGGGCACTTTTTAAAAAATATGTATTTTTATTGATTTCAGAGAGGGAGAGGAAGAGGGAGAGAAAGATAGAAACATCAATGATGAGAGAGAATCATTGATCAGCTGCCTCCTGCATGCCCCCCTCTGGGGATTGACCTGGCAGCCTGGGCATGTGCCCTGACAGGGAATTGAACAGTGACCTCCTGATTCATAGGCCGATGCTCAACTGCTGAGTCACTCCAATGGGGGCGCTTTAAAGTTGAGGACCGGGCAGGCCACAGACTCCTTTCCATCATTCTGAGGCCCAAGGTTCAGACAGAGCTCTCTAATAAGGGCTTGTTTACAGTATCGGTGCAAAACCCCTGGATAGTCATACAATTAGGCAATCTCATTTAAAGTTTAGCCAGTGTCCTCTTTGTTCTGTGCAATGTAAATATTTCAATTTTTAAGGCAGAAAATTAAAGTGAAGGCAAAGATGAGTGCTATTACCTGAGAGACCTCCCAGGACATCTAGCCATTGGTGCCCCCAAAGGTGGGGTTCTCCTGGCCACGCCTAGAGGCTGGTTCAGGAGCTGTGGCATCTTCCTGGGTTCAGATCATGACTTGTCCTCCCCAGTTACCTAAGGGTGGGGAGACCACCTTAACACTCATTGTCAGGAACACCCCTTAGCTCCCTATCTAGATGGGGAAGTAGACCAGAGGTTTTTTGAACACAGGGCAAGGAACACGTGCATTGGAATCAACTGGGAGAAGTAGATTCCTTGGCTCCCAGTCCCTGGAGATCCTAATTAGCATATTGCAAGTACCAGCCTGAAGTTAAAAACCTTCATGAGTGTTTTGCTCTGCAGCTGGGTTTGGGAGCCCAGGTATAGATGCCAGAGTTTAAGACTCAGAGAGAGGCATAATTACTTCTTCTACTTCCTGAGTACCTTCCCCCATTCTCAGTCTGGGGAATTGCCTCTCCTCTATGGTTGATGCTGGGAATGAACTTGACTTTTTAGTGAGGATTGCCCAGGCTTATTTTTTTGCCCCTACAAATAACTCCTCTCTCAGGATGGCCTAGTAATCTAAATGCACCTTGGAGACACCCAGAAAGGAAAGGATGCATCAGGGAGATGAATCAGACCCAGGCCCTGCTCTCAAGAAGCTTACTGTCTATCGAGGGGAAAATTGACACTAGAGCGTCCCCTGCCCCAGGCCGGGTAGGGTGCCTAACCAGGAGTTTGCATCAGCCCATGCTCTGTATCTCAGCACTTGTCTCATTGGGTTGTCATCTTCTGTTTATTTGTTCATCGTCCCCACTAGACTGTGACCCCTAGAGGATGGAGATCTGGTCTGATTCATCCCTGTACCCTCTGGGTCTAGCACAAAGCCTGGCTCAGAGTAGGCATCACTGAATGAACAGTGAATGTTGGAGAGTAGGGAGGGGTATCTATAGAGGAGAAAGAGTGATGGAGAAGACAAGTGGAGGAACCAGGAGGGGTTTGGAAGAGGCTTTGCTAAGTACAGAAGGAGGTAATGGAAAGATTGCGGTCTAACCCTAATGGTGGTCTGAGAGGCATTTGGGAGACCTTCAATCCCTTTTCTCTCATATCCCCTCCACTTCCTCTTGCTCTATCAAGCTGGGTTTTCTAGAAGAGGGACCTTGCTCTCCTACCCCCATATCAGACCTGGCTGTCTCTTCTCCCCAAATCCCCCCATGACCCAACTTGAGAGTGCGTAGAAGGCCTGGAACATGGCTTAGGTCTGGCTTCTTGGCCCTAACACAAATATGTGAAAGGTCCTGGCACCAGGAAGGGCAGAGAGGGGTGGTTGTTCTCTAGCACTATTAAGGTTTCCTGGGGAACCATGGCACACCTAACTCCTCTGCATTCTCCTGGGACTTGGCACCTCTGGTCTGGTTGGATCCACACTGGAGCTTGAGAAATGGGAGGGGAGGGATAATTTTTCATAATGTAAAAAGTAGAAAATTGAGCTTCATAAAGGGCAAGGAATTTACCTATGTCCATGTAGTAGTTCAGAAATTGAGTCAAAGCTGGACCCTAGATTCCTGCCTTTTCATTCAGCACATAATCAGGCCATAAAAATCAGGTCTAGGTTTGATTCCTAGACCTAGTGATGGTGGGAGTAGGAAGGGAGGAGGAGGACTAGTGATGAAAGGAAGAACCTGGGGCAGGGAAGAGCTATCTGTTGGAACTAACTTCTACCTTCTGTTCTTCAGTTATAGTCTGGAGGTCTGGAAGCATCTACCTCTCATCCTCCTCAATTCTCAGAATGTGTCCCCTTGAGGTGGGGTTATGTCCTGTTCTTCTAGGATCCTGTTCATTCCACCCTGGGGCTCAGGGGAGGGCTTGTACATAACAGATGCTCAGCCATATTATTGGCCTAAACTTAGGGATCTTGGGAGGGACCCACAAATCTGACCTGCATGTAGGGGTTGGGAAAAGGAATTCCAGCTCTCAGTCCAGGAAAGGCACTCTCCTGAGACTGCCTGGAGATGTTGGTCCTCTCCTTACCTGGGCCCAGCAGAGAAGGGCATGAAGGCAAAGGGGTGGCATTCAGTCACATTCTCAGAGAAATGTGCAGGGGATCTCAGAGAAATGTGCCAGGTCCAGGGGGTGGGTGACTCCCACATCCTTCTACCCCAATTCACCTCTGGGCCCAGGAATAAGGTACCGCAGTGTTGGGTCACACTGTGCTGTACCTATGGAGGGCATAGATGTGCAGAGAGACCAGGCTGCCTATGGACAGAACAGAGGGCAGGTGACCAGTTGTGTAACTTAGAGAAGCTGGCTAGGTGTGCCCTGTCTCATCCCACCCTCTGAGAAAGGGCACCCTAGCCCTGTTGACGGGGATGCAGCTCCAGTAGTGGGGTCAAGAGCTGTCCTCAGCCCTACCAGATTTCTGAGGCAATCAGGAGTACATAGGAGAAAGCTGGGCATGGGGAGCCAGAGGGCTGGTTCAAGCTGTGGACATGGTCAGCATGAGGTCAGGGTCTCCTGACCCTGGTGGAGATGCTACAGAGGGGCACACTCATGCCTGATGTGGGAAGGAGTGGAGCTGAGATGAACCAGATCAGCCTAGGGCTCCTTCCACCCCTGAGATCCTGTGAGTCTGGCTTCTTTGTGACTTAAGCCTCTCCCTGCCCCTGTCCACTTGGGTTCTCTGAACCTGGGAGGGATGTAGAGAAGGGGAGCAGTCAGGGTGATCAGAAAGTAAATTGGTAAGGAAAACCCAGGAGGTCAGATGGAAAAATAAGAGAGACACAGGAGGAAGGAGGTAGAAAAGGGGTTGGGAACACCAGAGTTCCCTCTTACTGGTAGATGGAGATGATGTAGTGATAAACTTTTTGACATTGTGTGCACAAGGGCACTGAAACTCTTACACCCCCACCTGCCCCAGTTAAACTCACAATGGTAAGTTCAGAGGCAATGAGTGAGAAGAGCTATGGGGAGATTACATTGGGCTCTGCAGCTGGCTTGAAAGGAGAAGAGCCCCTGAGAAGGCAAAAGATGGGTAGCTGGAGACCAAAGTAGCCAGGCCCAGTCCCCAGAGCCCTTTGGGAAAGTGACTTGGGTCAGGCAGGATCCCTGGGGATACATTGTCAGATGCTCAGTCTCTTTCTTCAAGGCTGTTTCCTGGAAGATACATGGGTTAGTTGGGTGAGTGAGGACCATGAAAGGGAACTTTGCAGGAAGGAAAAATAGGGCCAGCACTTGCACATGACTAGCACACCCTAGGACTATGAGGTGCACAGCTTATGCCACTGAAAACCTCAGCTCTGACAGACTTCAATGTGCAGAAGAGAATGTAGAGCAAGCATGTCAAACTCAAAGGCTAACATGGGATAAATAAACCAGGATTAAGTTTATGTGGGCCGCAAAAAAACAAAAGCTTTAATTTTCATAGAAACGTAGGTTTATTTCGATAAAGACATGCTGAATACAAAGGGCTGAAATAAACGAGTAATCATTAACATAAAATAATAGAACATTTTAATAAAAATTAATATTTTTTCTTGAACATTAACTTACCAGACACTAAATAACTGCACAAATTAATAAGCATAACACAAATAAACCTATTTTTCTTGGTCTCTGAAAGTGAAATATTTCCTGTTGCGCACACCAAACAAGTCAGTACAAGACTAATGACGTGGCAATCGGTGGCTGAAATATTTGCTGCTAGTATTAGTGGGGAGAAATGGTGCACTTGCGTGTAAGGCGCTAAGGGAAATAAATGCAACATGATTATAGTAATCAGTCATTAGCGAATGATGTAGTTCATTATTAATAATCCTATATAATAAAGAAGTAATATGCAAATTGACCATCATACCCTCGCACAAGATGGCCGCCCCCCTTCCCGTGTGGGCACAAGATGGCCGGCAGAAGAGGGCAGTTGTGGGCGATCAGGTCAGCAGTGGAGGGCAGTTAGGGGCGACCAGGCCGGCAGGGGAGGGCAGTTGGGGGTGACTGGGCCAGCAGGGGAGGGTAGTTGGGGGGGACCGGGCCAGCAGGGGAGGGCAGTTGGGGGCGATTGGGCCAGTAGGGCAGCAGTTAGGCATCGATCAGGCTGGCAGGGGAGTGGTTAGGGGGTCATCAGGCTGGCAGGCAGAAGTGGTTAGGGGCAATCAGGCAGACAGGCAGATGAGCAGTTGGGAGCTAGCAGTCCCGGATTGTGAGAGGGATGTCCGACTGCCGGTGTAGGCCTAATCCCTAAACCGGCAGTCGGACATCCCCCGAGGGGTCCCAGATTGGAGAGGGTGCAGACTGGGCTGAGGGACACCCTCCCCCCCAGTGCACGAATTTCATGCACTGGGCCTGTAGTTATGTATAACAGGCAATTGTAAAAATTAAGTTATGAAATTTTTATTAAAACATTTCTTATATACCGTTATATTGGCTGGGCCACAAAAATATTCATTGTGGGCCACATGTGGCCTGTGGGCCACGAGTTTGAAATGCTTGATGTAGGGGCTCTCATCTGAGTTAGAGCAGCACTAACCTATAGAAATGGACAAGTCAGTTCACATCTCTGCACCTTACTTTTCTCATCTGTAAAATGGGAGTAATTACCCATTCTGCATGAGACAATCTATGAATTCACTCACATAATACCTGACATATAGGAGATACTTAATTCATTTCTGTTCCCTTTCATTTCCTATGTTAAGAGATAGAATGCAGAAATAAGCAGCAAATCTGGACATTAGCCAGAGCAGGCAACTTAGGGCTGGGAAAAACAAATAAAAATCTTCAGCTGTTTGCCAAACTGCCTGTCCTCATTGAGCAAGACTTTGGGCTGGTACCTCAGGAGTGTAACTGACTTTGGCCAGTGTTTACATTAGTCAGATGCTTGGTGTGTTCTCTCCCCTCCTTTCCTGCCTTACTTTTTCTTCATTTCCTTTATTTACTCAATTCACTCAACATGCACTTTATCAAGTATGTACTATTTCCAAGGCCCTGTGGTGAGGCCCTTGGTGACCTGGAGATGTCACCTGGGGATGTACCTCTGCACGTGGGAAACTCACAGCCAGAATAGAGTCAGGGGTCTTGGTTGTGAATCCTAGTTCCATTGCTACCTTGCCATGTGACCAAGCTTTTTTCCCTCATCTATAAAGTGGGAATTATGACAGTGTCTATCTTGTAGAGTTTTCTGAGGATTAAATGAAAAAAGTTGTAGAGCAGGATTAGTGCAATACGCAACCACATTAAATGCTCAATGATGGCCAATTATAATATTACTAGTGGCCAGTGTATGAATTCATGCACATTGAAAGGAATTTAATTAGAAGAAATATTTTAATATCGCTATTCACCCTTTCTCTATAATAGAAGTGTCAACCAAATTCACGATCGACAATGACAGATCGAAACACATGTGTGCAATTGGCGCCAGTGAGAGTTTTATATGTATTGCGCATGCACGAGTCAACTTAGCCTTTTATATATATAGATTAAACTTGCTTAATTAGACCTGCTTTCTGATGTAACTGAACTTTTTCCAGCCCAGTGAAGCACCCCAACTTCTCTTTCAGGTAATTGTCAGCAACATAGCAATAAATATCAACATGAAGCAGATTATTATTGTAGATCACTCAGGGAGAACAAAGGGTAAAAGATTTAACTGCAGCAGTGTTTAACTATATTCTGTACAGTGAGAAGACCTGAAGTAATTTTCAAGGTCCACCATTTCTTACTTCTTTTTCAGTTGGGTCAAGTTTCTAACTTTCTAAATCTCCACTTTCTAGCTAATGAAAAGAAAATAGGATTCCACCGAATCTCATCTCTACCTACTCCAGGACTTCTGTGAGGATTGTGAGGATCAAATGAGATGAGGCATGGGAAAATGCTTCACAGACATTTGGTTAAAGTGTGAAATGTTTGCACCTGGCTATAAAGCAAGTCGGGTTCCTGGGCCTCTAGTCTAGTATAAAAGGCTAATATGATAAGTGTCCTTCCACCTTCCTACCGGTTTCTATGACACGTACTGACCACCAGGAGGCAGGTGCTCAATGCTGGAGCTGCCATGAAGCTCACAGACAAACAGCACCATGGACCTGGTCCCCACAAAGCAACACTTGGCTTCCCCCAAGTGGGACATAGGCCCCGCCACCACCCCAGAGCAACAGCCCACCAAATCACAACTGACGCTGCTGAGAATCCATGGCTCAAATTGTGGCCCACAGGTATCAAGTGTCCAGGGGGACAGAGTTGCAGAATGTAAGCCAACGTCAGTTTTCTGTTTGACAGGGGATAAGGTTTGGTTAGGCCTTTATCCAAAGGTGGAAATATCTTAGGGCATGTTCAGAGCACATTCTCCAGTGTAGTTGTGGGCATTTGGGAGTAGGATGTGTCAGGAGATGCAGGGAGGAGGCTTGGGGAAAAGTAGGCATGAAGAGGAGGAAACTACTTGTCAAGGTCTCACCTTGTGCAGGATCCAACTCTAGGTCCCTGAATGTCACACGACCTCATCCAATAACACATGCACCTGCATGATTTCACTAATGTCAAAGCAATCCTATAAGCTAAGTATTGTCATCCCCATTTTACAGATGAGGAGAGCAAGATTCAGAGAGCCTAAAAAACTTGCCCAAATTCACATACATTAAAAAGTAGGGGAGCCCTAACTGGTTTGGCTCAGTGGATAGAGCATCGGCCTGCGGACTCAAGGGTCCCAGGTTCGATTCCGGTCAAGGGCATGTACCTTGGTTGCAGGCATATCCCAAGTAGGGAGTGTGCAGGAGGCAGCTGATCGATGTTTCTATCTCATCGATGTTTCTAACTCTCTATCCCTCTCCCTTCCTCTCTGTAAAAAATCAATAAAATATATTTTTTTAAAAAGTAGGGGAAATCCATATTCAAACTCAGGTCTGTCAAGCTCGGAAGTTTGCTGGCCAGGGAGTCAACTTTCCTGATTCAAATCCCCGCTCCCTTACAAGCTGTGCGGTCCTTGGCAAGCAACCTCAGATCTCTATACCTTAGGCTCCTCTTCCCTAAAATGGGGCTTCATAGACTTGTTTTTTTAAAAAATATTTTTATTGATTTCAGAGAGAGATAGAAACATCAATGATGAGAGAGAATCATTGATTGGCTGCCTCCTGCATGCCCCCTACTGGGGATCAAGCCTGCCACACAGGCATGTGCTCTTGACCAGAATCGAACCTGGGACCCTTCAGTCCACATGCAGGCCAACGCTCTATCCACTGAGCAAAACCAACTAGGGCGACTTGTAAGCATTGGATGAGGTCAAGATGCAAGGTGTGTGGAAGAAGGCCTGGCACACAGCAAGTGCTTAATAAAGATTAGCTATGCCTCCTCACAAATAATGAAGCTCACGCTTTATTCTGAGACCCATGGCCAGGCTTCTGAAGGGTCTGAAAGACCCTCTCAAAATAGGAAAAATGGGTAAATACATAATGATACATTCTTATAGTGGAATACTATGTAATTGTGAAAAATATTGAGGGACAGTAAATTGCACTAATTTGAAAAGAAGGACAAGATACGTTAAATGAAAAAAAGGGCAGGTTTGGAAAAGTGTTTATTGGAGACTCCATTTTTACATAAACACCTCTGTGTGAGTAGGTGTGGTTAGAGAAACTCCCAGAGAGCACACAACACGCTCTGAATGGTCTCTCCAACCTCATCTCAAGTCATTGTTCCACATGAGGCAGCTGTTGGAAGACACCATACTTTTTCCCACCCCAGAGCCTCTGTACTTGTTCCCTCGGCCTGGAATGCTCGTCCCTTACTCTTCACATGGCCAACTCCTTATCATCCTTTGAGCTTCACCTTAAATGTCATCTCCAAAGAGAGCCCATCTGGATCACTCTTATCCAAGCAGATCTCCCTATTAGTCTCCTGTGTAGCACAGTGTTTACTTCCTTCTTAGCACTTACTATTGTCTGAATCACTTTACTTAACTGTTTACTTGTTTCTTATCAGTCTTCCCCATAGAATGAAAGGGCAGGACCATGTCTGCCTCATTCCCTTGAGATGTCTAAACAATGCCCTGCACATAATTGGTCCTCAATAAAAATGTGTCAAGTGATTTAACAGGGCTGGAATTAAGGTGGTTTCCTTCTTGCACAGCAAGCTGGTATTATCTTTCTAATGAAAAGCTTCAATGCTGAAAAAAAATCTCTTTTTGGCTGCAGTTTAGATAGAGGGGTGGTGGCACCAGGTGGAGGCAGGTTGGCCATTTGGGGTTGTTGAGCTAACCCAGGTGCAAGTAGGTGGCTTGGACTTAAAGCAGTGGCTCTGGGTCTGGAGAGGCACCTGGGCCCAGAGATCGATAAGACTGAGTGACAGGCTAGGAGAGGGCAGGCTCAGGGACTTGGGGCATGGTTAGTAATGTCAGGTGTCTGAACGGCCTGGCCTTCTGTCATCATTACAGATACAGCAGACAGGGAGCCTGGACAAGGTGGTATCCTGGGCTCATCAGTTCCCCTACGCCCACCCACTCTGGTTTGGACAGTTTCTTGGCTTCCTGAACATCTATGAGCCTGACTACGCCAAAGCTGTGTACAGCCGAGGGGGTGAGCATTCTTGGAAGAAGGGGGTACTTCCTGAGACCAAAGACACCATATGGGGAGGAGTCCTGGGTCTGCACCCTAAATCTGCGCAGATGAAGTTCACACCCTGCTTACCAATAAGCCTCGTTTAGGAATCTCCCAGTTTTGGCTTTACCTAATCTTCTCTGTCTCCTACAGACCCGAAGGCCCCAGATGTGTATAACTATTTCCTCCAGTGGATTGGTAAGTGGTTACCTTCCCTGCCCTTGGTGCTGGGTGTCCAGGATCCTTCCTTGCCCGGTTCCCACTCAGTCAGTTATTCATCCCATGTGCAGTTCCTAACCTCATCTGCTCAGTGAGGAGAAGACAGGGAGGAGGCAGGAGAGTTCCTGGGTAGTCAGGGAAGTAGGGCCCAGGTACCTTCTCCTTCTGGGTGTCTTCTCCCCTGGACAGACAGGGCAAGGGATCTGGAAAATCTGAGTGTAAGGAACAGCACTCAGGAGAGGGTGGCACTAGAGTTGATCCTAGGAGATATTACAGATGGTGCTGGCCAGGGTAAGGGCTTGAAAAAAGGTATGGTGGTGGGCCCATGGCTGGTGTTACTAGAGGCTGCGTGGCTGGAAGGCAGAGCTGGCTCAGGAGATGAGGCTGGGTGGGGAGGACTGGGGTGGGTGAGGTGGGGTCAGCTTGGCCCCAGGCTGCCAGAGATGGGGCGGGATGGTGTGCACTGACAAGCCCTCCCTCTCCCATCCCTTCCCCAGGGAAAGGCCTGCTGGTCCTGGATGGGCCCACCTGGTTCCAGCACCGCAAGCTGCTCACACCTGGCTTCCATTATGATGTGCTGAAGCCCTATGTGAAGGTGTTTGCCGACTCCACACACACCATGCTGGTGAGCTCCACATGCCAAGCTCTAGGAGGCTGTGCTGTTGGCCAGCCCCTCCCCACCCCAATTTCCCCTGGAGGAGAGCAGTGAGGAGAATCGCTGAGGCACTGAGGTCCTTCCTGCCGGAGCAGTGCCAAACCTTGTTATGCCGACTCCTTTTCTCTGCTGGCTGCTCACTAGGTGTGGAGCTCCATGTGGCCAGGTATCGCTGGCCCCTGCCGCCACCAGGAGACCCAGCCATTTCCCCCACACCAAGGGGCCTCTGTGGGACCTGACAAGGCTCCTACTGTAGCAGGAGGGGGTGCCTATATTTGGGAATATGAGGACATCCATTTATATCTAAAAAGTGTCTCCTTGTTCTCTTTCTACCACAACTGCCTAAAGCAACACCATTGACAAATCATTTCTAAAAGGATGCCAGGGGTCCGGGTCAGGCTCAGCATCTCAGGGCTGGATAATCCCTAGGGATTATCAGCTGGGCAGCTCACCACCTCTTTCTTGGCTCTTCAATTTCCTTATATAATGGCTGCTCTGACAGGGAGAAAAGTGTCTGTGCGTCGGTGTGCTGTGCAAGGCCTGCCTCCTAGTCCTGCCCTGTGAGCCTGAAGCCCTGCCTGCCCCACCCCCACATTCCAGCAGGGTCCTGGAGGGCAGGGACGGGACACGAAGCCTGCTGGCCCCCACATTACTTCCCTTCTCTGGGTTCCAGGACAAGTGGGAGGAAAAGGCTCGTAAGGACAAGAGCTTTGACATCTTCAGTGATGTGGGCCACATGGCGCTGGACACACTCATGAAGTGCACCTTTGGCAAAGGAAACAGCGGCCTGGGCCACAGGTCAGAGGGCACTTGGAGCTGTCCATAGTCTCAACTCAGGCCAGTTCAGAGGGGAGAGTTGGCAGGACTCCTGGGTCTTGGTCTGAGAGGAGACAGGGTCTTGCCCCAGGGAAGACACATTCAAGCTTTAATGGGGAGGCTTAATGGCAGGGAGAGTAAGGGAGAAAGCGCTGTAGCTGGGGCTAGATTCCTGGAATGGGGCAGCCAGGACTCTACTGTGGGTCAGTATCTAAGTGCTCCCCCACTTCTTCTGCTGTGCAGGGACCATAACTACTACCTGGCAGTCAGCGATCTCACTCTGCTGATGCAGCAGCGCATAGCGTCCTTACAGTACCATGATGACTTCATCTACTGGCTTACTCCGCATGGCCGCCGTTTCCTGAGGGCCTGCCAGGTGGCCCATGACCACACAGGTGGGCCTTTCCCATACGGTCCGCCCACAGGAAGTCTAGGGTCTAAGCTAGCTCCTCTGGGCCCCTCTGAGATGTTTTTCATGCAGACTTCTGTTCCCCTGGGGGCAGAGGATGAACCCCAAGCAGTGACACCCTGTACTTCTGACCCAGATCAAGTCATCAGGGAACGAAAGGCAGCCCTACAAGACGAGAAAGAACAGAAGAAGATCCAGAACCGGAGGCACCTGGATTTCCTGGACATTCTCCTGGGGGCTCGGGTAAGTGCACAGTTGCCCAGCTCCTCCTGAGAACTGGTCCCAGAGGGGTCTTCAGACCATCCTCCTGGGACAAGGATCATTGGACAGCTGCAGGGGGTGTTAAGCATTTTCCTCTTCTTTCCCAATAAGTATGATCTGTTCCTAGTCTCATGACACACATCAGCAAAGGCTCAGAGGTGGGGAGGTGCAGGATATGTCTGGCTGTGGCAATGGGGAGAGATGTAGTGGCAGGGACCCTGGGTAACATGTCAGAAGGCCCAAAGACCCATTCTAGACTTCTTAGACTCTGAAGACTCTCAGCACCTTAGAATTTTAGAATCTTAGACTTCATTCATTCACTCATTTATTCACTTCATAAATTCACTGAGCCCTGTAATGGGTTAGTTACTGTGCCAGGGATGCAGAAGATGAGGAAGACCTGGCACTACCCTCCAGATGCTTACAGTCTAGTGAAGAAGGATATTGACAAAGATCTCTTCCTCTGTCTGGTGGCATTCTGTGTTTCAAATGAGCAGAATCAACAGTCCAGGCTGGGTAAGGTTGCAGGTCACTAGCCAGAGGGGTCAGGAAAGGCTTCCTGGAATAGGATGCATCCAAATGATTTTGGGAGATCAGATAGAAATCTGGGGGAGGGTTCTAACTTTCAGTCTGAAACACAGCTTTCACAACCTCCCTCAGACCTTCATTTGACAGCTGCTGTTATGAGTACTTCTTGGTCCCTACCTCACATGCCTTGGTTTGCTCCATTATGCCTACCTTAACCCAGGATGAAAATGGGACCAAGCTGTCAGACGCAGACCTCCGGGCGGAGGTGGACACATTCATGTTCGAAGGTCATGACACCACCACCAGTGGCATCTCCTGGTTTCTCTACTGCATGGCCCTAAACCCGGAACACCAGCATCGCTGTCGGGAGGAAGTCCGTGAGATCCTCGGAGACAGGGACTCCTTCCAGTGGTGAGTGAGTCTGCGGGGAAGCGCAGTCTGTCCTGCTCAGCTGCAGGCTGTGTCCGTGCTGTCTGATGTCATCGCAGATGCACAGGGCCATCCCTGGAAACCAGGTGAAGGCAGCAGCAGCTGTCCTGTTACCTGCATGGTGTGGATGCTCCCCAGAGCCCCTTCTCCAACTGCAGGGTCTTTTCCAATGTGAGTAATGTAGAGAAGGTGGTCAACAGGAGGCCAATTTCTTGTGTGTTGATTCTGATGGTAGAACCTGACTATCTTTCTGGGTTCCTGGAGAGAAAGAGGTGCAAATTGAGGATGAACAGAGTTGGGAAAACCAAGGGTGTTGACCCCTTCTCACCTGCCTTTGGATGGCCATGTGCAGCCTCCAGACTCCTATGGTGAAGGAGAAAATACTGTTTTCTAAACTCCATCAATAAGAAACTGGATTATTCTGTCTCCTGGTTCAAGTTGAACTCATTAACTCAATACTATTGATGCTGATCTTTCTTTGCTGCAGGCTCTCTGGGAACCTCTCACACCTCTGCCTCCACATCCCTCTCTCCCTGCCTTCTCCCCTCTTGTCGTTACCTGGACTACGTATTGGGCAGGGGTGCAGAAAATGCTCAGCTGATGGGAGAAAGTTTAGATTTATTTGAGGGAGACACACAATTCCAGGGTCTAAGATTTAGAGGATGAAGTCTCCATTACTTATTTTTATTGGTTGGCTGTTGGAAATCTTCCAGGGTGTCCAGCCACATGTCAGGTGCTGTTGAGGGTGTGGGTTAGAAGAGGAGGAAGAGGATCCAATTTGCTGTTCTTGGATGTTTTAGAGAAACTAACTCACATAACTAAGAAGCTAGACAAAACCAAAGAATGAGTGACCCCATGTTACAGGCAAAGAAATCAGAAGGGGTGGGGCTTAAGTTGGCTTTCTAAGGAGGGGTGAAACTCCTGCAAAGGGAGAGAGCTGGGCATTCTAGGTTGGGAAACAAGGTGAACACAGGCTGGAGGCATGAAATATTTATTTTATTTTCCTTTATTCTATCTAGAACTTGAAGCAACTCAAAGGATACTTACTCAATAAAATAGTAAAACACAAATAAAAAATGAGGACTGGAGGCGAAAACCTAGGGGTTATGTAATAAGGTGTTGCATAGTAGTTATATTTGGACATCACAGTTGGGTCTGAGCTTCTTACTGGCAAAAGGGAAAAGAAATATATATTTATCTGAGCTTGTCGTTATTAATGCATTTATTACTTCATTCAACCAATGGATATTAGCTTCTGTTCCTTTCCATTCCAGCTCCAGAAGGGAATCTAAGCAGAACCCAAACATCTATCTCTTGAGGGGCTTCTGTGGGGCTCTGAGAGACACAGGAGTGACCTTGTCTTTGATGGCTGCGTGCACACACACCTCTAGGGTCCTGGGCTTTCCCCTCCCAGCAGGGAAGATGAGCGAGGGATAGAGAAACGTGGAGTCAGAACCCTGGGTCTGAGTGGCCACCCCATGTCCAGTGTGGCCCGACCACCTGGTGCACTTGTGTTCTTCTGAGTCTTGGGGTTGTGATGGTTGTGGAGAGGGGCAGTTGGGGCTGGAGCCTGCCTTCCCGCAGGGCCCTGTGGCTCCCCATCTCCAGAAAAGACTGGTTGTGTTGCCGGCAGGGATGATCTGGGCAAGATGACCTACTTGACCATGTGCATTAAGGAGAGCCTCCGTCTCTACCCGCCCGTGCCCCAGGTGTACCGCCAGCTCAGCAAGCCTGTCAGCTTTGTGGATGGTCGCTCTCTACCTGCAGGTGAGATGGTGTGGATTTGGGGCTGGAACTGGAGTTCTTGAGGATGCTTCTCTGACACTTGCTGTGCCTTTGGCTCACTATTTGCAACAATGACAGAGAACTCATGTTTTGTGTTTGGCCTGGGTCCAATCCTGGCTCTTTATATAATGAGCAAATTTCTCCACTTCTAAGCTTCTTTTTCCCCTTCTGTGAAATGGCTGTGAGGAGAGTACCTTCCTTACAGGGTTAATTTCAGGGTTGTCATGTACCACCACGCAGGTAGTGCCTTCAACAACTTCAGGAGGCACCATTCACATAGCAGAAAGTGTGTAAGAGTCTTTGCCTGTCCTGTTTGTGTTGGGTTAGTCCTTTTTGTTCCATTCCACGAAAGTCTGTGTTGGGTGCTGTGCTCAGTGCTGGTGCTACAGGAAATAGGTATGATGATGATCATAAGCACGGTGATGTGCTGAGGGTTGTCATAAACCTTCCGTCACTAGCAGAGCTGAGGCAGGGGCTGGCGCCTAGTTAGGCAGACATGAGAGGATTCCGGTCCTGTGAGGAGGTGGGCCTGGCTGTCCCAGGACCACCTGGTCACCTGCCCTCTACTCTGCCCACAGGCAGCCTGATCTCTCTGCACATCTATGCCCTCCATAGGAACAGCGCAGTGTGGCCCGATCCTGAGGTACCTCATTTCTGGGCCCAGAGGTCAAATGGGGTGGGAGGCTGTGGGGGTCACCCAGCCCCTGAACCTGGCAGCTATTTAAGCAAGGCCTGTCCCCTCAGGTCTTTGACCCCCTGCGCTTTTCCCCTGAGAATGTGACTGGACGCCACCCCTTTGCCTTCATGCCTTTCTCCGCTGGGCCAAGGTAAGGAGATGCCAGAATTTTCAGGTCTTCAGGACTAGGGAGGGGAGGATGGACGATGTTGTGGTCAAGGCATCACTTTGGAGAATTCTGTGATGAGGGGAACCATGCTGGGTGATTCTAATGCTGGCTATGTTCCAGGAACCTTCTTCCTACCATCAATATATTCATGTCCCTAGCAGGTGGTGGGGTGGGTGAGTCATTCCAAGAGAGACCCCCAATGTGGATCTCCTTAGTCTGGGACCTGTTATGCTCCCAAGCTCTGTTTCTTGAGTCCAGCCAATGATTCATACAAACATTGTTATTGATTTTTGTTGGCCCCTGGGAACACTGGATTTCATCACTCCAGACACTCCACGGCCCAATGCCTCTTTATGTGCTCACTGCAGGAACTGCATTGGGCAGCAGTTTGCCATGAATGAGATGAAGGTGGTCGCGGCCCTCTGCTTGCTCCGGTTTGAGTTCGCCGTGGACCCCTTGCAGCCACCCATCAAATTGCTGCAGCTGGTCCTGCGCTCCAAGAATGGCATCTACCTTCACCTGAAGCCACTGGGCTCAGGCACTGAGAAGTAGTTCTGGCAAGAGTAGGGCCTCAGATAGCTCAAGTTGTGGCCTCTCGCTGAACATTGCTCCCTCCAGGCTGAACTGTGGAGCAGCTGTGGCTTCCTGTCTTTGGGAGGCTTGTATTATAGACGGTGAGTAGGTACCCACATACGAAGTCACCGTCAGGGCAGAGTCATGGAAACATGTGTGTCTATAAATGCTTATCATACATGTAGTCTAGAGCTGACTTATTCATTCAACAAATGTGGTGAGCACCTATTTGTTTCTAGGATCTTGCTTTTTCTCCCATAATTTGCAATCTTTCTAAAATGCAGGAGAAACTTACATTCCAGCCTGGGTGATACGGCAA
>NW_005871085.1:3085012-3088241 GCF_000147115.1 Myotis lucifugus
TAACTGAGATGGCTGTCTTTGTTTAACTATATGTATGTGTTTTTGGAAAATAGCATATGGAGAATTTGCCAAAAGCAAAAAAATGTATAGAGCAATACATTTCTAAAGCAAGCACCCAGGAAACCACTGCCAAGGTCAAGGAATATGGAGTATGATTTCACAGGTATGTTTTATGACCTCTTGAAATGGGTATCTGTGACACTCATGCCATTGTAAATGTCTGTGTCACAGTCACCCCATGCTCTGGGTGTATGGGCTTTGGCTGGGGGAGGTAGTAGGATGACAGACGGAAGCTTTCTGGAAAGTTGGTGCCTGAATTAGGCCTTGAGCCAGGTATGAGATGCAGAGAAGGAATTTGGGGTAGAACCTCAGGCTGGGGCCACACGAGGAATCAGAAATCCTTCCCCAGTATCGGGAGGCAAATGAATGCATCTCATCACAACAGGAGGTGTGCCTATGGCATTCAGGACCCTGACCTAGGAATGACATAGGATGGGACAGGAAGGGGACCTATGTTCAGAATCAGCAAGAGAACAGGCCTGGGTTGAGAGAGGCTGGTGGAGTAGTAAGGGAACAGAGCCCAGGGTCAGGGGGACCATCAAGCACAGAGTCACCAAATGTGGCAGGAAAGGGAAGACAAAGGAGATAAAGAAAAGACAGACACATCACATGATGTTGTAAACTTTATTCCAAGGAGGAAGGAAAAAGGAGAGGGTGTGGAGATGACAAATGGGTAGGAGACACACAGAAGGCCACCAGAACGCAGACTGATGGTAGTCACATGGGGACCAATTAAGCTCAAGAATGGCTCCCAAGATGTCCACAGCCTATTTCCTGCCAGGTGTGACTATGTCCTGTTTTATCTGTGTGGCCCATATAATCATAGATGTCCTCATAAAAGAGAAGGCAATGTGAAGATAGAAGCAGAAAGATATTTGAAAATGCTGCTGGATTTGAATATGCAGGATGACTCCAGGAGCCAAAGATATAAAAATGCAGTTCTAGATTCTGGAAAGACAAAGACAGGGAATCTCTCCTAGAGCCCTGGAAGTTGGGTGGCCTTGCCCACACCTGGGTTGTGGTCCAGTGAAACCCATGTCAGACTTCTGACTCCAGAACCCTAAGAGAAGAAATTTGTGGTGTTCTAAGTCACTGAGGCTCTGGTAAATTATTATAGCAGCCAAAGGAGATGAATCCAGAGAAGCACAAGCAGGCAGAAAGTGAAAAGTACAGAGAAAGGGGCAGACAGGCAGAGGATGGGAAGGAGGACATCAGGTGGAAGGGCAGGTGGGCAGTTGGAAAGCAGGAATTGGGGAGATAGACAGGGAAGGGCAGGAAGGGGTTCCTCAGAGCTTGCCCTTGTCCCAACAAGGACTAGAGGAGCTTTCTGAGCTTCAGGTGGATCCCATTCTTGGAATCCAACACAATTTTTGATATGGGGATAGGGACTCGGAGAGGATCTGCCGCCAGCTCAAAGCGAAGCAGGGTCAAGGCCACAGCCACCTTCAGCTCCTTCATGGCGAAATGCTTCCCAATGCAGTTCCTGGGCCAAGATGAGAATGAGGAAAACAACATGAGAAATGGTATCAAATCCTGTTTTCAGCTAGGCAGGCATCTGTCACTGAGCCCATGCCTGGAACAGGGCATTCTGATGTGAGTCAATCCAATCCCCTTCCTTTTAGGTCACGCACACTTCTACCCGTCAAGCCTTGCTTCATATTCTGCCCCTGAACTGTGACAAAGCCTATCTCTCTTCCAGAAGTAGCTCCTAACTCCTACTTCTGTTCTCAGCAGCCATGAAATCCTGTTAGAGAAATTCAATGCCCTAAGTCATTGAATCAAGTCAAGGAAATCACTACAAAGTTAATTACTAGTTTGTTTACTCCTTCCACAAGCAACTTCTGGTTTCACAATGTGGTGGCCAGGTCAGGGCATGACATGGAGTGGGGTAGGCAACACACTCAGGTCTTCACCATCTAGGAGGATGCCTGGGACTTTGATGCTCAAAGAGAAGGAGAGATGGGATTGCTGGTGGAAATCAGAAATGCAACAAGGAAGTTTTCTGGGACAATCAATTGCTCCACCTGCCTCCCAATGAATGTTCTAGACTCCTGCTTCTCTCTCATCCCCTCAGTCAACCAGCTTCTGTAGCCTTCCTATTCTACTTCAGAAATGTCCCTCCTTGACATCCATTAGTCTCCTCACCTGGACTTTTCTGTCTCCTTGACTCCCCTAACACTTCACTGAAGCAACACCCAGCTCAGCCCCTTCTAGGCCCCCAATCACAGGTAGGACATGTCTAATGCCTCAGCTGGCATCAAAGCCCTCCATGGGTTGTTGCCTCACTCACCTCTTACCTGTCCAGCTCCACTTCCTAGCTCAGCTCATGCTGTTGATATCACAGAGAATGCCCTACCTGCACCTCGGCCTGCCACATGTTCATGTCTGATCCCCATGACATGCCATCCTCACCCCCCCCTGCTAGCGGTACCCCTTCCTCCCAGGACCCCCAAAGCAGCATTAGTGTTTTACTTAAGAATACCTCACCATCCCGTGCCCTGGACAGTGCAAGGGAACATGGAACATTCAACAGTGTGCTCAGAGAATGAGCAAGTGAAAGGATGGATGAATATTGTGTCGTGAGTAGAGGTATTTGTTTCTTGACTGTGAACTCCTGGAGGCTGGGACAGTATCTTTCCAATCTCCTAGCACAGGACTTGGCACACAGGCACAGGCTTAAGAAATATGTTTATATGATAATGGAGTCAATTGAATTGAAAAAGTAAATTAACATTGGAAGAAGAAAAAAAAAGTAAACCTGAGTTCTGAGCTAGGGATTGAGCTGCCTAGTGCTCTCCTGCCCTCTAGTGGCAGGCACATGACTTCAAGCCAAGGTCTATGAGGAAGGACTCAATCCTGGGAGAAACCAAATGGTACAGCCAATCAATCTCTGGATTCAGAACAGTTTTGGAAAAGTGTGTTCGGTGAAAGTTGATTCGCCATTTGTAGAATTCACAGACACATGGATTCAGAAAAATCTTGTTTCTTTCGTTTTTATTTTTTGTTACTCCTTACCCTGTTGTGTTTTTTTTCTGTCCATTGAATTTCAGAGAGAGTGGAAGGGACAGGAAGAGGCACACAGAGAGAAACATCGATGTGAGAGAGACACATGATTGGTTGCTCCCTCAAGCACCCAACTGGGGCCATGATCACCTGCAATCATGGTACG
>NW_005871085.1:3089053-3092707 GCF_000147115.1 Myotis lucifugus
GGCCTCATTGCCCCCTAATTTCCCCCCTGCTGACCTGGTTGCCCCCTAACTCCCCCCCGCCCCCTGCCGGCCGGGTTACCCCTAAACTGTCCAGAAGGAAGACGGACGTCCAGAAGATGTTCAGTTGACCTGTTCTGATTAGCATATTATTCTTTTTTAGTATAGATAAGTGGCCCGGGGCATGAAATTACTGCAGGGGGGGGTGTCCCTCAGACCAGCCTGCACCCTCTCCAATCAGGAACCCACAGGGATGGGGCCTAAACTGGCAGTCGCACAGCCCTTTCGTAATCCAGAATTAATGGCTCCTAACTGCTCCCCTGCCTGCCTGATCGCCCCTAACCATTCTGCTTGGGGGCCTGATCGCCCCCCTAATTTCCCCCACTTCCAGCCTGATCCCCCCTAATTGCCTCCCCTGCGGGCCTGATAGCCCCCAACTGCCCTTCCAGCCAGCATGTTACCCCACAATTGCCCCCCCTGCTGGCCTTTTAAGCCCCAACTGCCCCCCCCCCCCCGCTGGCCTGATCACCCCCCACCAACTGCCCCACTGCTGCCCCGCCACCATGGCTTTCTCTGGAAGGACTCCCGGTCCAATTAGCATATTACCCTTTTATTAGTACAGATTTTACCTCCTGGAAAGGTAGTCATGCTTATTTGAATATCAATATAGAGTCAAGCTTTTGTAGGATAGTCTGAAAAATTAAAGAGGCAGACATTGGAGTGAAACTCTCTTCAAAGGGCTAGTGCACCATTCCTGATTAAGGCTTGAGCAGTTAGAACAAGGAAGGTGCTAGAAACCCAAAAACACACAAATGTCACAGATACAGTGAGTGGCTGATCAGTGAAGGAGAAAAGGCAGTGGTTTGACTGCCATGTGGGAAGAGAAAAACCCACTTTTTAATATTACTGATAACTGAGAAAAGTAATCTGAAATTTAAATTTGTATGAAAAATTCTAACTTGGAGAACTTGTATTTGTGAAATGAGAAAATTGCTGGACTCACTGAACTTTAGAACAATAATTGACACTGAATTGTGCAAGGCCATTGGGAAAGTAGCCATTTGAAGAGTTTTGGAGCCATATGCGCCTCTCTATTTTTGCAGTCTCCCCACAGAAGTTGGACTTCACATTAACATTCACATAACCATGACATTGACAGTAGGCAAAATTCTATATATGAGGTGGGATTTATATACCATAGTTCCACTGTCTATACAGTCCAACGTTGGCAAAAAGCAAAAAAAACAAAACATGACAATCAATTGCTTTTCAGAGAAAATCAGTGGATCAAGTGTTTGTGCCCTGCCCTGAAATGCCACCTTTCTTTTGTACATATAGAAAAACGCCTCCTTCTCAACACAACAATATACAAGGGCATAACAGCAGACACCATATAAGTGTAGGTCACAATCATCAAGGTATGCCCCCGGTGATGCTCACCACCCAAGTACAGGTTGCCTCACCTTGATCCTCCCGAGAAGGGCAGGAAAGCATGGCTGTGTGAATCAGAACCCGGTGCAAAACGGGAAGGGTCAAACACCTGCAGAGAGAGCAGTAGGGCCAGGACAGGTTGGGTCAAGCCCCTCCTTCCAATCCATGAGGGCACAGGAGGAGGTGTTGTCTAGAGAGATCAGCTCATCCTCCCTCCCACAGCCCATCCTCCCTCCTACAGCCACCATACCTCTGGGTTAGGCCACACCTTCGGATTATGGTGAAGTGCATAAAAGTTAAGTAAGACATGGATTCCTGTTGGGCAGGGAGAGGAGAGAAGACTGATTATACACATGCCAGCAGGGGGCAGGTGCATGCACAAAAACTTGGGAGCCACAATGAGAGTCACTCCGAGTGGATTGATCCTATTGCAATAGAGGTGGGGTGAACATGGCAAAGCACATGTGCACACATTAGGAGTCTATAACCATGACCCAGGAGTGAGGAGGAAGAAAGAAGTGAAGGCCTACTTTTGGAGCAATTCAAGATAAAACTCACATTTATCAAGTGCCATCCACGAGTCCCTTGGAGATTATGCTTTAACTCATCTATCCTCACCACAACCCTCCAAGGAGGGTGCTAATACTCTCATTGTTCAGATGAGACACCTGAGCTTCGGAGAGGCCAAGCAACCTGCCCATGATCACACAGCTAGGACGTAGCAGGGTTGGGATATAGACCACCAAAGGTGAACTAAATAGTGGCCTCCAGCCATGGCAGCATTCTCAGATCTGGTCATCAGCTGCTCTCTGACATCAACTTGAGGGCTCCTTAACGACTGGCCCATCAGACCTATGACCTTGGATTTCAGGATTTCCCTCATTTGCCTAGAGCCTAGATCCCATAAGAAAGAAACCACAGCTACACCTACCTCTGACTGATTGTCTCTGCCACCCTCACATCTCAGGGAATTAGACTATTAGAGTAAAAAACAAAAAGCCACATCAAGTATCCAACATCTTGTGAGGAACATTCCATGGACTGAGTCAGAATTATATTAACTGCCATTTATACAGTTCTTTGCATTTGTCAAAAAGGACTTATGCATACATTACCTCAGATATGGAGGGGAGTCAAATAAATGTGACCATGCAAACAAAATTGCCCCTAGAGTCTTGTAATCTGGAGATGGGATTGGAACATAGAGTGTTAGAATCATAGAGCATCAGTGCCATAGAATGGAATTGCTGTAGCAGGATAAAACCATGCATTCTATATGTGATGGAAGGCTAGTCCTGGAGAATGATAATTCTTAGGATTCTCTTCATGTGAGGTGTCACATAGGCATGGAACCTATTTAGGTGAATGTACTGAAATGACTTATTCTCTCTGAGTTGGAAGGGGAACTAATACTTATTGAACTTTTGCTGTGGTCCAACTCAGTGCCAGGCATTTTATATTTTTCATCTAAATTATATAGTTAGCATCCAATTAATGATGAAGAAACTAGACCAGAGAGGTTCAGAACTGCTCTAGGATATGTGGGTCTGATCTGCCACGGGTTATGGCAGAATTCCTAGGTTAGTGAGTGTGGTGAAGTCCAGACCTCTGGGTAAGGAGCGTCCATCAGGGAAGGTGATGGGCTTGCTGAGCTCTCTGCCAACAGCTGGTACAGGTGGATAGAGTCGCAGTGCCTCCTTGATGCACATGGTGGTGTAGGGCATCTGATCCAGGTGATCCCTGGAATGAATGAAGCCCAATCTGAGGGCAGGCAGAGCCCAGGCAGACCAGGGCTTCTTGTCTAGCTGAGTGGGCAAGGCTCTCCCATCTCCTGAGCACTCACCAGGTGATGGAGGCACCATCCCCCAGGAGGCTCTGGATCTCCTTGCGGCACCTCTGCTGATGCTCAGGGTGGGTAGCCAGAGCATAGAGGGTCCAGGAGATGCCACTGGCTGTGGTATCATGGCCCCCGAACATGAATGTATCAACTTCAGCACGGAGGTCCTTGTCAGTCAAGCTACTTTCATTCTTTCATCTGGAAAAGAAAGGTAAGAGTGCACTGCTTTGCCCCTTCCTCTTGTCTTCTAGGCAAAGCCTCAGGATCCCCCTAATGCACTCACTCTGGCAAAGAGGAGGATGTCCAGAAAATCCAACTTCCTCTTTCTCCTGACCTTCTCAAGATCTTCCTCATCCTGAGAATGTGGCCTTTTCTCAGTTTGATCACTT
>NW_005871085.1:3101546-3113468 GCF_000147115.1 Myotis lucifugus
CAACTGCCCCCCCCTGCTGTCCTGCTCATCCCCACCTTCCCCCCTGTTACTGGCCTGCTTGCCCCCAACTGAACCCTGCTGGCCTGCTCACTCCAAACTGCACCTCCCTCGCTGAACTGATCACCTCCAACTGACCCCCACTGATGGCCTGCTTGACCCCAACTGGCCCCCCTGCTGGTCTGCTTACCTCCAATGGCCCTGCCCCCCACTAGTCTGATCACACACAACTGCTGTCCCAACGTTGTCTGATCACCCACAACTGCTCTCCCCTCTTGGCTTCTAACCACCTCTATCTCGGCCCCGCCACCATGGCTTTGTCCAGAACGTCCGGAAGGTCTCCCAGTCTAATTAGCATATTACCCTTTTATTAGTATAGAAGATAGAGGCCTGGTGCGTGGGTGGGGGCCAGCTGGTTTGCCCTGAAGGGTGTCCCAGATCAGGGTGAGGGTTCTCTTGGGGCGTGGGGTGGCCTGGGCCAGGAGCCTGTGGTGGTTTGCAGGTCGGCCATGCCCTCATGGAGTGAGGGTACCCACTGGGGGGCGTGGCCAGCCTGGATGAGGGGCTGAGGGCTGTTTTCAAGCTGGCCACACCCACTTCTGGGTGGGGGTCCCCACTGGGGTGCCTGGCCAGCCTGGGTGAGGAGCTGATGTCTGTTTGCAGGCTGGCCACACCCCCTTCAGGGTGGGGGTCCCAGCTGGAGTGTCTGGCCAGCCTGGGTGAGGGGCTGATGGCTGTTTGCAAACTGGTCACAGCCCCTTCAGGGTGGAGGTCCCCACTGCGGTGCCTGGCCAGCCTGGGTGAGGGGCTGATGGCTTTTTGCAGGCTGGCCACCGCCCCCGGCGACCCAAGCTCCCAGCCCCTCCTTTTTTTCTTTTTTCTTTTTTTCAGTGTCTCCTTAAGTGGAGGGAAGCAGGTATCTGGGATTTATTTATCTACTTATATAAAAACCCTGGGTGTAACATCATGGCCAGAACCACGACCAAGTGGAAGGAAGTCAGTCCTGCAGCGGTTGTCCTGGAAACGGCTGTACCCTCACCCCAGCTGTTTCCTGGAGCTGTTTCCTGTAAGGACAGGGTTTGAGGCAGGAACCTGCCCTCAAAGCATGGTGGCATATCTTTATAAAGTGTGCCGCATCAGCACAGCCAAGGGTGAACTTGAGTGGGGCGGCTGAAAGGCTTAGAAAAGACAGACAAGAGAATGAAATCTGGGTCTCGGTGGGACGCTGCTTTTCTGAGAGACAGCGACCACACACATAGCCGTGTCTTTATTTTATAGCAGATGCCACAAGGCAAAGTAAGGGCGTGACCAAGATATTTACAACATTCTCCTGGGTTTCAATCCTACTCAACTACATGCACCTGAACTCTATCAAGCCTACATCACTCAGGCAGGTGGGGCCACGTGTTTGGACCATAGGTTCAAGCTTAAAACTATAGCTGTTGGCTGTAATTGTGCTGGGAGGGCCCTGCCCTCCAAGCTGGGACTTGCACATGGCTATGAGAGGACTGTGCCCTCTCATTAGTCCAAGGCTTGAACCTGTGCAAAACACTGTATCGGCTTCCCCCAATAAAGTTTTAACACATTTTGTACCGTTCAGGAGTTTTCTCGTGTTTCACGCACCATCTGTTAAGGACCGCTCACGAGTGTTCTTGTTTTTCACACCCATGGAAGAAGGAGCGAATCTAGATACTTATGTAAATTTTGTTTGGTCCCTCTTCATAGAGGAAAATGTTTTACGCAGTACCATACGTTAAAAAAGTACTAGGAACTTTAATTGTTTAATTGTTTTTGTAAATAAAAATGTTATGATTATTGAAAAACAACACCTAAAGTGAATTATGTTAATTAAAATAACGTGCAGTTTGCCCCAAAACGTGCGGTCCCTAGCGTATGTCTTAGAGATTTCTATGTGGTACGCAATGTGTTAATACATTATATTAGAGGTTGTGGTGGTACTGTTTTACCCACAGCTTCTACAGGAATTGCTGCAAATTTACTTCTCAGTGGAAGAACCTTTCATTCCCAATATAAATGACCAATTCCATTAAATGAAACTTCAATTTCTAGACTCAATATAAACAGTGAAGTTGCTAAAACTATTAAAAAGGCCCAACTTCTCATTACTGATGAATGCATCATGGCATCCAGTCATGCTATAAACCAGTGGTTCTCAACCTTCTGGCCCTTTAAATACAGTTCCTCATGTTGTGACCCAGCCATAAAATTATTTCCGTTGCTACTTCGTAACTGTAATGTTGCTACTGTTATGAATCGTAATGTAAATATCTGATATGCAGGATGGTCTTAGGCAACCCCTATAAAAGGGTCGTTCGAGCGCCAAAGGGGTCACAACCCACAGGTTGCGAACCCCTGCTAGAAATGCCCTAGACAGATTACTAAGAGAAATTATGAATTTGAATGTTGTATTTGGTGGGAAAGTTCTCCTTCTTGGAGAGGATTTTCGACAATGTCTCAGTATTGTACCACATGCTATGGGATCGGCCATAGTACAAACAAGTTTAAAGTACTGTAATGTTTGGGGATGTTCCAATAAATTGTCTCTTAAAACAAATATGAGATCAGAGGATTCTGCTTATAGTGAATAGTTAGTAAAACTTGGAGATGGCAAACTTGATAGCAGTTTGCATTTAGGAATGGATATTATTGAAATCCCCTGTGAAATGATTTGTAATGGATCTATTATTGAAGCTACCTTTGCAAATACTATATCTATAGATAATATTAAAAATATATCTAAATATGAAATTCTTTGTCCAAAAAATGAGCATCTTCAAAAATTAAATGAAGAAATTTTGGATATACTCGATGGAGATTTTCACACATATTTGAGTGATGATTCCATTGATTCAACAGATGATGCTGAAAAGGAAAATTTTCCCATCGAATTTCTTAATAATATTACTCCTTCGGGAATGCCATGTCATAAATTAAAATTGAAAGTGAATGTAATCATCATGCTATTGAGAAATCTCAATAGTAAATGGGGTCTTTGTAATGGTACCAGATTTATTATCAAAAGATTATGACCTAACATTATCAAAGCTGAAGTATTAACAGGATCTACAGAGGGAGAGATTGTTCTGATTCCAAGAATTGATTTGTCCCGTCTGACACTGGCCTCCCATTTAAATTAATTTGATGACAGTTTCCCGTGATGCCAGCATTTGTGATGATTATTAATAAATCACAAGGACAAACTCTAGACAGAGTAGGAATATTCCTACCTGAACCCGTTTTCGCACATGGTCAGTTAGATGTTGCTTTCTCTCAAGTTTGAAGAGCATGTGACGTTACAGTTAAAGTTCTAAATACTTAATCACAAGGGAAATTAGTCAAGCACTCTGAAAGTGTTTTCACTCTTAATGTGGTATACAGAGAGATATTAGAATAAGTTTAATCACTTTATCAGTCATTGTTTGCATCACTGTTGTTTTTATATCATGTTTTTGTTGTTTTCATATCATGTTTTTGTCATTTTTATATGATGCCTCTGTTGTTATATCCTTTTGTTATTGTTTATTTACTAATAAATTTATATATTATTTTCATATACATTTTACTAATTTTCTTTCATCTCTCACACTTCTATTATAGAGAAAGGGCAAATAGCAATATTAAAATATCTCCACTAATTAATTGCCTTTTAAAAAATATTTTATTGATTTTTTACAGAGAGGAAGGGAGAGGGATAGAGAGTTATAAATATTGATGAGAGAGAAATGCCGATCAGCTGCCTCCTGCACACTCCCCACTGGGGATGTGCCCACCACCAAGGTAGATGTCCTTGACCGGAATCGAACCCGGGACCCTTGAGTCCGCAGGCCGATGCTCTATCCACTGAGCCAAACTGGTTAGGGCAATTAATTCCCTTTTAATGTGCACAAATTTCATGCACCGTGCTACTAGTCTTCTATAATTGAAACTTTGTAGCCTTGAGCGGAGCCCAGGGCCAGACAGGGCAGGCAGGAAGCTTAGGGGCAACCCAAGCCTCCTGCTCACTCCAGCTCCATGGCTGCCACCATCTTAGTTGGTTTAATTTGCATACTCACTCTTGATTGGCTAGTGGGTGTGACTTGTGGGTGTAACAGAGTTATGGTTAATTTGCATGTTTCTCTTTAATTATATAGGACTAGAGCCCTGGTGCATGAAATTTGTGCACAGGGGAGGGAGTTGTCCCTCAGACCGGCCTGCACCCTCTCGAAATCTGCGATGCCTTGGGGCATGTCCAACTGCCGGTTTAGGACCAATCCTGAAGGTCAGGCCTAAACTGGCAGTCGGACATCCCTCTTGTAATCCTGGATCGCTGGCCCCTAACGACTTGCCTGCCTGCCTGATCACCTCTAACCACCTCTGCCTGCCTGATCATATACCTAAGCACTCTGCCTGCCTGATTGCCCCTAAACACCTCTGCCTGCTTGATCACCCTAAGCACTCTGCCTGCCTGATTGCCCCTAATCACCTCTGCCTGCCTGATCCTCCCTAACTGCCTCTGCCTGCCTGATCACCCTAATCCAGTGATGGCGAGCCTATGAGACGCATTTCAGAGGTGACACGCGAACTCATTTTTTTGGTTGATTTTTCTTTGTTAAATGGCATTTAAATATATAAAATAAATATCAAAAATATAAGTCTTTGTTTTACTATGGTTGCAAATATCAAAAAATTTCTATATGTGACACGGCACCAGAGTTAAATTAGGGTATTTCAAAATGCTGACACGCCGAGCTCAAAAGGTTCGCCATCACTGCCCTAATCACTCTGCTTGCCTGATCGCCCCTAAGCACTCTGCCTGCCTGATTGCCCCTAACCACCTCTGCCTGCTTCCCTGATTGCCCCTAACTGCTTGCCTGCCTGCCCGATTGCCTCTAACTGCTCGGTGGGGCTGGGGCGGGGGAGCCAGCCAAGGTGAGGTGCTGTAGTCGTTCTGGTCTCTGGTTGTTCTGGTCGTTCCACCATTTCAGTCACTGGGCTTTTATTATATAGGATAGGAACTCACTTGAGTGCTATAATCATCATCATCATCATCCCCAACTTACAGATGAGAAAATTAGGTTGTAAAGCAGGCAGTTAAAGTATGTGTAGAGCTGGGATATGAACCCAGGTAGCTCGGAAACGGAGCCCCATATGTTCAACTGCCCACCTTGTCCCTTGTCATCTTGCCTGAAAGATCAGCTTCAATCTGAATTCAACATATGGCAGTCAATTCCAGACTTAGCCAATTACAGAGATATTGAATAAATGAAAACCTCAGGCAGTATTATAAAATCAAGGATTAGCCCGAACCGGTTTGACTCAGTGGATAGAGCGTCGGCCTGCGGACTGAAAAGTCCCAGGTTTGATTCCGGTCAAGGGCATGTACCTTGGTTGTGGGCATATCCCCAGTGGGAGGTGTGCCGGAGGCAGCTGATCAATGTTTCTCTGTCATCGATGTTTCTAACTCTCTATCCCTCTCTGTAAAAAAAATTGATAAAATATATTTAAAAATCAAATCAAATCAAGGATTATTTCCCTGCACTATCTCCTGCAGGATTACAGAGATGATTCACACCATGCATATTACTAGTTATGGAAAGAGCATTGCTCACTTACTGAGTCTACATAACATCTAATGCCATCAGTACATGGAAAAGTCACTGTTGGAATATTCAGTGGTTCCTTCAGACAAATCCCAGCTCAGAAAGGTGACTCCTGCATCAATAAAAGTCACAGATTCTCCAAATCAGCAAATCATCTGGAAGTCCTGTGTACCAAATTTGCATGAAGCAACTGGGCTTTGGTTGTCTCTCTGTGGCTGGTATGAGCAGTTCCCATTTGGGGATCCACTCTGCACATAATCTCTTGGCATCCTTCTCTGAAACCTTCTCAGATTTCTGCTGCACCCCACCTCCTAAGGCTTGTTCAACCCACACACCCACCCAGATGAGCCCCTGTCCATGCAGCCCCCTCACCTTGCTCTGTGCCCTTCCCCCCAGTGACTAGTGTTAACAGAGCTGGCTGGGGAGCACTGTCTGTCATCCAACCTGCCAGCTGCTCCTTTCTGTCAGTCCGCACACCTGAGTCAAGCTCCCTCTGTGTCAGGCTCTGTGCTAGGGATGAGGACACAGAAAGGGGGCTGATATCCTCAGCCTCAAGAAGCTCACAGGGCAGGGGCGTGGAGAATAGGAGCTGGCAGGTAAAGAGATTCTCATAATTGGTGAGCCGCAGATGCCAGTGCTCCTTCCGTGGGACCATCCTGGAAGCTTTCTTGCTCAGATGTGCCAGTAACTTGCCAGGGTTATAGCACTGTACTCACCAGTCTGAAAAACCCATGGTCTCAGGCCAACCAAGCTTGTTGGACCCCTACACCCGATTTTATCCCTTTTCCTGGTTCCTGATAGCTTCTCTAAATTCCTGTCTATCGTCCCCACATGCTGTGAACCCCCACAGGCAGGGATCCATGAGACGATGCCTGTGTTCCTAGGCAAGTTCAGGGCCAGGCAGACAGGATGGAATTGAGTGGACATGGGCAGGGAAGCATGGAGAAATTCTGTCCTGTGAGCCTGGAGCAGGGAGATTCAGAAAGGAGCAGCCCTTGTCCTCAAAGGGCTGGCTGGCATAATAGTTTGTAGTCCTACCGAAGGAAGGAGGATCTGACAGACTGAGAACACCAGCACATGGGATGAGGAGCCACGATCTGAGGGGTAATCTGGGTTTTGCCCCCATGGCCATGTGCTTCTCACAACAAGGCTTTGTCCTATAGACGTGCTGACCATGACCTCGCTCAGAGAGCCTCTGCCCTCCTTGCCCTCCCTCTCCCCTGTCCTGTTCCCATTTACCTCCTGGTTGTGCCCGAACAGCCAGTGGGAAGGAGGGGACGGGAATTCCTGGACAGCTTTGAGCAGCCACTGCCTGAGCAGGTAGAGCTGGGCTGCCTTGAGCAGCAGCAGAACCAGAGCCAGCAGGGAAGCCACCTGCAGGAGCCCAGAGATACTGCCCAGGAGTCTTGTGGGGCTCAGCACAGAGACACTCATGGTGCAGTGCGTCTGGACCTCTGACTGTCTCTGACCACCTCAGGCCAGTCTGGAAGTTTTGCCCCACCCACCTGTGGGGAGGGTGAAGGGTGAGGGCAGAGCTTAGAGCTGAGCCACCAGAGTTGATTAACTGTGGAGGAGCTATCTTGGGACCAGGAAGAAAAGCTTTTTTAGTTGACAGTGACAATGGTTGTGTACATTTCAACTTCCACTTCTCAGTTTCCTAACAAACACTTAATGAGCACCTGTTATGTGCCAGCCAGTATGCTAGGTGCCAGGACACAGCTGCGAGCAAAATAGACATGAACCCGGAGTTCCAGAAATCTCAGTCTAGTTCATCAAATGTTCAGTAGGTGTGGTTACAGAATTTTATTATCCTTTCCATTTCAGATATAAGCTAGTTACAGATAGGTAAAGTAAAGTGGCCAATGGAAAGCAGATTGAGTTGGGCTTAGAATCCTTCTCCCTTGTATCCAGAACTGCCTGCCTACCTGCCTCTGAAGTTTTCCCCAGGGTTTTTTCTTGTCCCATGTTCCATTGTGACCCAAGGGGAATGTGCTGGTGGACAGAGTACTGAATTTGGACTCACAACGTTCAGCCCCAGGTCAGGCCCACCTCATATGAAGTCAGCAACTGACTCTCTCTGTGCCTCAGTTTCTCCTTTTGTAGGTAGAATCATCATCTTCTTTCTAAGAGCGGCATAGAAATGCTCATTCATTCACGCATTCATTCACTCAGCATATGTTTCTTGAGTGCACAATTTAGTAGGTTAAGTCAGAAAACACTCAGTACAATGAAATATGAAAAGCCTTTTCTTAAACATCAGGGAGGGGAAAGAAAGATGTGAGTTGTTTTAAAGAGTTTACATTGGCTTCAGTTAAAGGGGTAGGGGGAGCTGAAGCGGAGCTAGCTCTGGGATAGGTGCAGAGTTCATCAGGAAGAAATGCTTGCTCCTTTGGATGGTGTGGGCAACAGTCTGGAAAGTTCATGACTAAGCAAGAAGCATAGGTTCCTAGGGCTCCATTGCACCTAGCTGTTCTCTTTAGGTAATTGGAGAAATAGCCCCCTGAAAGTTAACTCAAAGTTTTAATGCACACTCAGGAAGGTAAGTAGTCTTTGTTGGTTTGCCCTGCAATTGCTAAAGAATTAACCTCTCTTTTCTCATCCTTTCACCCTCTGGATGCCTGTAATTAGTTTAGGACAACTCAGATTTTTTTCCTTTTTAGTAGAAACCATAAGACTTCAGATCTGAAAGGTAAGGAAGGGCATTATAGGAAAACTGGAGGGGACCAAACAAGGCAGACAGGCCCTCGAGGCAGCTGTGGTTCTGAGCTTGGGCTGCATCCGTTCCTGATCATTGTCAGCTGGAAGTTTGTCTCAAGTGGCCCTCTATGTGCCTGCCATCCCAATTGGCCATGTCCTGATAGTCACTGTGGGTCAGGAAAGCAGACTCAGTGTCCCAGCAGCAGAACACCCAAAGCACTAGGATGGTGAATCTGCCAGAAATATAGGCTCCATCCTCAGTGCCAGAGAAAACACAGAAGTCTGTGGTCTTCCTACAATTTGTGGGGTTTTAGTTATTCCATGACCAGGACAGGCAAAAATTAGTGGTGCCAAATCCAACTCAGGGTAGGTAGAAAATTACCTTTCAGATCTGGGGAAATTTATATAATGGATCATCTCAATATGGTTGAGAGAGAGAGAGAGAGAGAGAGAGAGAGAGAGAGAGAGAGAGAGAAGGAAGGAAGAAAAAGAGGGAACAGGGAGAGAAAGAAATAGCAGAAGGAAGGAAGAGGCAAGTAGAGAGAGGGGGGAGAGAGAAGGGAGGGAGAAAGGATGGAACAAAGGAAGTTAGAAAGAAAAGAAAAAAGAAATTGGGCCCCACATAGCTTTATAAGCATTGAGTTTATGTAAATACTAGAAGCCTGGTGCATAAAATCTTGCACTGGTGGGGTCCCTCTGGGTGGCCTGCAGGGATCGGGTCCAAACGCAGTCTAACGCTGCCTGCGGCTCCTACATGACTGTCCTGCTCATCTTGGCCCCACTGTGCCTGCTGCGGGCTCCTGCCCAATCAATCCCAATCCAGAGAGGCTCTCTCTGCCACAGCAGTGCTCACCAGCCATGAGCTTTGGTGTCTGGAGCCCTCCCAAAGGGAGTGGCCTGCGGTATTGGGCTGAAACCAGTTCTCTGTCATCCCCCGAATGGTCCCTGATTGGGAGACAGTGCAGGCCAGGCGGAGGGACCCCACTGGTGCATGATTGGACTGGGGAGGGACCACATGTTGGCTCCAGGGTGTGTCTGGCCCATCACATTCAGTCCAGATTGGCCGGACCCCAGCAGCAAGCTAACCTACTGGTCAGAGCATCTGCCCCCTGGTGGTCAGTGCACATCATAGCGACTGGTCAATAGGTTGACTGCCCCCTGGTGGTCAGTGCACATCATAGTGAGTGGTTGAGCAGCCTTAGCATATTATGCTTTGATTGGTTGTTCAGTTATTCTGCTGTTCAGTCTATTTGCATATTACCCTTTTATTATATAGGATTATTGGCTGTAGGCTGGTTTGTGAGCTAGGAGTGAGGTTGGCAAAGGGTTTAAGTAATGGTGGCTGAGCTAAGTCCCCTCTTGAATTTCACAACCCAAGGGCATGTACCCAAGAGAAAAGAGCTGATTCCCATTTGGCTCTCACTGATTTTCCCAAGATCACCTTCATGTAGTCAGGGCTCAATCTGAAATTGCTCCCCATAGCCAATGAGGACAGGCACATGGGAATGTCTCTACCCTTTTCTGAAGCTGTTCTAGCTCCTGGTCCTTTTGGATCAGGAGCTACAAGGGAAAGAAAATCAATAGAACCTTTCTCTTTAGGTCCAGCTCTTGGAGTGGTGGTGAAGGGTCAGTTGGCCACGGTTTGGAGTTGTTTCTGATGAACCTGGCTCTGATCTGGATTCCTGCTCTCTTGCCAAGGCTTGGTCTAAGGAGGGAAGGAAAAGCAAAGGCAAAGGTATTTTAGGGAATGGTGACAAGTTCAGTGTAGATGAAGAGTAAAATGACAGGTGAGCAGTGGGAGACAAAGATGAAAGTAAGGGAAGGGGCGTAATGTCTGATGAGCCATGCGTTCCATAATGAGCAAGAGGACATTACATAGACAGTGCCTACTTAACACTCATGGTGGTTCTGAAGCAAGGTATTGACATTATCCCACAGGCCATTGAGTGAAAGGCATTTTGCTGTCAGAGTGACTAGCTGGAAGGTCTGACCTATAACCCTGGCAGCAGCATGACTTGAGAGGAGGGATCAGATTGGAAATAGTTTTCAAAGGTAGAGTCAGGAGTTTGTTAGTCAGAACAGGAAGAGGAAGGACCTGTCAACACTTCAGAAAAGTCACCAGTAACCCCTCAGGGTACATAGTGCCAGTTAACCCCATGGGGCACCACTCGGCTCATTAAAAAGTCTGAGGCAGACCCTGTGTAGAGCCTAAGTTTCCTCAAAAATCCCAAGTACACATAGGAAGCAGCCGTACTGGGCTGGGAGGGGGAGAACAAATACTTTCTGAGCCCTGAAAATAAAGAGAATTGACTTAGGGGCTTCCACCCTGAATTTTAAAATATGGACTAATGATAGGCTTTTGGATTAGGAGTGGGTTATCTGTTCCACCCTGGAATCTGGGAGATTTGGGTCTTTCCTTATCATTACACCCTAAGGTTCTTCTCTGGGTCTTGATCCACACCTTGACCATGACTTCCTCATCTGGGCCCAGATATTGGTATCCTTTGTATCTCCTCAGGTGGGTCTCTCTGACTTATGTAACTTAGCCCCTATTTCAGACATTGAATTTTTTTCTGACTTCTCAGCTCAGTCCCTTTCAGACTGGCTAGTCATCTGATCTCCACTCTCTCCTTCCCTACATCCTCCTTCCTTGGCAGCTCCTGCGTGCCCTCCAACCAGTTCTCAGAGAATCCTGGCCAGAAAGGGATGGCACTAATGTGAAACAATACTGTTGACTTTAACAAACAGAAAGCCAGATATTTCTCCTGCCAAGTGGTTTTATTCAGGAACAACGAAGAATCACAAGTTTGGATATGCAGTCTAATGGTTAGCCATGTGCAAGTTTTAAGTAATTAGGAAAGGAAAATCTGTTATAGAGGAGAAAAGGAAGTTGGGAGAGCCATTATTAACTGAGTTCTTCCTGTTGTGTTCCTTGATCCATGTACTGCATAGAACTCCCCCTTCTGAACTTCTGCCCTCATTTTATCTTTATTTTTTTTTTTTTTTTTTTAATATATTTTTTTATTGATTAAGATATTACATATGTGTCCTTATACCCACGTTACCCCCTACCCCCCCCCCGCTCATGCCCCGCCCCCCGCTGTCCGTGTCCATTGGCTAGACCTACATGCTTGCATGTAAGTCCTTTGGTTGATCTTTCCCCCTTACCCCCACCCTCCCCTACCTTCCCTCCAAGGCCCGACAGTCCAATCAATGCCTCTCCATCTCTGGATCAGTCCTTGTTCATCAGTTTATGATGTTCATTATATTCCACAAATGAGTGAGATCATGTGGTATTTATCCTTCTCTGACTGGCTTATTTCACTTAGCCTAATGCTCTCTAGTTCCATCCATGGTGTGGCAAATGGTAAGAGTTCCTTTTTCTTCTTCCTCTTCTTAAAGAATACCTTTCAGCATTTCATATAATGCTGGTTTGGTGGTGATGAACTCCTTTAGCTTTTTCTTATCTGTGAAGCTCTTTATCTGACCTTCAATTCTGAATGATAGCTTTGCTGGATAAAGTAATCTTGGTTGTAGGTTCTTGCTATTCATCACTTTGAATATTTCTTGCCACTGTCTTCCGGCCTGCATGGTTTCTGTTGAGAAATCAGCTGACAGTCGTATGGGT
>NW_005871085.1:3113753-3145611 GCF_000147115.1 Myotis lucifugus
TGATTCTCAGCCCTGCCCTAAGGCGCCGGCCCGTCTCAGTGTCCTGGTAATTGCTGCCAGCACCTCTGAGGGAAAGCCGTCCTCAAGTTCCGAGTTCTGCCTGCTGCCAGACTGTCCAGTTTCTCCCCGTATGAGTCCTGGGACCCCAGAGATTTCCCGGAACCGGAGTTCAGAGCAGTCGGGAGCTTGTGACTCCCTCCCGATTCAAAAAGACAGCCGCGTCCTCAGGTGCCCGCCCCTTTCCGCGCGCGCCGGAGCCTCCGTACCTCTGCACTTCACTTTCGTAGTTCCTCTGAGTCTGTGTGCTCTTCTCTTTCCTTCTAGTTGTAGAGTTTCCACTCAGCCAGCCTTCCTGTGGTTCTGGATGATGACCGTTCTCCCTTTTAGTTGTATTTTTGAAGTTGTTGTCGGAGGCAGCAATTTCCGGTGTTTTTCTATGCCGCCATCTTGGTTCCCCCTTCTGCCCTCATTTTAAATGAGGTTTCTGTTTAATTTTTATAATACACATGCCAGTTCCTTTGGAAGACTCTTAAGAGCCCAAACTGAGACCAGGGACACAGATTTAGTCTCACTTTCACTTTTGGCTTTCCCTAGGTGTCTCTGTGTCCTTATCTGTGAAAAAATTATTTTGTTGCCTTACATTTCAGAGTGGTCTGGAGAATCATGGAGTGACTATTTCTGGAAGTGATGTATTTTATCCAGCTCTTACTATTACCCTTGCTTGTGTTCCGGGAGTGGGTTATTTCTTTATTACATATATTTTTTTAATTTTTCAATTACAGTTGACATGCAATATAATGTTAGTTTCTGGTGTACAACCCAGTAATTAGACATATAACTTACAAAGTAATTACCCCACAAATCTAGTACCCATATGACACCATACATAGTTATTACAATATTATTGATTACTGGAGGCCTGTTGCACGAAGTGATTTCCCCTGGCTGCTGGCACCGGTTTGCCTCCGGCGCCCAGGGCCCAGGCCTTCGCTCTGGCCGAGTTCTGACCAGAGCCGGCCCTGGGGTCGTCAGACCTCGCTGCTCCACCAGCCCCGGGCCATCAGGCTTTGCTCCACCACTTAGAGCCTATGTATGCAAGTTAACCGCCATCTTTGTTGGCAGTTAATTTGCATATTGTGCTGATTAACCTATTGGAGGTGTAGCGAAGGTATGGTCAATTACCATGTTTGTCTATTATTAGATAGGATACTTTCTATGCTGTACTTTACATCCCCATGACTATTCTGTAAGTACCAATTTGTACTTCTTAATCTCTTCGCCGTTTTTACCCAGCCCCAGCCCTCTCCTATCTGGCAACTATCAAAATGTTCTCTGTATCAGGGAATCTATTTCTGCTTATTTGCTTATTTTTTTCTTTTAGATTCCCATAGAAGTGAAATCATGTGGCATTTGTTTTTCTCTCAGCACAACCCCTCTGGGTTTATCCATGTTGTTGCAGATGACAATATTTCATTCTTCTTTATGGCTAAATCATAGTCCATTGTATATAGACACCACTTCTTCTTTACCCATTCATCTGTTGATGGACACTAGGCTGCTTCCATATCTTGGCTATTGTAAATAAAGCTGCAATAAATGTATGGATGTATATGAAAATTTTTTAAAATAATTTTCATTTTTCAATTACAGTTGGCATACAATTTTATATTAGTTTCAGGTGCAACCCAGTAATTAGATATTATATAACTTACTAAGTGATCATGTAGAAAAATCCTTTAACCATCTGACATCACACATAATTATTGCAGTATTATTGATTATATTCCCTGTGCTGGACTTTACATCTCTATGTCTATTCTGTAACTACTGTTGTAATGTACCTCGCGAATCACAGAAGGACACCTCAAGAAGTTGAATTAAAGAGTCACATTTATTGCAATCCGGGACTATGAGGGGGCATTTCGCTTTCCCAAATCTCACAGTGAGAAGATGGCCGCAACACCAGATTTATATAGGCAAAAATCACAAAGGTATTAATTAGATCCCAGGGTTTGGAATGAGGACCCTGGTTTTCACAAAGCAGTTACAGAAGCGAGATTGAGCCGATTAGTTATCTACAAAGATTAATTATAGTTTTGGGTCTTTGGACCACTGAGTTGACAGAAACACATTATCTAGAGCCCTCGGTTCTTGGGACCACTGAGTAGACAGGGAAACATTATCTGGAACCCTCAGGTCTTGGGATAATTGTGCTGTCCTGGTTCCCAGGTACAGAGGAATTTGCTTTCTAAAACCAGTACGATCACAATCAATGGGATATTCACATTACAATCAATAAGGCATTCAATCTAATGGGATGATGCAGAAAACAAAGTAACTTTTCTATTGTAAACAAAGCAAATAAGTACAGAAGCCAAACAGCAGGGTTAAAGTTAAACTACAGTTTCTACATGAGATGATTGCTACCATACTTCACTACCAATTTTTTTTGTTGTTGGTTAAGGTATTACATATGTGTCCTTATTATATATGTCCTTTTAATTTAGTGTTTTGGATTACTTAGGATAATTACTCAGAAGTGGAATTGCTGGGTCCTTCTTTGTCTGCTGTTATAGCCTTTGTAATAAAGTCTATTTTGTCTTGTGTAAGTATTGCTACCCCAACTTTGTTTTCATTTTCATTTTCAGGAAATATCTTTTTCCATCCCTTTACTTTCAGTCTGGGCATGTCTTTCCATCTGGAGTCTCTTGTAGAGCCTATGGAAAGGTCTTGTTTGTTATCCCTTCACTGAGCCATGCTGGCCAGGCTGCGTGTCTTCCTCCAACCCAGTTATTTCAAGTGGATAAAAATCTATTTTTAAAAAAATTTAAGGTTGCAAAGAAAAATAATCAAAGGACCCATTAGAACTATTTCCAATAAAATGAATTCTTTGAATAAAATCAGTATTTGTTTTTATTGGAGCATGTAATCCATTTTTATTTAAAGTAATAGTTGATAGATATGTATTTATTGCCATGTTATTATTCATATTTTAAATTCGTTTTTTCTTTTTCTTAAAGAAGGCCTTTTAACATTTCTTGTAATTCTGGTTTGGTGGTGATCATCTCCTTTAGCTTTCTCTTGTCTGGGAAGCTTTTTATCTGTCCTTTGATTCTAAATGATAACTTTGCTGGGTAGTTTTGGTTGTACATCATTGCATTTCATTACTTTGAATATTTTGTGCCAATTCCTTCTGGCCTTCAAAGTTCCTGTTGAGAAATTATCTGACAGTCTTATGGGAGTTCCCTTATAAGTAACTAACTGACTTTCTCTTGATACTTTTAAGATTCTCTCTTTGCCTTTAACCTTTGGCATTTTATTTTTTTTCTCTTTTTTTATTGCTTAAAATATTACAAAGAGTAGTACATTTGTCTCCTTTTTTCCCCTTGACCTTCCCCCAGCCTCCCCTACCCCCCAGTGTCTGGTGTCCATTGGTTATGCTTATATGCATGCATACAAGTCCTTTGGTTGAACAAAAATAGATACAGAGGCAGACAGCATTAGACAGACTGTCAAACTACAGCAGGAAGGTTGGGGAGGGTTGTGGGGAGTAAGAGATCAACCTTTGGCATTTTAATTATGATGTGTCTTGGTTTGGGCCCCTATGGGTTCATCTTCTTTGGGACTCTCTGTACTTCTTGGACTTGTATGTGTATTTCCTTCACCAGGTGAGGGAAAATTTTGGTCATGTTTTCAAATAGGTTTCCAGCCCAGGCCAGGTTTTGCTCAGTGGTTAGAGTGACAGCCCACCCACTGAAGTGTTGCAAGTTCAATTCTCAGTCAAGGGCCTATACCTGGGCTGCAGGTTTGAGTCCTAACCCTGGTCGTGGTGCATGATGGAGGCAACCAATCAATGTATCTCTTTCACATTTCTCTCTCTCTCTCTCTCTCTCTCTCTCTCTCTCCCTCCCTCCCTCCCTCCCTCCCTATCTCCCTCCCTCTCTCTCTGCTTCCCTTCCACTCTAAAAATCAATGTAAAAAATATCCTTGGATGAGGATTAACAACAACAAAAATCAAATAGGTATCCAGTGCCTTGCTCTCTCTCTTCTCTTTCTGGCACCCCAATGATGCCAATGTTGCTATGCTTGAGGTTGTCCCAGAGACTCATTTAAATATCCTCATTTTTTTGGATTCTTTTTGCTGTTTGGATTGTGTGTTTATTTTACTATTGATTCCCTGTAATGTATTCTTCATTTCAGTTAGTGTATTCTTTATTCCTGACTGGTTCTTTTTAATGTTTTCTATCTTTGTTTATGTGTTTCCTAGCTCTTTGTTGAAGTCCTCAGGGAGTTCATCTTCTTTTCTCCTATGTTCATGGAGCATCATTATAAGGATATTTTAAATTATGCATCTGGTATATTTCTAGACTCCATTCTATTTAGTTATTTTTCTGAAGTTTTGTTCTGTTCTTTCATTTGGGACATGTTTCTTTGTGTCCTTATTTTGGCTGTCTTTCTGTGTGTGGGGGGTGGGGTGGTATATGTGTGTGTTTGATATATTAGGTAGAGCTATTACATCTACTGGTTTTGGTAGAGTGGCCTTATGTAGTAGGTGTCCTATAGGGACCAGGTACCAGTTCTCTGGATAACCAAGCTGGCACTCCAGGTGTGCCTTTCGTGTGGGTGCTGTGCACCCTCTTGTTGTAGTTGAGCCTTGATTACTGCAAATCTGATGAGATCATTATAATAAATACAATATGCATACAAGTTTTGCAAAATAGGTTCTTCGCTAATATTATTTTTATAATTCCTATTTTTGTTGCTCTAGTAGGGTGTCTTTCTCCATATTAAAATTTTTTTAAATTTAAGTAACACAATGGGGTAAAAGAGCTAGTGCTATTAACCACGGAAGTTCAACAACTGAAAAAAATAGAAGTAGTAACACTTATTTATAATTTGGCTAATATCAAATCACAAAGAAGACTACTTTAAGTTAATTAAAAAAATTTAAATGTGCGTCTAAAGACAAAGCATTTCCTGTATTTTATTCTTTGTCAGGTTTTACTTTAAAGTTTTAAGATTCCATATTTGTTTACAAAGGGCTGTGGAATATCAGAATGGATATCATTTTATTAATAAAGTTATATGCTATTTTACATATAGAAAAATAAGCTCTTTTGTTATTCACAGAGAAGTTTGGAATCTGTTTTCCAAAAATATAGAAATCGGTATATTTTCTAATTTTGAGTAAGGTCTAGAATTCACTTTAGTTGCAGTAAGTAACTCTACTCTAAGCTTTAGGAGTTTAAGTAATTTAAGGAAATATGTATATTGGTCATGTGAAAGACAAATTAGGAAATATATTATATGAATTTGGCAATATTGAACACTTCAAAATGTATAACTAGGCAGATTTTCATAAAGAATGTAAAATATTCATAAAGAATATTTTTAAATGTTAATGTTTAGTCAATAATGAATATAGATTAATATTATAAAATTTTGGTAAATTTATGACTCACGATGTGTGTCTGGGTATTGAGAAGAACTGTCAGGAGATGAGTCTTATGACACCTTGGAGGCTCCATGTGATACAGAGGACAGATCCTGGTCAAGTTACTTGGCTTCCTTAGGTTTCAATTTGCTTATCTATAATGGGCGTGTGGTAATGCCTACCTGGGAGGATGGAGATATATATGAAAGGATTCAATATTTTTGATGATATTATTATTTCAGCTTAGCAGAGCCTGTTATGCCCATAGTTATGTTCCTTACTGATGCTCAGATAAAATTATTAGTTTTTGAATTGCACCCATTTCAAACAAATGGGAGGGATTACTGAAGGCATTTGTTTAACTTAGTATTGAGAATTTAACTTAATATTATACAAGTTGAGGAAAACAGTGAAGAAATAAAATGAAGTCTCTATAGTCAAGCTATTAAATTACTAAAATCGGATTCAAGCAACAGCGGCCTCCTGATCACCACACGCTCTGCCTGGGGAACAGTTGCTGTGTGTGAAGCCTCCCTCCACCAGCCAGAAGAGCCACCACAGCTGTGAACAGCACCCACCAGAGGTCCTGCTATCAACAGAGGAGCCGCTGCTACCACAACCGCCCAAGGAGCAACCAGAGCCCGAGGAGCCACTGCCACCCAGGGAGCAGCCACTGCCACCCAGGGTCCAGCCACTGAACGACTCAACAACTAGTCATGTCAGTGAGATCAAACATGGGTAGACAAAGAAACCCCCAAAGGAAAGAAAAGGAGGACTCGCCAGAAAAGCAGCTAAGTGAGACAGAGATATGCAACATGACGGAAAAAGAATTCAGAATAAGGTTCCTAGAGTACATGCACCAGATGTTCAAGAAGCAAGAAGAAACAGATGAAAAACTCAACTACTTAAGTAAGTCCCAAGAAGAAATGAAGAGCGACATAGCTGCAATAAAAAACACCATTGAAAGTATCAACAGTAGACTGGGAGAAGCGGAGGACCGAATTAGTGAATTAGAAGACAAGGAAGCAAAACACACTCAAACTGTACTGCAAATGGAGAAAAAAATTAAAAGACAGGAGGAGAGCCTAAGGGAGCTTTGGGACAACATGAAACGAAACAACATACGAATAATAGGGGTGCCAGAACAACAGAAAGATGAACATGGATTAGAAAACCTATTCGAAGAAATAATATCAGAAAACTTCCCTGAGGTGGGGAAGAAAAAAGTCACACAAGCCCAGAGAGTCCCAAACAAGGTGAACCCGAAAAGACCCACACCAAGACACATCATAATTACCATGGCAAATGTGCAGGATAAAGAGAGAATCTTACAGGCTGCAAGAGAGAGACGGAAAGTAACATACAAGGGATCTCCCATTAGATTATCAAATGATTTCTCAACAGAAACACATCAGGCCAGAAAAGAATGGACGGAAATCTACAAAGTGATGCAAAGCAAAGGAATGAATCCAAGAATACTCTATCCAGCAAGGCTATCATTCAAAATTGAAGGGGAAATAAGAAGCTTCACAGACAAAAAAGGGCTAAGGGAGTTTATCACCACCAAGCCAGCCATGCAAGAAATGCTAAAGGGACTGGTGTAAAAAGAAGAAATATCAAGCTCAGAAAGAAAACAGCCACACACACACAAAAAAAGAAATGGCTACAAACAATACCTTTCAATAATAACTTTAAATGTAAATGGACTAAATGCTCCAACCAAAAGACATCGAGTGGCTGAATGGATAAAAAAACATGACCCATACATATGCTGTCTACAAGAGACCCACCTCATTAGAAGGGACTCACACAGACTGAAAGTGAAGGGATGGAAAAATATCTTTCACGCAAATGGAAAGGAAAAGAAAGCTGGGGTAGCAATACTTATATCTGACAAAATACATCTCAAAGTGAAGGCCATAACCAGAGATAAGGAAGGCCACTTCATAATACTAAAGGGATCAATACAACAAGAAGATATAACCCTGGTAAACATATATGCACCCAATGCAGGAGCACCCACATACATAAGAAAACTTCTGGAAGATATCAGGGGAGAAATCGACAACAATACAATCATAGTAGGGGACTTTAATACACCACTGACATCACTGGATAAATCCGCTAGACAAAAACTCAGCAAAGAAACAGCAATCCTAAATGACTCACTAGATCAGATGGACTTAATTGACATCTTCAGAACACTTCACCCCACAGCTGCGGAATATACATTCCTCTCAGGTGCTCATGGGACATATTGAAAAATAGACCACATATTGGGTCACAAGCAAAGTCTCCACAAATTCAAGAAGATTGAAATCATAAAAAGCTTCTTCGCAAACCACGATGGCATAATGTTAGAAATAAACTACAATAAAAACAACCCAAAATACTCAAACACTTGGAAGCTGAATAACATGTTATTAAATATTGATTGGGTTACCGATGACATCAAAGAAGAAATTAAAAACATCCTGGACACTAATGACAATGAAAACACAACAATCCAAAACCTCTGGGACACAATGAAAGCAGTCCTGAGAGGAAAGTTTATAGCTCTACAGGCCTATCTCAAAAAACAAGAAAAAATGGTAGTCAATCATCTAACTCTACAACTCAAAGAATTAGAAAGAGAGCAACAAGAAAACCCCAGAGTGAGCAGAAGGAAGGAGATAATAAAGATTAGAGCAGAAATCAATGACATAGAGACCAAAAAAACAATACAGAAAATCAATGAAACCAAGAGCTGGTTCTTTGAAAGGATAAACAAGATTGACAAACCCCTAGCCAGGCTCACCAAGAAGCAAAGAGAGAGGTCCCAAATAAACCAAATCAGAAATGATAGAGGCGAAATAACAACAGACCCCACAGAAATACAAATGATTGTTAAACAATACTACGGGCAACTCTACTCCAACAAACTAGACGACCTGGAGGAAATGAACAAATTCCTAGAAAAATACAACATTCCAAAACTCAATCAGGAAGAATCTAAAAACCTCAATAGGCCAATAACTATGGAAGAAATTGAAGCAGTCATCAGAAAGCTTCCAGCAAACAAAAGCCCAGGACCAGACGGCTTCACAGGGGAGTTTTACCAAACATTCAAGGAAGAACTAAAACCTACCCTCCTCAGATTACTACAAAAAATTCAAGAGGAAGGAACGCTTCCAAGCTCATTCTATGAAGCCAGCATCACCCTAATACCAAAACCAGGTAAAGACATCACAATGAAAGAGAATTACAGGCCAATATCCCTCATGAACATAGATGCCAAAATCCTCAACAAAATCTTAGCAAATCGGATCCAGCAGTACATCAGAAGGATCATACACCATGACCAAGTAGGATTTATCCCAGAGATGCAAGGATGGTACAACATCCGTAAATCAATAAATGTGATACATCACATAAACAAATTGAAAGAAAAAAACCACATGGTCATATCAATTGATGCAGAAAAAGCATTCGACAAAATCCAACACCCATTTTTGATAAAAACTCTCAGAAAGGTGGGAATAGAAGGATCATACCTCAACATAATAAAAGCCATATATGACAGGCCCACAGCCAACATCATACTCAATGGACAAAAACTAACACCATTTCCCCTAAGAACAGGAACAAGACAGGGATGCCCACTCTCACCACTCCTGTTCAACATAGTACTGGAAGTATTAGCCATTGCAATTAGGCAAGAAGAAGAAATAAAAGGCATCCAAATTGGAAAAGAGGAAGTAAAACTGTCCTTATTTGCAGATGACATGATATTATACATACAAAACCCTAGAGACTCCATCAAAAAGCTACTAGACTTAATACATGAATTTGGCAATGTAGCAGGATACAAAATTAACCCCAAGAAATCTGAGGCATTTCTATACACCAATAGTGAACTTTCAGAAAGAGAGATTAGAAAAACAATCCCATTTACCATCGCACCAAAAAAATTAAGATACCTAGGAATAAACTTAACTAAAGAGATTAAAGACCTCTACTCAGAAAACTACAGGACGCTAAAAAAAGAGATAGAGGAAGACATAAACAGATGGAAGAACATACCATGTTCTTGGATTGGTAGAATCAACATCATTAAAATGTCTATACTACCCAAAGCAATCTATACATTCAACGCACTCCCCATTAAAATACCAATGGCCTTCTTCAAAGATCTAGAACGAACTCTCCAAAAATTCATCTGGAATAAAAAAAGGCCCCGAATAGCTGCAACGATCCTGAGAAAGAACAAAGTAGGCGGGATCTCAATGCCAGATATCAAGCTGTATTACAAAGCCACTGTTCTCAAAACTGCCTGGTACTGGCACAAGAACAGACATATAGATCAGTGGAATAGAATAGAGAGTCCAGAAATTAGCCCGAACCAATATGCTCAATTAATTTTTGACAAAGGAGGCATGAACATACAATGGAGCCAAGATAGTCTCTTCAATAAATGGTGTTGGGAAAATTGGACAGATATATGCAAGAAAATGAAACTAGACCACCAACTTACACCATACACAAGAATAAACTCAAAATGGATAAAGGACTTAAATGTATGACAGGAAACCATAAAAATTCTAGAAGAATACAAAGGCAACAAAATCTCAGACATATGCCAAAACAATTTCTTCACTGATACAGCTCCTAGGGCAGTTGAAACTAAAGAGAAAATGAACAAATGGGACTACATCAAAATAAAAAGCTTCTGCACAGCAAAAGAAACCATCAACAAAACAACAAGAAAACCCACCTCGTGGGAAAACATATTTGCCAACGTCATATCTGATAAGGGCTTAATCTCCAAAATTTATAGGGAACTCATACAACTTAACAAAAAGAAGATAAACAATCCAATCAAAAAATGGGCAAAGGATCTAAATAGACACCTTTCAAAAGAGGACATTCAGAAAGCCAAGAGACATATGAAAACATGCTCAAAGTCACTAATCATCCGAGAGATGCAAATCAAAACAACAATGAGGTACCATCTCACACCTGTCAGAATGGCCATCATCAACAAATCAGCAAACGACAAGTGCTGGAGAGGATGTGGAGAAAAAGGAACACTTGTGCACTGCTGGTGGGAATGCAGACTGGTGCAGCCACTATGGAAGGCAGTATGGAGGTTCCTCAAAAAATTGGAAATGGAACTCCCATTTGACCCTGTGATCCCACTTCTAGGAATATATCCCAAGAAACCAGAAACACCAATCAGAAAGGATATATGTAACCAGATGTTCGTAGCAGCACAATTCACCATAGCTAAGATCTGGAAACAGCCTAAGTGCCCATCAGTAGATGAATGGATTAGAAAACTGTGGTACATCTACACGATGGAATACTATGCTGCTGTTAAAAAGAAGGAACTCTTACCATTTGCAACAGCATGGATGGAACTGGAGAGCATTATGCTAAGTGAAACAAGCCAGTCAATGAAGGAAAAATACCACATGATCTCACTCTTTCATGGATAATTAAGACCATTATAAACTTTCGAACAATAATAAATACAGTGGCAGAGCTGCCTCAAACCGATTGTCGGACTGCAGTGGGAAGGCCAGGGAGGGTTGGGGGACAGGAGGGAGGGGAGTAAGAGATCAACTGAAGGACTTGTATGCATCCATATAACCATAACTAATGGACATAAGACACTGGGGGGTAAGGGAGGGCAGGGGCTTTTCAAGGGTGGGGGGGAAAAAAGGACACTTATGTAATACCCTTTGTAATACTTTTAGCGAAAAAAATAAAAAAATAAAAAATAAAATAAAATAAAATAAAATAAATTACTAAAATCAAGTAGGTTAAGGCATGAGGAAATGATTCTACTCTTGCTTTAGCTTGCCTGAGAACTTAAACTTTTAAACTCTATATATATCTACACCTATATATCTATCTATATCTATATCTATATCTATCTACTTTAATTCTTTATATATCCTATAAATAACCCTCTGATTACCCTTTGTTTTTTTTTTCTCTGTGTGTGTTTTATCTGTTTGTTGGTTTGTTAATCCTCACCTGAGAATATTTTTTCCATTGATTTTTAGAGAGAGGGGAAGGGCGGGGGAGAGACAAAGAGAGAGAAACATCTGTGAGAAAGATACCTCGATTGATTACCTCCCTCACTTGCCCTGACCAGGGCCGGGGATCAAGCCTGACCGAGGTATGTGCCCTTGACCACAATTGAACCTGAGACCCTCAGTCAGGGGGCCGATGCTCTGTCAACTGAGCCAAACCAGCTAGGGTTGATTACCCTCTGAAGAATTAAGGAAAGAATGTTCATACCTCCAGACCATCTGAGATCCATTATCCAGAACATTGGATCTGAAAGAGTATCATCTGAGAACAATCCAGAAGCTAAGAATGCAGGACTGATTCTACCCCAAAATGTACTTTTTACTATCAGAACTCTCAGCTTTTCTTTCTTCTTCACAACACTCTGGGTATTGCCCACTTGTGAGTCTGATTTGAAAATCTTTACTACCCTTGAATTAATCTTTGTCATTTATTTCTAGCCAAAGCCTCCTGACTCATTTACTCTCCATCAACAAAGTGTATTCTTGACCAGATGACTTCAATGTGCTCTTAAATTCAACTATTTTGAGTTGGCACATTTATATTAAAAAGAGAAAGGCTGGTTCTTGAAGTTGTAAAATTGAGTTAATATAATTGAAAACTGTCTATAAAAGGAAGATTGTGAGTGAGATTTACATTTTGGGCTATTCTCTGTTGTGGTATGAAATGCCACAAAATGTGAAACTCTACATCTGTCCCAACCTTTCCTTCTTCCTTCTACTTCAAGGCCAGTGACTGCACTACCAATTCTGAAAACAGGAAGTTGTAGCAGAGGTTGTGTTTATTGTTCAAGCTCTCTCACTCTTCTAGAATTGGGGGGCGAGGGGAGAGGCTTAACTTCCTTTCACTATCAAATCCCCAATTAGGTGCCATCCTAAGTCTCTTCTTTTTCATAGACAAACTTTTCAGAGTTGTTAACACTTTCTCCACAGTCTCAGTCAGTTGCCATCACATTCATTCCTCAAGCCACTTTATTTTGGCTTCTCTGTCATTTCAACAGGTCTTCCTTTGCTTATGGCTGATTTCCATGACACTGATTCCTATGAACATCTTTCAAACCTGTGTCAAGGGCACTCAACATTCATCTTTTATTTCAAATGTCTTGGTGTCTGCTTGTATTCCACAACACTTGGTGCCCCTGGTTTCTCTCATACTTCTCTCCTTGCTTCTTTTCCTCCTCTGGAGGCTCACACTTCTCTACCCAGTTTTCAAAATATGGGAACTACTCAAGATAACAGAGCAACACCATTAGATACATTTAGAGGTTTCCTTGACTCACCTGTTGTGTCACCCAAAGGAATTGGGGAGGTCAACACATCCGGTGTGGCTCACAGGTAGCAAGGAGGAAAGGAGAAAAGACCTTGGAATTTTCAGTCTGGAGAGAGGAGGCTTAGGGCAAGCTGCTTTCCTTTTTTGGATTTAATTACCTCAATCAGAAGAAAGAATGAGTACCAGAGAATCCATATGGGTTATTCCAATTACAGCATTTATCCATTGTACTGTGTCTCTTTGCTTGCCTATCTGTCCCCTCCACCAGATTGTGAACTGTCCCAAGGAAAAGCTTACCTTGATCCTTCTTTGTTTCCTGGCATTGCCAGCGTAGGCTGGTGTACAGGAGGCAGCAGCGAGACTTGAACTGGCTCTATGCCTACTTCCTGAACATTTCCATTCTCTTACCTCCAGGCTGTTGAGGAAGAAGATGATGGAACCATGTGTTTTTGGACCTCTGCATGAAAGCTGCTATGTAAATTTAACTGGTTCCTCAATATTTTAACAACTTGTTTGCCAACGCCCTCGGCATTAATTATATAAACTCTGTGATTCTGAGACACTGCCAAATAACTTCTAGCTGGAGCAGGGGTGTTTGGGGGGGGGGTAGAGGTAGGCAAGGGGTGGGAAAGTCTAGGGAAGAGGGAGCTGAAACAGGTGTGGTACAAAATGGAACATCTGAGGCACCAGCTCTTGGTCCAGATGAAGTCATCACCTTTAACCCCTAACCTGCCAAATAAAACCTGGCTCCAGAGTCTGTGATAGCCACTTGAGGAGTGGGAGACAGTGACAGGGAGGAAAACAGGAAGTTGTAGCAGAGGTTGTGTTTATTGTTCAAGGCTGTAAATCCAGCACCTAACAGGTGCCTATCTTAGCATAAATGCATGAATGAATTAATGAATTGTGGACAATACCTATGAAGAAGGCTGGGAATTGGGGATAGCAGCTTAAAAAGCTGTATCTGTTGGATCCTACTGCAGCACCTAATAGGTAATAAAAATCTTATTACTGCCCTAGTCAGTTTGGTTCAGTGGATAGAGCGTCGGCTTGCGAACTGAATGGTCCCAGGTTCAATTCCGGTCAAGGGCACATGTCCATCCTGTGGGCTCGATCCCCAGTGGGGAGCGTGGAGGAGGCAGCCCATCAATGATTCTCTCTTATCATTGATGTTTCTATCTCTCTCTCCCTTCTTCCTTCCTCTCTGAAATCAATGAATATATATATTTTAAAAGTCTTATTACTTTCTAATTACTTTACTACATTTACTATTATGTATGCTCTAGAGGTAATTTGTGTCTCCTGGATACAGGGCTGGCTTCATAGGCATGGTAAGTTCAGAGGCAATGAGTGAGAAGATCTATGGGGAGATGAAGACAATGTTTATCACTCTGTGTAGTGATAAACTTTTTGACATTGTGTGCACAAGGGCACTGAAACTCTTACACCCCCACCTGCCCCAGTTAAACTCACAATGGTAAGTTCAGAGGCAATGAGTGAGAAGAGCTATGGGGAGATTACATTGGGCTCTGCAGCTGGCTTGAAAGGAGAAGAGCCCCTGAGAAGGCAAAAGATGGGTAGCTGGAGACCAAAGTAGCCAGGCCCAGTCCCCAGAGCCCTTTGGGAAAGTGGCTTGGGTCAGGCAGGATCCCTGGGGGTACATTGTCAGATGCTCGGTTTCTTTCTTCAAGGCTGTTTCCTGGAAGACACATGGGTTAGTTGGGTGGGTGAGGACCATGAAAGGGAACTTTGCAGGAAGGAAAAACAGAGCCAGCACTATCACAGACCTCAACATGACTGGCACTTTCTAGGACTGTGAGGTGCATAATGTATGCCACTGAACACAGAAACTCTAACAGACTTCAACGTGCAGAAGAGAATGTGGGGGCTCCCGCCTGAGTTAGAGCAGCACTAACCTACAAGCAATGGACAAGTCAGTTCACATCTCTGAATCTCAGTTTTCTCATCTGTAAAATGGGAGTAATTAGCCATTCTACATGAGGCAATCTATAAATTCTCTCACATAATACCTGATATATAGGATTTACTCAATACATTTCTGTTCCCTTCCATTTCCTATGTCAAGACATAGAATGCAGAAATAAGCAGCAAATCTGGACATTAGCTTAGGACTGGCTGGGAAAAACAAATAAAAATCTGCAGTGCTGTTTGCCAAACTGCCTGCCTTCATTGAGCAAGACCTTGGGCTGGTTCCTTAGGCGCTTGGGTGACTCTGGCCAGTGTATACATTAGCTAAATGCTTGCTGTGCTCTCTCCCCTCCTTTCCTGTCTTCCTTCTTCTTCATTTCCTTTATGCACTCAATTCATGCAACGTGCCCTTTATCAAGTACACACTATTTCCAAAGCCCTGTGGTGAGGCCCTTGGTGACCTGGAGATGTACCTGGGGATGTACCTCTGCACATGGGAAACTCACAGCCAGAGTAGAGTCAGGAGTCTTGGGTGTGAACCCCAGTTCCATTGTTAACTTGCCATGTGATCAAGCTTCCTTTCCTCATCTATAAAGTGGGAATTATGACAGTGTCTATCTTGTAGAATTTTCTGAGGATTAAATGAAAGAATTTGTAGAGCAGAATTAGTGCAGCATACAACCACATTAAATGCTCAAGGATGGCCAATTATATTATTAATATTTTTTGTCATAGATGCAAGCAATTATACGACAAAGCAGACCATGGGTAAGGGACTAACAGTGCTGGAGAGGCCCAGAGGAGGCAGAGTTTAGTCAGTGGGGGACAATAAAAACAGTGACACTGTCACCAGTGGCATCTCCTGGTTTCTCTCCTACATGGCCCTAAACCCAACACCAGCATCACTGTAGGGAGGAGGTTTGTGAGATCCTCGGGGACAGGGACTCTTTCCAGTGGTGAGTGAGTCTTAGAGGAAGCGCAGTCTGTCCTGCTCAGCTGCAGGCTGTGTCCGTGCTGTCTGATGTCATCGCAGATGACACAGGGCCATCCTGGAAACCAGGTGAAGGCAGCAGCAGCTGTCTTGTTACCTGCAGTGCGAGGATGCTCCCTTGAGCCCCTTCTCCAACTAGAGTCTTTTCCAGTGTGAGTAATGTAGAGAAAGCTGTCAATAGGAGGCCCATTTCTTGAGTGTTGACTCTGATGATAGAATGACCACCCCTTTGGGTTCCTGGAGAGAACAGGGAATGCTGGGAGAGAAAGAGGTGCAAATTGAAGATGAACAGAGTTGTGAAAGCCAAGGGAGCTGACCCCTTCCCACCTGCCTTGTGATGGTCTCTTCTGGTGAAGTTTCTCGAGAAAATGCTGTTTTCCAAACTCCATCAGTCAGAAACTTTGAATTATTCTGTCTCCTGGTTCCAGTTGAACTCATTAACACAACACCATTGATGCTGACCTTTCTCTGCAGCAGGCTCTCTGGAAACCTCTCACACCTCTGCCCCACATTCCTCTCTCCCTGTCTTCTCCCCTCTTAGGCTAGGCATTGGGCAGGGGTGCAAAAATTCTCAGCTGATGGAAGGAAGTTTATATTCATTTAAAAGAGACACACACAACTGAAGGGCCTAATATTTGGGGGATGAAATATCCCTTAGTTATTTTTATTGGTTGGATGTTGGAAATCCTCCAGGGTGTCCAGCCACATGTTAGGTGCTGTCAAGGGTGTATGTGGAAAGAGGAGGAAGAGGATCCACTTTGCTGTTTTTGGACATTTTTAGAGAGACTAACTCACATAACTAAAAAGCAAGAGAAACCAAAGAATGAGTGACCCCATGTTGCAGGCAGAGAAAGCAGAAGGAGTGGAGCCTAAGTTGGCTTTCTTAGGAGGGGTGAAACTCTGACAAAGGGAAAGAGAACTGGGCATTTTAAGTTGGGTAACAACATGAAGACAGCCTGGAGGCAGGGAATTGAAAATTTTTTTATGTTTCCTTCATTTTATCTGGAAGCAACTCAAAGATACTTATTCAATAAAATAGTAAAACACAAATGAAAAATGAGGACTGGGGAAGTGTGAGGGGAACCTAGTGGCTCTTTAATAAGGTGTTGCATAGTAGTTATATTTGGACTTCACAATTGGGTCTGAGCTTCTTAGTGACAAAAGGAAAGGGGGAAATATATATATATATATATCTCCTATCTAATAAAAGACAAAAAGGGTAATTAACCGTACCTCTGCTACGTTTCCCATTGGCTAATCAGCAAGATATGCAAATTAACTGCCAACAAAGATGGCAGCCAGCAGCCACGCAGCTGAAGCGAGCAGGAGGTTTGCTTGCTCCAGTGATGGAGGAAGCCAAGGTTCCCTGCCTGCCACAGCCTGCTCTAAGCTCCAAAAGCAACAGCTCCAAAACCAACAAAGTTTCAATTATAGAAGCTAAACAAACCCCAGATACCTGCTTTCAGCAGGCCGTGGCCTCAGAGCTGGAGCGAGCAGGATGGCAACAAAGTTTTAATTATAGAAGCCAAACAAACCCCAGATACCTGCTTTCAGCCAGCCACAGCCTCAGAGCTGAGAGCGCCAGTGAAGGCAACAGATTTTCAATTATAGAAGGTAAATAAATCCCAGAATAAAAAAGAAAAAGAAAAAAAGGAGAGGCTGGGAGCTTCAGTCACAGGCCAGCCTGAAAACGGCCCTCAGCCCCTCACCCAGACTGGCCAGGCACCCCAGTGGGGATCCCCCACCCTGAAGGGGGTGTGGCCAGCCTGAAAACAGCCATCAGCCCCTCACCCAGGCTGGCCAGGCACCCAAGCGGGACCCCCACCCTGATCTGGGACACTCTTCAGGGCAAACCAGCCGGCCCCCACCCATGCACCCTATATAGTAAAAGGGTAATATGCAAACTGACCCTAACAGCAGAAAGACTGGGAATGACTGGTAACTATGACACACACTGACCACCAGGGGGCAGATGCTCAATGCAGGAGCTGCCCTCTGGTGGTCAGTGTGCTCCCACATGGGGGAGCTCTGCTCAGCCACAAGCCAGGCTGATGGCTGCCAGCACAGCAGTGGTGGTGGGAGCCTCTCCTGCCTCCTCAGCAGCACTAAGGATGTCTGACTGCAGCGTAGGCCTGCTCCCCGCTAGCAAATGGACATCCCCCGAGGGCTGTCGGGCTGCCAGAGGGATGTCTGATTGTCATCCCCCGAGGGGTCCCAGACTGCAAGAGGGCACAGGCCGGGCTGAGGGACCTCCCCCCCGCAAGTGCACAAATTATATACATATATAATATATATATATGAGCTTGTCATTGTTAATGCATTTATTACTTCATTCAACCAATGGATATTAGCCTCTGTTCCTTTCCATTCCAGCTCCAGAGGAGAATACAAGCAGAACCCAAACATCTATCTTTTGAGGGGCTTCTGTGGGGCTCTGAGAGACACAGGAGTGACCTTATCTTTGATGGCTGGGTGCACACACACCTCTAGGGTCCTGGGCTTTCCCCTCACAGCAGTGAAGATGAGCGAGGGATAGAGAAATGTGGAGTCAGAACCCTGGGTCTGAGTGGCCACCCCATGTCCAGTGTGGCCTGACCACTTGGTGCACTTGTGTTCCTCTGAGTCCTGGGGTTGTGATGGTTGTGGAGTGGGGAAGTTGGGGCTGGAGCCTGCCTTCCCAGAGAGCCCTGTGGCTCCTCATCTCCAGAAAAGACTGGTTGTGTTGCCAGCAGGGATGATCTGGGCAAGATGACCTACTTGACCACGTGCACCAAGGAGAACCTCCACTTTTACCTGCCTGTGCCCCAGGTGTACTGCCAGCTGAACAAGCCTGTCAGCTTTGTGGATGGCCGCTCTCTACCTGCAGGTGTGATGGCATGGATTTGGGGCTCAAATGAGAGTTCCTGAGGATGCTTCTCTGACACTCTCTATGCCTTTGGCTCACTCTTTGCACCAATAGTGGAGAACTCATGCTTTGCGTTTGGCCTGGGTCCAATCCTGGCTCTATAACAGGAGTAAATTTCTCCACCTCTAAGGCTCTTTTTCCCCTTCTGTGAAATGGCTGTGAGGAGAGTACCTTCCTTACAGGATTGTTATCTGGATTAAATCGTCAGGGCTGTCATGGGCCACTATGCAGGTAGTGCCCTGAATAACTTCAGGAGGCACTATTCACATAGACTGTGATGCTATGCAGGGCCAACCAGTACAACCATATTTGGGGGCTTTGTAGAGTGTTCAACTCTGTATCTGGCCCATGGTGTGCATCCAATGACTGGTAGCAGTGAGTACTTCAGCATAATGTTATGAATAACTTGCCTTGAGAGTCAGTGATTCAAAAGCGAAAGAATGTAAGAGTCTTTGTCTGTCCTGCTTGTGCTGGGGTGGGTTCAGTCCTTTTTAATTCCATTCTACGTGTATCTGTGTCATGTGCTATGCCCAGTGCTGGCGGTATAGGAAGTAGTTGTGATGATGACCAAAAGCACTTTGCTGGGTGTCTTTGTTTAACTATATGGATGTGTTTTTGGAAAATTGCATAAGGAGAATTTGCCTAAAGCAAAAATAATAATAAAGAGCAGTAAATTTCTAAAGCAAGCCCCCAGGTAATCATTGCCAAGGTCAATGAATATGGAGTATGATTTCACAGGTATGTCTTCTGCCCTCCTGAGATGGATCTCTGTGGCACTCGTGCAATTGTCAACGTCTGTGTCACAGACACCTGGTGCTCTGGGTGTATGGGCTTTAGCTAGGAAAGGTGGCAGAATGATAGAGGAGAGCTTTCTGGAAGATTTGGTGCTTAAATCAGGCCTTGAGGCTGGGTGAGGTATGAGGTGCAAAGAAGGAATTTTGGGGATCACCTCAGGCTGGGGCCACACGAAAAATCAGAGATCTTCCCCAGTCACCCCTGCAGCAGCTGCCTGATGGCTACATATACCTCTAGGGTTCAAGGTCTAAGGCCATTAGTGAGCTCCAGTCCAAGAATTAGACATTTATAGAAGGGAGGGCACCTGATGCTGTGGGACGGTCAAAAGAGGAGAATTATAGCCCTGGTATGTGGGGATGTTTCTATGTTGCCCCGGGGATGGAACATCTTGAGACACATCCTTCCTGCTATAGAAGGCCACAGCCCTGGACGGTTGGCCATGGGCACCTGCTCATTCCTGCAAAGCCCTGTTAAGACCTAGACCTTTTTGCCCACCTAAAGTTGGGATGCAGAGACCTAGACAGAGTGTTCACCATGTCATCAACATCTCTTTCTGTCCTGGCCCTAGATAGACCTTTCTCTGCACAAGTGAAGATAGTTTCAAAGCTGTTACCTGGGAGTTGAACTCAGTGGTCATAATCAACCTTGGCCCATGGGTGGCGCCCAATTTTAAGACTTGTCTCCTTTTCTTATCTGTGGAACGTCAGGAGGCCTGTGAGGCAGGATTGGAGGAAGCCATTATCCTACTTCAATATTAAGGGAAGGACTCTGCCAAGATGCTCATCAGGGAGGCGTGTGAGCTGAGCCTTCAGTTTCTGGATTCTTTGACCAAGGCACCATAGGTAGTGTTGACTCTCTCTGAGGACATGTGTTGGTGAGATATAGAGCTGAGAGTTCTGGAGCCAGAGGGAAAGCAGAGACTCCAAGTGTGAGGGGAGGACAGAGGTTGAGGACTGGAGAGCACCAGGATGAATTCCACTCCATCCTTCCAGCTCTCTATCACACCCTGCTCCCTCTCTGATCCCAGGTACTTGTGGCATGAGAGTGTAGATAGTGTGGTGTGTGAGGGGCACACATGGGTGTGGATGCACAGGTGTGTCTCTATGTATGTATCATGCAGATGTGCATGAGAGCATGAACTCAGCCTGGGTTTGTCCCATTGTCTGAAGCAGGAGGATCATTCTTGGTCCCTCCCCTGACTCCTGTGAATTTCTGTGGTTAGAGCATTTGACATGGCTGACCACCCAGAATTACAAGTTCCTATTGTCCTGTGCACTCTTAGCATGGCCACTAAATCCTTCTGCACCACCTGATTTCCAGGGACCTGCCAAAAGTCCTGTACAGGATGCTCTCAGCTCACTTCCCTGCTCTATATCTCAGTCAAACACTGTTTGTCCACTCTGCCCCTTGTTAGAGCAGTGACCTGGGAGGCCATGGGACTGGGAGGGAGAGCCTTGTTGGAGGAGAAGGCCTTCAGGGAGGCAGAATTAGGCATCCTACTGCAACAGGAGGGGTGCCTGGAGGTCTGTCTATGGCAGTGGTTCTCAACCTTCCTTATGCCACAACCCTTTAATACCGTTCCTCATGTTGTGGTGACCCCCAATTTCATTGTTACAAATTGAACATAATTAAAGCACAGTGATTAATCACAAAAACAATATGTAATTATATATGTATTTTCTGATGGTCTTAGGCGACCCCTGTGAAAGGGTCATTTGTCCCCCAAAGGGGTCGCGACCCACAGGTTGAGAACTGCTGGTCTATGGCATTCAGGACCCTGACTTAGGAATGGCATGGGGTTGGATAGGAGGAGGACTTATGTTCAGAACCAGCAAGAGAACAGGCTTGGGTTGAGAGGCTGATGGAGGAATAAAAAAGGGAACAGAGCCCAGAGTCAGGGGACCATCAACCATGTAGTCACCAAATGTGGCAGGAAGGGGAAGACAAAGGAGATAAAGAAAAGACAGACACTTCTTATTGACATTGTAAAATTTTTTCCAGGGAGGAAGAAAGAAGGAGAGGGTGTGGAGATGACAAATGGGTAGGAAACACACAGAAGGCCACCAGGAACACAAACTGATGGTAGTCACACGGGGACCAATTAGGCTCAAGAATGGCTCCCAAGATGTCCACAGTCTATTCCCTGCCAGGTGTGACTATGTCCTGTTTCATCTGTGTGGCCCATGTAATCATAGATGTCCTCATAAAAGAGAAGGCAATGTGAAGACAGAAGCAAGGAGACATTTGAAGATGCTGCTGGATTTGAATATGCAAGATGGCTCCAGGAGCCAAAGAAGTAATAATGCAGCTCTAGATGCTGGAAAGACAAAGACAGAGGATCTCTCCTAGAGCCCTGGAGGTTGGGTGGCCTTGCCCACACCTGGGTTGTGGTCCAGTGAAACCCATGTCAGACTTCTGACTCCAGAACCCTAAGAGAAGAAATTTGTGGTGTTCTAAGTCACTGAGGCTGTGGTAAATTATTATAGCAGCTAAAGGAGATGAATCCAGAGAAGCACAAGCAGGCAGAAAGTGAAAAGTACAGAGAAAGGGGCAGACGGGCAGAGGATGCGAAGGAGGACATCAGGTGGAAGGGCAGGTGTGCAGGTGGAAAGCAGGAATTGGGGAGATAGACAGGGAAGGGCAGGAAGGAGTTCCTCAGAGCTTGCCCTTGTCCCAACAAGGACTAGAGGAGCTTTCTGAGCTTCAGGTGGATCCCATTCTTGGATTCCAAGACGATATTTGGGAGGGGGATGGGAGCTTGGAGAGGATCTGCCGCCAGCTCAAAGCGAAGCAGGGTCAAGGCTACGGCCACCTTCAGCTCCTTCATGGCGAAATGCTTCCCAATGCAGTTCCTGGGCCAAGATGACAATATGAGGAAAACAACATGAAAAACGGTATCAAATCCTGTTTTCAGCTGGGCAGGCATTTGTCACTGAGCCCTTGCCAGGAACAGGGTGTTCTGATGTAAGTCAATCCAATCCCCTTCCTTTTAGGTCATGTACTTCTACCCCACAAGCTTTGCCTCACATTCTGCCCTGAACTTTGACAAAACCTATCTCTCTTCCAGAAGTAGCTCCTAACTCCTACTTCTGTTCTCAGCAGGCATGAAATCCTGTTAGGGGATGGTCAGCACCTTAAGCAACCAAGTCAAGTCAAGTGATTCACTACAAAGTTAATTATTAATTTGGTCACGCCTTCCACAATCAGTTTCTGGTTTCACAATGTTGAGGCCAGGTCAAGGCATGACATGGAGTAAGGTGGTCACCACACTTAGTTCCCCACTTTCTAGGGGCACACACTGGGACATTGATCCTTAAAGAGATGGAGATATGTGATCACTGTAAAGAAATCAGAAATGCAACAGGGGAGTTTCCTGGAACAATCAGGGATTAGTGAGCTTCACCCAGTTGCACCACCTGCCTCCCAATGAATAGTCCAGACTCCTGCCTCTCCCTCATCCCCTCAGTCAACCAGCTTCTGTAGCCTTCCTATTCTACTACAGAAATGTCTTTCCTTGGCATCCATCAGTCTCCTCACCTGGACTTTTCTGTCTCTCTGCCTCCTCTAACTCTTCACTGAAGCTATTGCCCAACTCAACTCCTTCTAGGCCCCCAATCACAGGTAGGACATGTCCAATGCCTCAGCTGACATCAAAGCCATACATGGGTTGTTGCCTCACTCACCTCTTACCTGTCCAGCTCCACTTCCTAACTCAGCTCATGCTGTTGAGATCACAGAGAATGCCCTCCCTGTACCTCTGCCTGCCACATGTTCACGTCTGATCCCCATGACATGCCATCCTCACCCTCCCTGCTAGCGGTACCCCTTCCTCCCAGGACCCCCAAAGCAGCATTAGTCTTTTATTTAAGAATACCTCACCATCCTGTGCCCTGGACAGTGCAAGGAACATGGAACATTCAACAGTGTGCTCAGAATGAGCGAGTGAAAGGATGAATGAATATTGTGTCGTGAGTAGAGGTATTTGTTTCTTGACTGTGAACTCCTGGAGGCTGGGACAGTATCTTTCCCATTTCCTAGTACAGGACTTGGCACACAGGCACAGGCTTAAGAAATACGTTTATATTGGAATGAAGTCAATTGAATTGAAAAAGTAAACATTGGAAAAAGAAAAAAAAAGTAAACCTGAGTTCTGAGCTAGGGATTGAGCTGCCTAGTGCTCTCCTGCCCTCTAGTGGCAGGCACATGACTTCAAACCAAGGTCTATGAGGAAGGACTCAATCCTGGGAGAAACCAAATGGTACAGCCAATCAATCTCTGGAAGAAAACTTTGTAAAAATTGTGTTCTGTGAAAGTTGATTCCCATCTGAAGAATTCATAGACTTAAGGATTCAGAAAAAGCTTGTTTCTCCCCCCTCCCCTTTTTTTTGGTTTTGTCAAACCTCACCCGAGTGTTTTTTCCCCATTGATTTTTTTCTGAAAGAGTGGAAGGAAGGGAATGGGAGAGACACACAAAGAGAAACATCGATGTGAGAGAGACACAATGACTGGTTGCCTCCCTTACGCACCCCAATTGTAGCCGTGGATTGCCTGCACCCAAGGTATGTGCCCTTGACCGGAATCAAAGCTGTGACCCTTCAGTCCCTGGGCCAATGTTCTAACTACTGAGCCAAAGCAGCTAGGGCAGAAAAAGCTTATTTTTAGTAATCAATTACAAAGTTTGTGGAAGTGACTATTTTACAGGGGGGCTTCTGTAGCCTTTGCAGATTTTCAAACAGCAGGCGTTCTGGAGTACACTCGTCCAACTTGATTTCAGTTGTTTCAGGTATGCCTTATATTTTACACACCAGGAGCCTTTCAAATGCTGTGTGTCATATGCAAAGTAGTGGGTTTTCTCTCAAAGCAGTGATTGTCCTTCTTTTTAAGATTTTTGCCAAGGTTGGACTGTGTAAACTTTGGAACTTTGCTATATAAAACCCACTTTATATAAAGAATTTTTTTCTCCTGGAAAAGTATTCATGCTTTTGTGCATATTAATATACAAGCCATGCTGATGTGAATATCAATATATTAGTCACATTTACCTGGTACGTGAATATCAATGTACACTCAAGCTTTTGTAGGATAGTCTGCAAAATCGGAGAGTCACACATTGGAGTGAAACTCTCTTCAAATGGCTAGTAGGCCTTTCATGATTAGGGTTTGAGCAGTTAGGACAAGGAAGGTGCTAGAAATCCAAACACATGCAAATGTCACAGATACAGTGAGTGACAGATCAATGAAGTAGAAAAGGCAGTTCCTGGACTGGACTGTGGGAAGAGAAAAAACGTACCTCTTTTTAATATTACTGATAATTGAGAAAAGCAATCTGAAGTTTAATTTGTATAAAAAACTTTAACTCTGAGAAGTCATATTCCTGAAGTGAGAAAATCGCTAGAATCACTGAACTTTAAAACAATGACTGACACTGAATTGTGGTAGGCCATTGGGAAAGTAGTCATTTGAGGAGTTTTGGAGCAATATGTGCCTCTCTATTTTTGCAGTCTCCCCACAAAAGTTGGACTTCATATTAACATTCACATAACCATGACATTTACATTAGGCAAAATTCTATATATAAAGTGGGATTTATATACCATAGTTATACTGTCTACACAGTCCAACGTTGGCAAAAAGCAAAAAAAACATGACAATCAATTGCTTTTCAGAGAAAATCAGTGGATCAAGTGTTTGTGCCCTGCCCTGAAATGCCACCTTTCTTTTGTACACATAGAAAAACGCCTCCTTCTCAACACAACAATATACAAGGGCATAACAGCAGACACCATATAAGTGTAGGTCACAATCATCAAGATATGCCCCCGGTGATGCTCACCACCCAAGTACAGGATGCCTCACCTTGATCCTCCTGAGAAGGGCAGGAAAGCATGGCTGTGTGAATCAGAACCCGGTGCAAAACGGGAAGGGTCAAACACCTGCAGAGAGAGCAGTAGGGCCAGGACAGGTTGGGTCAAGGCCCTCCTTCCAATCCATGAGGGCACAGGAGTAGGTGTTGTCAGAGAGATCAGCTCATCCTCCCTCCCACAGCCCATCCTCCCTCCTACAGCCACCATACCTCTGGGTTAGGCCACACCTTCGGATTATGGTGAAGTGCATAAAAGTTAAGTGAGACATGGATTCCTGTTGGGCAGGGAGAGGAGAGAAGACTGATTATACACATGCCAGCAGGGGGCAGGTGCATGCACAAAAACTTGGGAGCCACAATGAGAGTCACTCTGAGTGGATTGATCCTATTGCAATAGAGGTGGGGTGAACATGGCAAAGCACATGTGCACACATTAGGAGTCTATAACCATGACCCAGGAGTGAGGAGGAAGAAAGAAGTGAAGGCCTACTTTTGGAGCAATTCAAGGTAAAGCTCACATTTATCAAGTGCCATTCACGAGTCTCTTGGAGATTATGCTTTAACTCATTTATCCTCACCACAACCCTCCAAGGAAGGTGCTAATATATATTTCTGTGGTTCAGATGAGACACCTGAGCTTCTGAGAGGCCGAGCAACCTGCCTATGATCACAGAGCTAGGACGTAGCAGGGTTGGGATACAGACCACCAAAGGTGAGCTAAAGAGTGGCCTCCAACCATGGCAGTGTTCTCAGATCTGGTCATCAGCTGTTCTCTGATATCAACCTGAGGGCTCCTTAGGGACTGCACCATAGGCCTTATGACAGTGGATTTTCTGATCTCCCTCATTTGCCAAGATCCCATAAGAAAGAAACCACATCTACACCTACCCCTGAGAGAATTAGATTAGAGTGAAATTCCGAAAGCCACAACAGAGTCCAACATTTCCTGGTGAGGAAGATTCCATGGACCGAGTCAGTATTATATTAGCTGCCATTTATACAGTTTGTTTGCATTTGTCAAAGAGGGGTTATGCATACATTACCTCAGATATGGAGGATTTTAAAATAGATGTGACCATGCAGACAGAATTGCCCCTAGAGTCTTGTAATCTGGCATTGGGATGGGAACATGGAGTGTTAGAATCATAGAGCATCAGTGCCATCAAATGGAATTACTGTAGCAGGATAAAACCATGGATTCTACATGTGATGGACTGTTAGTCCTGGAGAATGATAGAAGCTTAGGATTCTATTCATGTGAGATGTCTATTTTGGTGGATGTACTGAAATGATTTATTCTCTCTGAGTTGGAAGAAGAACTAACTTATTGAACTTTTGCTGTGGTCCAACTCAGTGCCAAGCACTTTACATTCTTCATCTAAACTATATAGTAAGCATCCAATTAATGATGAAGAAACTAGACCAGAGAGGTTCAGAACTGCTCTAGGATATGTGGGTCTGATCTGCCACGGGTTATGGCAGAATTCCTAGGTTAGTGAGTGTGGTGAAGTCCAGACCTCTGGGTAAGGAGCGTCCATCAGGGAAGGTGATGGGCTTGCTGAGCTCTCTGCCAACAGCTGGTACAGGTGGATAGAGTCGCAGTGCCTCCTTGATGCACATGGTGGTGTAGGGCATCTGATCCAGGTGATCCCTGGAATGAATGAAGCCCAATCTGAAGGCAGGCAGGGCCCAGGCAGACCAGGGCTTCTTGTCTAGCTGGGTGGGCAGGGCTCTCCCATCTCCTGAGCACTCACCAGGTGATGGAGGCACCATCCCCCAGGAGGCTCTGGATCTCCTTGCGGCACCTCTGCTGATGCTCAGGGTGGGTAGCCAGAGCATAGAGGATCCAGGAGATGCCACTGGCTGTGGTGTCATGTCCCTCAAACATGAATGTGTCCACTTCAGCACGGAGGTCCTTGTCAGACAAGCTACTCTCATTCTTCATCTGGAAAAGGCAGACAAGAGTGCACAGCTTGCCCACTTCCTCTTTGCTTCTGGGCAAAGCCTCAGGTCCCTTCTACAGACACTCACTCTGGCAAAGAGGAGGATGTCCAGGAAATCCAAGTTCCTTTTTCTCCTGACCTTCTCCAGCTCTTCCTCCTCCTGTAGGTGTGCCTTCCTCAGCTTGATCACTCTGTCTGTCCCAGAACAGTGGTTCCAAGGAAGAGTTGAGAGCAGAATGCCCAGAAAGAGAAACCCACAGGGACCCCATCTGCTCCCCACCCTGCTCCAATAGGGGTGCTAGTGAATCAGGATGAGTGTGGGAGTGAGTGTGCACATGAGGGGTGTGAGATCTAGCACATTCTGATTCCAAGTCAGGCTTCCCTTTAATAGCACACCCATGGAGTAGGCTCTGCTTGAATGCTGCTTGGAGGGGGTGACATCACCAATGTGGTGAGACATACAAACTCTCACACTGTCCCTTGCACCCTGACATCTTGGTCCCTAAGGTCAGCAGGGATCAGACTCTCCCTGAGGGTCAGTGCCTTTGAGATGTGCGTGATGAAGGAGGGGAGAAGCCCAGGAGGTGGAGTCCAACCTGTGTGTTGGTGGGCGAGCTGGCAGGCCCGCTGGTTCCAGCGGCCCTCAGGAGTCAGCCAGTAGATGATGTCGTTCTGGTAGAAGAAATTCCTCACTCGAGAAATAAAGAGAGTTTTCACATCCCTAATGGCCTGGATGTAGGATTGGGATTTGCTGCAGAGAGGAGATACAGAACAGACTAGGGTCCTAGGAGGCCTCTGACCTGGAGGTGAAGTGGGGCTCTAGGTGGGAGTTTCCCCCAACAGTGGATACAGGTGGCACTGAGGCATTCATTGCTCTGTCTTACAGCCCTTGAGACTCACAGTCCTGTATAATTGTTGTGAGCAACCTGTGCCAGGTATTAGAGATCTGTGGCTGACTCAAGCTTTGATCTGGACTGGAATTTGTCCGTGGTCAGGAGCTCTTAACAAACTCTTGCTTTTTCATAAAAATAAAAACCCTGTAGCTGAAGGATTATCACTGACCTGTCTGTCTGGACGCTGCCCTTCTGGCTGAAGGCGCACTTCATGATGGTGTCCAGGGTCATCAAGGAGATGTGTTCAGAGATCTCCAGGTGAGAGTCCTGGCTGATGAGCTCCTCCCATTTGTCCTGTGGTCGGAGGTGGACATTAAACCTATTCTACTCCCCCAGGGCATCTCTGCTCTCTGGTCTCTCCAGATACCTTACTTTCCAGAACAGAGGCATTGTAGTATATTAAGACTGTAAAGTGCCATGGCCAGTATTCTCAGTGGTTAGAACATCGACCCATGCACCAAAGGGTCGTAGGATCGATTCCTGGTGAAGGGCATGTACCTGGGTTGCAGGTTCCATCCCAGGCTCTAGTTGGGGTCCATGGGGGAGGCAACCTATCAATGTGTCTCTCAAATCGATGTTTCTCTCTCCTTTCTCTCTCCCCTGCCCTCCCTTCCACTCTCTCTAAAACTCAATGGAAAAAATACACTTGGGTGCAGATTAACAACAACCAACCAAACAAAAAGATTTAAAGCAAATGTTAGTAAAGTGAGGACTATATTCACATAAAGTTTGATTATTAATTAAACAGGTTCCCTCATAATAGTCTGAATTAGTTTTCATTTGCAGAATAAATTATGACGGTAACTACCTTTTACCAGACCAGAAAACGTTGTTACTCAGAGGACATAGGGTGAATCTTCTCTGTCCTGAGATTGAGCTAGACCTGAAGGACAAGTGCACTCCAACTCTAGGAAGCAAATATGTCAAGGCAAGAGGCAACCTAAGTGGTCAGTACTGGGGATCCTAAGGATGAGACATCAGGGACTTTAATTTCTTCCCTTCATCAAGTGTTAGCTGAGCATAGCTGGTAGGATCAGGATCCGGGTCTGTGAGTGCAGTTGTAATCTCCATTTTCTTCAGTGGAGTTGCTCAGTTTCATGCTGAAGCCCTGGCACCCAGGCTATAGCCCTCCTGAAGGATATCCTGGGATATCCACCCTGTCACTGAAGCTGCCACTGCCCAGGCCTGCGAGTGGCCATTTGTCTTGTTGTCCAGGGGAATGACTATTGCTCTAGTCCACTGTGCTGAAGACATGGAGGTGAGAGGTGAGCAGACCCTGTTTCTACCATGGTTCTGCTTTCTCTTGGCAATGACCAAAGTAGTGTGGATCCAAGCTGGTGCCCAGGTACCTCCTGTCCCATCCACTTTGGGAAGCTCTGTCACATTGTGGGATATGAGCATGTTATTCTAGCTGGTTGTGTGTGATGGATGTCTGAAGGACACTCATATCCTAGTGGACTATATGAGCTGTGCTGCAAGTGGGTGTGAGCAGGTGAGAGAGGGATGGACTTACCAGCATCACTCGGACAGAGTCAGCCATGAGCCCTACGTAGGGCTTCAGGATGTCATAGTGGAAGGCTGGGGTCAGCATCCGCCGGTGTTGGAACCAGGTCTGCCCATTCAGCAGGAGCAAACCATATCCTGGACCACAGAAAGGTGTGTGTGGGGCGGGGGCGGGGAGATGGAATCAGAAGGATGATTTGGGACAATTTGGGAGGAACCAAGGGTATCAGAGGAAAGCAAATGATGAGCAAAGGCAGGAAAGGCCAGTACATTCCAGGAAGATGAATTTCCTAAAATGGCAGGTAATAGGAGGTCATCACGACAGCTGTGAGATAAAGGCTGAAGTAGAGTAGGCAGGTCATAGAAGATCATCTATACTAATAAAAGGGTAATATGCTAATTAGACTGGAATACCTTCCAGGAGACCTTCCAGACCTCCTTCTGGACAAAGCCATGTTGGAGGGGCCAAGGCAGAGGCAGTTAGGAGTGAGTAGGCTGGCGGGGGGGGGGGGGAGTTGGGGGCAATCAGGCTGGCAATGGGGGGCAGATGGGGGCAAGCAGGCCAGCAGGCAGAGTGGTTGGGGGCAATCAGGCAGGCAGGCAGGAGAGTGGTTAGGAGCCAGTGGTCCTGGTTTGTGAAAGGGATGTCCGACTGCTGGTTTAAACAGGGATCAGGCCTAAACCGGCAGTTGGACATCCCCTGAGGGATCCCAGATTGGAGAGGGTGCAGGCCAGGCTGAGGCACACCCTCCCCCCATGCATGAATTCTATGCACTGGGCCACTAGTAAATGAATATTACCCTGAAAACATTGGAGAGCACGGGAAGAAGCTGAGTTTCAGGGGGGCTCTTGCCACCACCCGGGATGAGTGAAGGTTTTATTAGAAGAGAAATCAGGCTTAATTCAGAGATGAGGGTGGTGTTATAGTGCTGGTTATCTGTTGTTCTCTGTGAGCCAAAGAGATAGCTCTTGGTAAGTCTACCTGGCAGGAGAACAACAGTCCTGATTATACATACTTACCAATCCAGGGAGCCAGGAATCTGTATGAACCATGATTCTTTGGGTCTGAAAGGAAAGGTAGGACAATGGAGGAACCTAGAAGGAACCAAACAAGGCAGGCAGTCCCCAGGAGGGCTGTGGCCCAGACCACGGGCTGCCATCACTTCCTAATCATTGTCAGCTGACAATTTGTCTCAAATGACCTCCCACATGCCTCCTATTCCCAAGTCTCTCTGTCCTAACAGTCACTGTGGGCTCAGGAAGGCAGACTCAGTATCCCAGCAGCAGAACACCAATAGGACTAGAATGGTGACTGTGCCAGAAATATAGGCTCTATCCTCAGTGCCAGAGAAAACACATCAGTCTGTGGTCTTCCTACCATTTGTGGAATCCTAGTTGTCCCATGCCTCAGAAAAGGCAACACTTAAAGGTGCCCAACCTAAGTCAGGACTGAAAACAAATTGTTTTTCAGATCTGGTCAAATTTACATAACAGATCATCTCAATCTAAGAGAGGGAGAGGGAGGGAGGGAGGGAGGGAGGGAGAGAGAGAGAGAGAGAGAGAGAGAGAGAGAGAGAGAGAGAGAGAGAGAAGAAAAAATTGGCCTCACATAGTTGTTTAAGCATTCAGTTTAGAGAGATATTATTGGCCTTAAGCTGGCTTGTGGGCTGGCAGGGTAGTTGGTAGATGGTTCAGGTAATGAGGGCAGAACTGCAAACTATTCTGGAATTCCACAAGCCAAATAACATGTGCCCAAGAGGAAAGAGCTGCTCCAGCCACAATGCAGGTTTCTGTCTCACCTGATCTTCCCAGGACCACCTTCATGTAGTCAGGGTCATAAACCATGAGGCTGACTCTGCTCCCCCATAGCCAGCGAGGACAGGCACATGGGAATTTCTCTACCCATTTCTGAAACTGTTGTAGCTCCTGGTCCGTTTGGAACTATAAGCAAGGGAAAGACAAATCAATAAAACCTTTCTCTTTAGGTCTGGATTTTGGAGTGATGGTGAAGGGTAGAATGGCCACAGGGAGAATTCAGGATCCATCAGCAGTTATTAGGAGCTTGGAACTGTATCTGATGAGCCAGTTCTGATCTGGATTCTCGCTCTTCATCAAGATTTGGTTTAAGGTGAGATTCTGGCTTTTTGGTGGATCCTCACTCAGAATTGCTTTTTAGAATCTTACACATAGTATATGTTCGATAATTGTTCTGTTATTGGATTTGTTTGATGTACTTTCCTTTTTCTTAAAACTTATAT
>NW_005871085.1:3147143-3200103 GCF_000147115.1 Myotis lucifugus
CCTCTTTCTAATTGCTTGGTGTCCATGCCCGTCAGCCTCCCGAAATTCCTGATGCTGGGCACTGTCATTGCTTCCCTTTGGGGACCAAAAGGAGGTAAACTATATTCTGCATTTTCATTCTCCTATCTAGGCCATTTTGGCATCCACTGCTCTGACAGCTCTCCAGTCAACCCGCTGGGAATGCTACCTGTCCCTGAACATGTGTGGCCAGAGCCAGTAGGAACTCTTATAGAGGGAATGATGCCCATAGTGGCAGAGGTAACAGATTTGTAGGCAATTACCCAGTGCCCAGGTGCCCTCCAAGCTTTGGCCACTCAATGCAGGCAATGCTGCCTTGGAGTCGTCCTCACCTGGCTGACCCTGGTAATTGCCCTACAAAGAAATTTCCACAAAGGGAGTAGGTGGACAGGTAATATTGTGGCCACACAGGCCATCCTCAGATGTGGGGTCTGCTAGCATGGCCGGTACTCCTGGTTTGGAGAGAGGACATGAGAGTTGGGGGTGGGAATGGGGCAGTTTGGGTTATTTGCATCCCAAAGACGTTAGTTCCCCTTTCCATAGTCCTTGTGAGATTCCATCACTACTTAATGCAGTGATTTTGTACCTTTAACATGCTTGTCCTTTATAGGCATTAACATTACTATAAATTCACACAAATTAGAGTGAGTGTAATGGTGGCCTTGGTCTGTGCCAGGCACAATTCTAACATTATAGGAACTCACTTGAGTGCTATAATCATCTTCATCCCCAACTTACAGATGAGGAAATCGAATCTTAGAGCAAGCATTTAAAGAATATAGCAGAGAATGGATGGACCTGCAGAGCATTATGCTAAGTGAAATAAGCCAGTCAGAGAAAGACAAGTACCCTATGATTTCATGCAGATGTGGAATTTAAGGAACAAACGGAACTATCAAGCAAAATAAAGACAGACTCCTAGATAGAGAGCAGGCAAACAGCTCTGTTGGAGGTGGGGAGTGGGGGTTGCAGGGATTGAGCAAAAAAGAGAGAAAGGACTTGTAGACAAAAACAACAGGTTTTTTTTGCGGGGGGTGGAATTGGAAGAGGGGATGAATGGTGATGGGGAATCTATACATATAAAGAGGTAATATGCAAATTAGCCGGGACACCATAACACGTCATGACCGGACCATTAGCATATCATCTCTTTATTAGCTCCTATCATCAGGAGGCTGTCTGCGAGCGCCTCAGATGTTGCTCTGGAGATGGGGCGGAAGTGGGGAGGCAGGAGTGGGGAAGCAGGGAGGCAGGAGAAGGCGGGACCAGCCTGAGGCAACTCAAGGGTGGACGGCGCCACGCGAATTTGCGGGCTGGGCTCCTAGTATAAAATAAAATAAAATAAAATGAAATAAAATAAAATAAAAGTATGTGCAGAGCTGGAATATGAACCCAAGTAGCTTGAAAATGGAGCCCCACATGCTCAACTGCCCACCTTGTCCCTTGTCATCTGGCCTGAAAGATTAGCTTCAATCTGGATTCAACATGAGGCAATCAATTCCAGACTTAGTCAATTACAGAGGTATTAAATAAATGAAAAACTCAGGCAGTATTATAAAAGCAAGGAAAATGTAACTGCAGTATCTCTTAGGCCAGCAGGATTAGAAAGATGATTCACACCATGAAATGTAAGCTATGGAAATGGCATTACCCAATTATTGAGTCTACATCCCATCTAATGCCATCAGTGCATGGAAAAGTCACTGGAGGATTAGAGTGGTTCCTTCTGTCAAATCTCTGCTTAAAAAGGTGACAACTGCAACAACATAAGTCACACTTTCTCCAAATCAACAAATCATCTGGAAGTCCCTTGTAGCAAATTTGCATGAAGCAACTGGGCTTTGGTTGTCTCTCTGTGGCTGGTATGAGCAGTTCCCATTTGGGGATCTACTCTGCTGACAATCTTTGGCCTCCTTCTCTGAAACCTTCTCAGGTTTCTGCTGCACTCCACCTCCTAAGGCTTGTTCAACCCTCACACCTACCCAGATGAGCCCCTGTCCATGCAGCCCCCTCACCTTGCTCTGTGCCCTTCCCCCCAGTGACTAGTGCTAACAGAGCTGGCTGGGGAGCACTGTCTGTCATCCAACCTGCCAGCTGCTCCTTTCTGTCAGTCCGCACACCTGAGTCAAGCTCCCTCTGTGTCAGGCTCTGTGCTGGGGATGAGCGCACAGAAAGGGGGCTGATATCCTCAGCCTCAAGAAGCTCACAGGGCAGGGGCGTGGAGAATAGGAGCTGGCAGGTAAAGAGATTCTCATTAATGGCGAGCTGCACATGCCAGTGCTCCTTCCGTGGGACCATCCTGGAAGCTTTCTTGCTCAGATGTGCCAGTAACTTGCCAGGGTTTTAGCACTGCAGTCACCAGTCTGAAAAACCCCATGGTCTCAGGCCAACCAAGCTTGTTGGACCCCTACACCCAATTTTATCCCTTTTCCTGGTTCCTGATATCTTGTCTAAATTCCTGTCTATCGTCCCCCACATGCTGTGAACCCCCGAAGGCAGGGATTCATGAGATGATGTCTGTGTTCCTAGGCAAGCTCAGGGTCAGGCAGACAGGATGGAAATGAGTGGTCATGGGCAGGGAAGCATGGAGAAGTTCTGTCCTGTGAGCCTGGAGCAGGGAGATTCAGAAAGGAGCAGCCATTGTCTTCAAAGGGCTGGCTGGCATAATAGTTTGTAGACCTACCTAAGGAAGGAGGATCTGACAGACTGAACACCAGCACATGGGATGAGGAGCCACGATCTGAGGGGTAATCTGGGTTTTGTCCCCATGGCCATGTGCTTCTCACAACAAGCCTTTGTCCTATAGACTTGCTGACCATGACCTCGCTCAGAGAGCCTCTGCCCTCCTTGCCCTCCCTCTCCCCTGTCCCGTTCCCATTTACCTCCTGGTTGTGCCCGAACAGCCAGTGTGAAGGAGGGGACGGGAATTCCTGGACAGCTTTGAGCAGCCACTGCCTGAGCAGGTAGAGCTGGGCTGCCTTGAGCAGCAGCAGAACCAGAAGCAGCAGGGAGGCCACGTGCAGGAGCCCAGAGATACTGCCCAGGAGTCTTGTGGGGCTCAGCACAGAGACACTCATGGTGCAGTGCGTCTGGACCTCTGACTGTCTCTGACCACCTCAGGCCAGTCTGGAAGTTTTGCCCCACCCACCTGTGGGGAGGGTGAAGGGTGAGGGCAGAGCTTAGAGCTGAGCCACCAGAGTTGATTAACTGTGGAGGAGCTATCCTGGGACCAGGAAGAAAAGCTTTTTTAGTTGACAGTGACAATGGTTGTGTACATTTCAACTTCCACTTATCAGTTTCCTAACAAACACTTAATGAGCACCTGTTATGTGTCAGCCAGTATGCTAGGTGCCAGGACACAGCTGCGAGCAAAACAGACATGAACCCCGATTTCCAGAAATCTCAGTCTAGTTCATCAAATGTTCAGTAGGTGTGGTTACGATATTTCATTAACATTTCCAGAGTTAAAAGCTCGTTACACAGGTAAAATGGCCAACGGAAAACAGCCATTGACACCTTGAGTTGGTGTTAGAAATCTTCTCTCTTGTCTCCAAAATTGCTTGCCTACCTGCCTCTGAAGTTTTCCCCAGGGCTTGTCTCTGTCCCCTATTTAGTTGTGACCCAAGGGGAATGTGCTGTGGATAGAGTACTGACCTTAGAGTCAGGAGGTTCAGCCCCATGTCTGGCCCACCTCATATGAAGTCAGCAACTGATGCTCTCTTAGCCTCAGTTTCTCCTTTTGTAGGTGGGATAGTAATCTTTTTCCTAAGAACGGCATAGGAATGCTCATTCATTCATTTATTCATTCACTTACTCAGCAAATGTTTCTTGAGTGTGCAATCTAGTAGGTAAAGTAAAAAAAAACAACAACATTAAAATAAACTATGATAGGGCCTTTGCTGGAGGAATGAATAGTGAGCTGAGTCCATCCAGGAAAGGAGAAAACTAAGCCAAGAGAATTGGGTCTTAAAGGATGAATACAAGTTCATCAGGAAGAGAGTGCTAGATAGAGGGATGAGCACTGAGAAATCATGGAGATCTTATATAAAAGAGTAAGGGATAGGGGCAAGTTAATCTCTTACCCTCAGTGTTTTCATGATTCTCTCCCCCAATATCAAATCCAAGGCCCATCATTCAGGTAGTAAAACACAATATATTTCAGGAAAATTCCTTGGCAGGCAGCCTTCCAAGGGGCTCCATTTCCTCCCAACCTGTTCCTTCATCCATCTAAACTCTACTCCCAACAACCTCCTCCATTGCCCTACCATGTGACAAGTGATCATCACACAACCAGAGTTCTTTTCTTTCTCCCCTAAATCCTGGGCTGCTGTCCAAACCCAAGGGCCTGCGCATGTAACCTTTTACACCCATTCCTCCCAACTTTCCCCCAGTTCTTTGGTTATTTTCCATCCCTCTGGCTCCAACCCCAGGGACTCTTGGACCCTGACTCTCCCTTAATTGGCTCAGCACCAGCTTTTCACCATCAGCATGAGGGGCAGTAGTGGAGGACTTTGGAGTCAGAAAGCCTGGGTTTGAATTTTGATTTTAACTCTTTCTTTCTCTCCCTGAGAAAGTTTCTCTTATATATTTAGGCTTATAATGCTTGGTGATAGCTAACATTTAGTGAGCACATACTATGTTTTAGACACGGAGCAAAGTATTTATGTTTTCTCCCACAACAACCCTACAAAACAGACTTTAAAAATAATCCCACAACTCTAGGTGAGAAAACTACGGCACAGAGAGGTTATCTGCCTGCCCAAGGTCGCTCAGTTGGTAAGGGGTAGAGCCAGGATTCAAACCCAGGCTGTCTGGCCTCAGAGATTTGCATTAATGTAAAGAGATTTCAGTCCATACATGGCACCTCCCAAACTTCCCAGGAGGCATGTCATGTTTGCTCTGTTTTATCCTGTGTTTCCAAGTAGCGGATGAGTGTTTCAGCACCTCCACATATTGGCGTAAATGCAAGCCTTACTATCCAGGGCAGCTTTTGTGAGAAAGTGTTGGACAAACCATGTGCCCAGATGTAATAGTCATTGAAATAGTATTTATGGAGAATTTTTTTTGACACGAACAGCATTTAATCTCTGATATTTCAGAAGACACTTTAGGATGTGAAGGTCCGGTGAGGTGCTGTGTGGATGCATACAAGTACTGTGTGAGGGGAGGCAGCATGCAGCCTGGACTGGGATCAGGAGCCCAGCTCTGGCCCCGGCTTGGCTATTAAGTGGCATTGACTATGGATGGGTCATTTCCCTTCTCCAACAGGGTTGAGTTTGAGCATCTCTAAGGCCCCTCCCAGCTCTGATATTCTATGCATAACTGGCAGAGAATGTGTTGTGTTGATTTTCCGTAGGTACTGAGGAAGGTAAAAACTACTTGCAATGGCGTGGGCAAGGCCTGAGACGGTTCTACTGTAAGTACCGAAGCCTCTGGTCTCGGGTTCCCATCTCAGTGTTGGCCCAGCCTGGGGTCAGTCACGAGCAGACTGAGATAGGAGCAGAAATCACAGAATCAGGGACCACCGCACAATTTTTTAGTGAATTTATCAAGTCCACAGCCAAGGACCCTCCCCAGCGGAGGTGTGCGCTTTGGCTACTTAACCTGCCTTCTCAGACCAACAAGAGCTCTGCTGCTCTCAATCAACCGAGAGTTTTTAGTTGCAGGAACGTGTCCTATCCTTGGGACGGGGATGGTGAGAAGGTAGCAGGTGAAGAGATGACAGACCAACTCCTCTTGGCTCCTGTCCAGCAGGCCAGAACAGAGAGAGGGATCGAGTGAAGTATGAGCCCGTCTCCATCTATCGCAGGAATTCTGGAAGACCCACATTTCAGGTGACGCTGCATGTGTGGCACTGGCACATCCATGGTCTCCTTTAACTTTTTTTTAATCAGGCTTGGTCACCCCTCTCCACTCAGTTCTGGTTGGGCCGAACTCTACCCAATGTACAAAAATCTCCAACATGAGCAGAATTCTCAATGACTCCTTGTGTCTTATAAATAGTTTCAGTGATATGTACAGCCTAACACTCTCTCTCTCTCTCTCTCTCTCTCTCTCTCTCTCTCTCTCAATCATATTCAGGATGATCATCAGGTACTCATTGGCACAACCACCCTGAATCTGAGCATAGGCTTGGACTCCAATCTCTCCCTCCTCTTCACTTCGGAGAGCAGAGCACCGGAAAGAAGCCTACCCCTGCCCAGCCCCTGAGCAGTGAGGTGGACAAGGCTCCTAGGTGGAGCCCTGAGTGTCGTCTTGTATGACAGGAGGCAGGGACGAGGTTGTGCGGGCAGTGCTGGTGGCCAGGGCCTACTTTACTCCTTCCACAGTCCCAGCTTCTTCAGAGCCTCCCTTCTGTGCTCATCAGGGATGCCTTTGGGGGAAATCTTGACACTGACACAAGTGGGTTGAGGCAGCTTGTCTCGGCTCTGTCCTTGGTAAGACAGGCGCTTGGAGCTCTGCTCGTGGTCAGCCAGCATGCTCACCTGAATCCCTGCAAAGTCCTTCCCAGTGCCCAAGGAGGCGGGGCGGGGCCGGGAATTACGCAAGACATTGGGTGAGAGTTTGTTCAAGAAGGAGTCTTTTCCCAGAGAGGTGCTGGCCTTGGAGCTGGGGTCTTTCTCAGCTGAGAGGTAGCTGCTCAGCCCCACACCTGACTGCTCCAGAGTGTTGGACTTGAAGTTCATCTGCCTCAGCCCAGGGACGCTGCTCTCCTGCAGTGTCAGGGGATTACTTACCCCTGGGGCCCTAGGGATGGGGATTGGCATAGACTTGGCAGCTGGAACCTTCCCTGGAGTGGGTTCCTGGGCAGGAATGAAAACCTTGCCTGGAGTCGATCCCTGAGCTAGAGCTGGAGCCAGGGCTTTCATTGGAGAAGGCCCCCGGGTTGGAGCAGGAGCCAATGCCTTCCCTGCTGAGACCTGAGGTGCAGGCTGAGCTAGGGCAGGAGCTGATGCTGGGGCTGGGGCAGGGGCCTGAGCGCCAGTCCCCTTGAGTCTGATGGAGCTGGGGGACTTACTTAAGTGGGGGCTGGGCTTCTCTTGGTCCAGGGGTAGCCCCAGCTTCTCCAGAGCCTCCTTGCGTGCTTTCCTCTGCTCCTGCAGTGAAGAGGAGAGCAGGCCGGAATCGCTGGGGGCAGCCTCAGGGTGGCAGGACAGCCAGGGCTGGGGGTCGCTGTGGAAACGGCTTTGGCTGCTCTTGAGAACAATATTAGCGGGCAGCTTCCGGGACTTAGGCCCTGTGAGGGGAGCCACTTGGGCATTTGGATCCCGCCCTGGTGGGACGGAAGCATCTGCAGCTCTGGCGTTCTGAGACGACATGGCAGGAAGAGGCCGAAGCTGTCCTGGTGCCCCCGTAGAGCCTTTCTCATTGGCTTTTTGGGACATGGCCTCTGAAGAAGTCTCCTTTCTCTTCTGGGGGCTGAGTGACGTGAGGAGCTAAGGCGCAGGGGTCCTCTCCCCTGGCCCTGTAGGCAGGCTGTCTTCCCCACGCTGCTCGGGCTGGGCTTCCTGGAAAGCCTCTGGTGGGGGGATGAGCGCTGTGTCCAAATCAAGGACGGCCTCCTGGAGCCCGGCCGGAGCCTGGCTGGGCTCCCTGCTCTGGCTGAGCTGCTCTTCCCTGGGGTCTGGGATGACCCTGTTGGGTTCCCCTGGCAGGTGGCTACTCGTCTGGGGGGTGCTTTTCCTGAGGTTCTGGTTCCTACTGATGTGGATATTGCGGGGGAGGCTGTAGGAGCCAGATCTGAAGCCCAGGCCTTGGGGTTCAGGCAGAGGAGGGAAACTGGACTGGGTTGCTCTCCTTGGCTCTGGTCTTTGCTGAGCAACGGTGTCCTCTGGATGTCCCTGGGGAGCAGGCTGGAGTAGGGGCAGTGCTCGGGGACTTTGGGGAGTTGTGTCTTGCTCAAACTCCTCAGTGGACAGTCCGCTGTCAGCCTCAGTGTCCAATGAGCCAGTGGTCTCCTCCAGGAAGAGCAAACACTCCTTCTCTTCAGTGGACAGGAAGTCATAGCTGTCAGTAGATCCGGAGCGGGTGGAGGTGGTGCTCGTCATGCTGTCCCAGCTGCCGAGGCGGGTCACAGGTTCTGAGCCAGGCCCCTCTGGCCACAGCTCCCTCTCAGGCATTGCCAGAAGCAAGGTGCAAGGACGGCGAAAGGGGCTCCCAGAGGGGAAGCGGAGAGAATCGAAGAATGTCCCAAGCTGGGCCTTTACTGGGTGGGGGGCTGAAGAGAGGAAAAAAATACCCTTATATTTCAAAGGGTGGAGACGCGGACAGAGCCTGCTTCCCCTGCCTCCCGCTGTTTTCTTCTTTTGACCGAGAATGTTTAATGATATAGAAAAGCTTGTAACAAAGTGATCAAAGCAGAATGTACAACTGTCTGTGGAGTATGAGCTTAACTCAGAAAGTTGTGCTTGCCTTGGACAATACTTACTAACTAGTAAATATCTTTTTTCGACAACCACTTCAAAAATACAACTAAAAGACAAAATGAACATCATCTAGAACCACAGGAAGGCTGGCTGAGTGGAAATTCTACAACTAGAAGGAAAGAGAAAAGCACACTGAGACTCAGAGGAGGTGCGGAAGTAAAGTGCAGAGGTACGGAGGTGGTCGCGGAAAGGGCTGGCAACTGAGGATGCAGTTGTCTTTTTCAATCGGGAGGGAGTCTCAAGCTCCCAACTGCTCTGAACTCCAGTTCTGGGCGAGTCTCTGGGGACCCAGACTCATACAGGGAGAAACTGAACTGTCTGGCATTGGGTGGAACTCAAGGGCGGCTTTAAGGTTTTTCAAAAACTCAGAGGTGCTTGCAGCGATTACCAAGGGACACTGAGACCTGGGGCCTCTTAGGGAGGGCTGAGGATCAAACATAGCTGTTTGCTCTGCCCTGTTGATTCCCTGAGACCCTGCCACACCCAAGCTGTGAGCAGAGGCTTTTGAATATGAATGGCCTGGCCCTTTGCAATCTAAAATTACCTAACAAACTGCAGCTGGGTCAGAGAGACCCAGAACATCCAAAAGAAGGCCCAAGGCCCCACAGCAGCTTGCATTGCTTCACAGCTGGGCCTCATCTGGGCACCTCCAAACCCCAAACAAAGAAGAGGAATCTGCAAATCTCTCCATAGCTCCTGCTGGGTAACCTCAGGCAGAGGCTAAATTAGCACCTCCTTAGAAATTCAAGAGCCAGTGTACCCAGTGGTCAGAGTGGGACCATCCAGATTACAACTCCTCAGATCCATAAGGGACACACTCAGGTGGCAGACTCAGTGAGCACCAAAACTCCACTGAAGCAACTCTTGCCCCCATAAGGGTGTCTCCAACACAGAAGTTCTCCCACTGTAGACACAGCTGATTCTCACAGCCAATTGGCCTGGAGGTCAATTCCTCCCAGTGATACCTACAACAATCAAGGCTTAACTACAACAAGACTGTGCACAAAGCCCACAAAGGAGTGCACCAAGAGTGTCCACCTCAGGTAATTGAGGAGGCTGAGCCAATGGCCCTATAGGACACCTAGCACAGAAAGCTACTCTATCACACAGGGAAGCAGCCAAAATGCAGAGACAAACAGGTCACAAATGACAGAAATGGAGGAAAGCAAACTACTGGATATAGAGTTCAAAACCATGGTTATAAGGTTTTTCAAGAATTTTCTAGAAACCGCCGATAAATTTAGTGAGACCCTCAAGGATATGAAAAAGGACCAACTAGAAATTAAGCATACACTGACTGAAACAAAGAATATTATACAGAGATCCAACAGCAGACAAGAGGATCCCAAGAATCAAGTCAAAGATTTGAAATACGAAGAAGCAAAAAACACCCAGCCAGAAAAACAAAAAGAAAAAAGAATCCAAAAATATGAAGATAGTGTAAGGAGCCTCTGGGACAGCTTCAAGCGTACCAACATCCAAATTATGGGGGTGCCAGAAGAAGAGAGAGAGCAAGGTATTGAAAACCTATTTGAAGAAATAATGACAGAAAACTTCCCCTACCTGGTGAAAGAAATAGACTTACAAGTCCAGGAAGTGCAGAGAACCCCAAACAAAAGGAATCCAAAGAGGACCACACCAAGACACATCATAATTAAAATGTCAAGAGCAAAAGACAAAGAGAGAATGTTAAAAGCAGCAAGAGAAAGACAGTCAGTTACCTACAAGGGAGTACCCAAATGACTGTCAGCTGACTTCTCAACAGAAACTATGCAGGCCAGAAGGGAGTGGCAAGACATATTCTTTTTTTTTTAATTAAATCTTTATTGTTCAGATTACATTTGTTCCTCTTTTTTCCCCCCCATAACTCCCCTCCTCCCAGTTCCCGCCCCACCCTCTGCCCTCACTCCCCACCCACTGTCCTCATCCATAGGTGCACGATTTTTGTCCAGTCTCTTCCCGCATCTCCCACTCCCCTTTCCCCCCCAAGAATAGTCAGTCCATTCCCTTTCTATATCCCTGATTCATTATAATCACCAGTTCATTCTGTACATCAGATTATTTATTCACTTGATTCTTAGATTCACTTGTTGATAGATGCATGTTTGTTGTTCATAATTTGTATCTTTACCTTTTTCTTCTTCCTCTTCTTAAAGGATACCTTTCAGCATTTCGTATAATATTGGTTTAGTGGTGATGAAGTCCTTTAGCTTTTCCTCATCTGTGAAGCTCTTTATCTGACCTTCAATTCTGAATGATAGCTTTGCTGGATAAAGTAATCTTGGTTGTAGGTTCTTGCTATTCATCACTTTGAATATTTCTTGCCATTTCCTTCTGGCCTGCAAAGTTTCTGTTGAGAAATCAGCTGACAGTCGTATGGGTATTCCCTTGTAGGTAATTGAGTCTCTTTCTCTTGCTGCTTTTAAGATTCTCTCTTTGTCTTTTGCTCTTGGCATTTTAATTATGATGTGTCTTGGTGTGGTCCTCTTTGGATTCCTTTTGTTTGGGGTTCTCTGCGCTTCTTGGACCTGTAAAGTCCATTTCTTTCACCAGGTGGGGGAAGTTTTCTGCCATTATTTCTTCAAATAGGTTTTCAATATCTTGCTGTCTCTCATCTTCTGGCACCCCCATAATTTGGATGTTTGTACGCTTGAAGCTGTCCCAGAGGCTCCTTACACTATCTTCGTATTTTCGGATTCTTTTTTCATTTTGCTTTTCTGGTTGGGTGTTTTTTGCTTCTTCGCATTTCAAATCTTTGACTTGATTCTTGCGCTCCTCTGGTCTGCTATTGGGTGTCTGTATAATATTCTTTATTTCAGTCAGTGTATGCTTAATTTCTAGTTGGTTCTTTATCACAGCATCGAGGGTCTCATTAGATTTCGTGAGGCTCTCATCAAGTTTATTGGCAGCTTCTAGCACATTATTGCAAGCCCTCAAAATTGCGTTTTTTAGCTCTATATCCTCCATTTCTGTCATGTTTTTTTGTCTCCGCATTTTTTATGCTTTCTTGGTGCACCCCTTTGTGGTCTTTGTGTGCAGTCTTGTTGTAGTTAAGCCTTGATTGTTGTAGTTAATATTAGAGGGATTTGACCACCAGGCCGACTGGCTGTGAGAATCACCTGTATTTGCAGTGGGAAAACTTCTGTCCTCTGGAGAGGTGCTAATCTAGCCTTTGCCTGAGGCTATCCGGCAAATGGCTCTGCACAGGGCTTGGGCGGGGCGGGTCGCACAGGATCAACAGGGCAGGCGGAGGGAGCAGTTATGGCTGCTCTCAGTCCCATTCCCAGAGGCTCTGCTTCTCAGAACCCCAGCAACCACTGCAAACCTCGGAGAGAAAGCTGCCCTCATGTTCCAACTGATGCCAGACAATCCCGCCTCTCCCGTTTGAGTCTGAGTCCCTAGAGACTCGCCCGGATCTGGAGCTCAGAGTCTGAGACTCCCTCCTGATTGAAAACGACAACTGCGCCCTTAGCCACCAGCCCGCTTTGTGCGCGCACCTTCGCACCTTTGTATTTTCCACACTGCGCCTCCTCTGAGCCTCGGTATGCTGTTCTCTTTCCTTCTAGTTGAAGAGTCTCTCCTCAGCCAGCCTTCCTGTGGTTCTGGGTGATGTCCGTTCCGTCTTTTAGTTGTATTTTTGAAGTGGTTGTTTGCGGCAGCAATCTCCGGTGTTTACCTATGCCGCCATCTTGGTCTCTTCCAAGACATATTCAAAGTGACGAATAGCAAGAACCTACAACCAAGATTACTTTACCCAGCAAAACTATCATTCAGAATTGAAGGTCAGATAAAAAGCTTCACAGATAAGAAAAAGGTAAAGGAGTTCATCACCACCAAACCAGTATTATATGAAATGCTGAAAGGTATCCTTTAAGAAGAGGAAGAAGAAGAAAAAGGTAAAGATACAAATTATGAACAACAAATATGCATCTATCAACAAGTGAATCTAAAAATGAAGTGAATAAATATTCTGATGAACAGAATAAACTGGTGAATATAATAGAATCAGGGGCATAGAAAGGGAGTGGACTGACAATTCTCGGGGGAAAAGGAGTGTGGGGGGTGCAGGAAGAGACTGGAAAAAAATCGTAAACCTATGGATGAGGACAGTGCGGGGGGGGGCGGTAAGGGCAGAGGGGTGGGTGGGAACCAGGTGGAGGGGAGCTATGGGGGGAAAAACGAGGAACAACTGTAATAATCTGAACAATAAAGATTTAATTTAAATATATATATTTAAATATATATTTATATTTAAATATATATATCTTTTTCCTTCATCTGATATCTAGACACTCCAAACAAGGTCTCCATGAATGTGGTAACTAGGCATTCTATGTCTTTTTGCTGCTCATAGCCTGGAACAGAAGACTGTGCCTGCTGCTGATGCCCGATAAATACTGACTTAATAAAGAAAGGAAGGAGGGAACAAGGAAAATCTTGGACTGGTTAGGCCACCATCTTAAACAGACTAGATTCAGTTTGGGGTGCCATGTTGTAAAAGGACATTAATATTTTTATTCCTAAATGTTTTCTGTTTCAGCTTATAAGGAACAGAAAGGCGAGGCAGCAGCTTCAAGCATTACTCATGTGAGTCAACTGCCACCAGGAACTTCTTGTTTTCTAGGTTTGATAAAGTTGGGCTTGATGCTAGTGCAATTTATCATATCTTGTTTACTTTTGCTCCGTTACAAAGGCTGCCAGGCAAAAGCCTTCTAAATCTAAATATTTGCTTTTGTTTTCCATCCAAGGGAACACACAAAGCTATCATGGTGTTTTCTTTTGTTTTTTTAACCTGGGACATTCTGTAGCACCACCTACTACCCGAAATGAGACATACAGATAATTTTGAGACAGTACTCAGTACCCTGTATGCTGACATGATGTACAGTGCTGGCATGCAGCCAAGCTTCCAAAAATGTCTTCTCAATACTTGCCTAATGTTCATACTTTCCCAAGCAGAACCACAACTACTCCTCAATTTACCAGGTATTATTAATCTTATTTTACAGACAAGAAAACTAAGGCCCAGGGATGTTAATTAACTTCATCAAGGTCACAAAGCAAGTAAGTGTTAGAGTTACGACCATAACCTCAAATTTCTAACTCCAGATTTCCTGCAACTTAACATCATTTACTTTGTATAATATTTCCTATCTGCTGACATGGTGCCAAGTGCTTTCATATGTTACCTACTTTCATTCTTAGCACTATGACACTCCAACCTCATCCCACGCCACTGTCCCACCATGAGGCAGTTCCTGGAAGACACACTTTTTCCCACCTCAGAGCCTCTGTACTTGTTCCCCCAGCCTTGAATGCTCTTCCCTTACTCTTCACACAGCCAGCTCCTTATCATCCTTTGGGTTTCACCTTAAAAGTCTTCTCCAACAAGAGGCCATCTGGATCACTCTTATCCAAACAGGTCCTCTCTGGTAGTCTCTCTTGTAGCACAGTGTTTGCTTCTTTCTTAGCACTTACTATTGTCTGAATCATTCTACTTAACTGTTTACTTGTTTCTTGTCAGTCTTCCCCATAGAATGAAAGGGCAGGACCATATCTATCTCATTCCTTTGAGATGTCTAGATAGTGCCTTGCACTTAGTAGGTCCTAAATAAGAATGTGTTGAATGACTTAACATAGTTGGAATCTAGGTGGGTGTTTTTATTGCACAGCAAACTAGTATCACCTTTCTAATGAAAAGTTTTAATGCTGAAAAGAAATGTTTCTGGCTATAGTGTAGTAGAGGGATGGTGGCAGGCACCAGATGGAAGCAGGTTGGCCAATTTGGGGTTGTTGAGCTAACCCAGGTGTAATAAGAGTTGCTTAGACTTAGAACATTGGAACTGGGGCTGGAAAGGAGACTGAGCTCAGAGATGGATAGGACTAGGTGATAGGCTGGGAGAGGGGTGCAGAAGGAGGGCAGCCTCAGGGGCTTATGGCCTGGCAGGTGACATTAGGTTGGCCTTCTGTCACCATTACAAATACAGCAGATGAGATGCCTGGAAAAGGTGGTATCCTGGGCCCACCAGTTCCCCTATACCCACCCACTCTGGTTCAAACAATTCCTTGGCTTCCTGGACATCTATGAGCCTGACTATGCCAAAGCTGAGTACAGCCAAGGGGGTGAGCATTCTAGGGAGAGAGTGGGACTTCCTGAAAGCAAAGGGCTCAGGACACCATGTGGGGAGGAGTCCTTGGCTTGTTTCCTAAGCCTGGGCAGCTGATGTCTACATCCTATTTATTAATGTCTCCTCTGGGAATCCCACAGTCCCTGCTTAACCTGATCTCCTCTTTCTTCTGCGGATCTCAAGGCCCCAAATGTTCATGACTTTCTCCTCCAGTAAATTGGTGAGTGGGCACCTGCCCCCTCCCCTTGCCATTCCAGACCTTTGGTGCTGGGAATCATTTTCTGCCCTGTTCTGCTCAGGTGGTATGTAAGGGAGGAGACAGGAGAGCTCCCATCTGGCTCAATGAGCACCTCTTTCTGGGTGTGACTTTTTTCCTACACAAGCATATATTCTACTGCTTTGGTTTTTCTGGAAGAACCCTGACTGATACAGCTTTTGGTACCAGGATTGGTTGTGGAGGAAAATAATCTTAAGGATGAGTTTTCTGAATTTGTTCTGGGTTTTCTGGAATTGGTTTTCTAATGTGAAGGCCCTATTGACTCTATTATCTACTTATATAAAAACCCTGGTTGTAACATCACGTTCAGAAGCTCGACCAACCGGAAGGAAGTCAGTCCTGCAGGGGTCGTCTTGGAAATGGCTGCACCCTCCCCGAGCTGTTTCCCGCGAGGCATGAGGGAAGAACCCACCCTCGAAGCGCCAGGAGTGCGCAGCAGCAGTCAGTCCTGGGTTGCTGAGGCGGAGGCCAGAACTCTGGTAGAACTCTGGGTCTGGCCCAACAGGGGGCATGGCCAGCCTTCAAAACAGACCCTGACAGTTAGGGAGGAGGCAGCTCCATTCCTCACAGAATCTGCTATTGGATAGCTTGCTGTTAGTGGCCTGCCAGCCAGGAACCCCATTCACCTGCACCCCAGACCCTGAAAGGAGGGAGGAGGGAGCCCCATTCCTCACAGAATCGACAGGTGGCCAGCTTGCTGTCAGGGGCCTGCCAGCTAGGAATCCTATTCACCTGCATATCTGTATAAAATTTTAATACATTATATTAGAGGTCGTGGTGGTACTGTTTTACCCACAGCGTCTACAGGAATTGCTGCAAATTTACTTCTCAGTGGAAGCACCTTTCATTCCCAATATAATTACCAATTCCATTAAATGAAACTTCAATTTCTAGACTCAATATAAAGAGTGAAGTTGCTAAAACTATTAAAAAGGCCCAATTCTCATTATTGATTAATGCATCATGGCATCAAGTCATGCTATAAATGCCATAGACAGATAAGAGAAATTATGAGTCTGAATGTTGTATTTGGTGGGAAAGTTCTCCTTCTTGGAGTCGATTTTCGACAATGTCTCAGTACTGTACCACATGCTATGTGATCGGCCATAGTACAAACGAGTTTAAAGTACTGCAATGTTTGGGGATGTTCCAGAAAGTTGTCTCTTACAACAAATATGAGATCATAGGATTCTGCTTATAGTGGATGGTTAGTAAAACTTGGAGATGGCAAACTTGATAGCAGTTTTCATTTAGGAATGGATATTATTGAAATCCCCTGTGAAATGATTTGTAATGGATCTATTATTGAAGCTACCTTTGGAAATACTATATCTATAGATAATATTAAAAATATATCTACACGTGCAATTCTTTGTCCAAAAAATGAGCATGTTCAAAAATTAAATGAAGAAATTTTAGCCGAAACCGGTTTGGCTCAGTGGATAGAGCGTCAGCTTGTGGACTGAAGGGTCCCAGGTTCGATTCCGGTCAAGGGCATGTTCCTGGGTTGCGGGCACATCCCCAGTAGGAGATGTGCAGGAGGCAGCTGATCGATGTTTCTCTATCATCGATGTTTCTAACTCTCTATCTCTCTCCCTTCCTCTCTGTAAAAAAAATCAATAAAATATATCAAAAAAAAAAAGAATAACCTTAAAAAAAAAAGAAAATTTGGATATACTCGATGGAGATTTTCACACATATTTGAGTGATGATTCCATTGATTCAACAGATGATGCTGAAAAAAAAATTTCCCATCGAATTTCTTAATAGTATTACTCCTTCAGGAATGCCGTGTCATAAATTAAAATTGAAAGTGGGTGCAATCATCATGCTATTAAGAAATCTCAATAGTAAATGGGGTCTTTGTAATGGTACCAGATTTATTATCAAAAGATTATGACCTAACATTATAGAGGCTGAAGTATTAACAAGATCTGCAGAGGGAGAGGTTGTTCTGATTCCAAGAATTGATTTGTCCCCATCTGACACTGGCCTCCCATTTAAATTGATTCAATGATGGTTTCCCGTGATGCCAGCATTTGTGGTGACTATTAATAAAGCACAAGGACAAACTCTAGACAGAGTAGGCATATTCTTACCTGAACCCGTTTTCGCACATGGTCAGTTAGATGTTGCTTTCTCTCGAGTTTGAAGAGCATGTGACGTTACAGTTAAAGTTCTAAATACTTCATCACAAGGGAAATTAGTCAAGCACTCTGAAAGTGTTTTCACTCTTAATGTGGTGTACAGGGAGACATTAGAATAAGTTTAATCACTTTATCAGTCATTATTTGCATCACTGTTGTTTTTATATCATGTTTTTGTTGTTTTCATATCATGTTTTTGTCATTTTTATATGGTGCCTCTGTTGTTATATCGTTTTGTTACTGTTTATTTATTAATAAATTTATATATTATTTTCATATACATTTTACTAATTTCCTTTCATCTCTCACACTTCTATTATAGAGAAAGGGCAAATAGCAATATTAAAATATCTCCGCTAATTAATTCCCTTTTAATGTGCACGAATTTTGTGCACCGTCTACTAGTCAATAATAAAAGGACATGGTAGTCCAGGCATTATGCAACAATAGAGATACACAAACTGTCCCCAGTGAATACTACTAACCAAATACTTACATAAGACAAGGGTCTAGTGACCATGTTTTTGATACCTTAGAGTATTTTAGTTAAACTAAGGAGTCTAATAATATTGACTGGTTGGTGGGAGGGATAGGGGGTAATGTGGGGATAAGGACACATATGTAATAACTTAATCAATAAAAAAATTTAAAAAGAAAGATTGACTGGTTGCTTCTAGTTGTGCTGGAGAAGGTGGAGAAAGAAAAGGATAAGGTTGGGGATTCAACTTCCCAGCCTAAAGTGCTTTTAAAAAACCTGAAAGCTTCCATGCCTGACCTGCAGAAACCTTTATGTCCTTTATGTAGCCACAGGTCTCAGCTAGGATTGAAATTTCTGAAAACTAAATCCAGAATCTCATCTCGCCAGTGTTTGAATAACAATAAAAACTGAATTTCCAATCTTGCAGTTATCTTCTGCTAAAGTGGAGCATTGATTGAGAAGTAGTGAGAGCCTGAAAATTGGAAGGGGGGCATATGGGAAAATCCCAATGAAGCTAGAGACATCAAAACCCTACATTCTGTTGAGTTTTTTATAGCAAATGCTGAGTATATATCTATTCCAATTATGCATTCCAGAAACCTCGGGAGAGGTTTAGATGTATAGTACCAGCTAGGTGACAATAACTTGCAGGGCTGAGGTAAGCTTCTCCAGGAGGCCATAGATGCTATAAATCAATGTCTAATAAATGGTGCAGTTTCTTCCATTGCCATGATTTACCAGTTCAAGAACCAAGGGATGGAAATGGGAGTAGCACCACTCATTGTTACCCCTAGTGATCCCATTAGCACATTTTTTACTTCTTGTCCCTACAATCTTATGCTCTGTTGGCCTAGAAGTCTTAGTTCCAAAGGGAGAAACGTTTCCACTGGGAGACATAATAATTATTACATTAAACTAGTGAGTAAAACTGCCCAGCTGGCTATTTTGGGTTCTTCATGCCTCTGAATCAAAGGTAGATTCTGATTACCAAGGTAAAATGACCAATGGAGGTATGTCTGTAATTGATATATCTAGAGGGTCTCTTAGAACTGCCATACCCTGTTATTAAACTAAATAGAAAAATACCACAACCCAATTCAAGCAGGACTAATAACCAGGATCTTTTAAGAATGAAGGTTTGGGTCACCCCACCAGACAAAGAACCATGTCTAGCTGGGGTGCTTGCTGAGGGCAAAGAGAATATGGAATTGTGAAAGAAGGTGGTTATAAATGCTAGCTACGACCAATTGCAAGAACAAGGACTATAATTGTTTTACTTCTTTTTTATTTTGTTATAAATATGTTTGTGTGTGTGTGTGTGTGTACATGAGTGTATCTGATAGTTTTTCTTCCTCCTCTTTTTCCCTTCAAATCTAACATAAGTCAACTTTATATCACACCATTTAAGTTACAAAACAGTGAACAGCATCCAATGACATTGTATTGTCTTTGGTGGGGGTGGGGGGAGGGTGTTAATGCCTTTTCATAATACACAGGGTAGCAGCAGAAGTATAACTTTATTATAGTTTTTATTTACAGATTAAGAATGGTTTAAGGGAATATGTGTGAATGCCAAGTAGATAAGGGGTGGACTGTGACATCTAGTTTTACATGTCAACTTAGATAGGCTGTAGTACCCCATTGTTCAATTAAACACAAGACTGATGTTGCTGTGAAGATTTTGTAGATGTGGTTAACATCTATAATAAATTGCATTTAAGAATATTTCCTTGATAATCTAGGAATGCCTAATATACTCATTAAAAGCCCTTAAGAGCACAGTTATAGAAGCTAGACAAAGTAAGAAAAAATATTCTTCCTTAGGGTTTCTGCAACACCTTCGTTGTGGCCCAGTGAAACACATTTCAGATTTCTGATCTCTTAACTTGTAAGATCATAAATATTTACATTTGTAAGTCACTAAGTTTGTTGTAATTTTCTATAACATCAAAAGAATACTAATACAGGGATAGAAAGTAAAAAGATAGGAAGAGGGCAGACAGGCTGGAGGATCAGCAGGTGAATAGGAGTTAGGTAGAAAGTCAGAGTTAGGTAGAGACAGGGAACAGCAAACAAGTAGGAAGTCTGGAAAAGAGAGACAGAGAAGAGTAGACAGTCTGATGAGCAGGAGGAAGGGGACAGAAGCTGATGACAGGAAGACAGCATGATAAACAAGAGGTCCTCAGAGTTTGTCCTTGTGCCATCAAAGGTTATAGAAGCTTTCTGAGACACAGATGGATCCCATTCTTGGACTTCAACCCAATTCCCAGTAGGGATATGGGGACTTTGGAGGGATCCAGCATCGCTCAAAGCAGAGCAGGTTCAGGGTCATGACCACTTCCAGCTTGTTCATGGCAAACTGCTTCCTGATGCAGTTCCTGGGCCATGGAGAGGAAATGACATGAGAAATGGTCTTAAACCCTGTTTTGAGTTTGGCAGGCATTGGTCCTTGCAGGAGCAAGGGGTTCTGATGTGAGTCAATTCGATCCCCTTCCTTTTAGGTCACGCACATTTCTACCCCACTAGCCTTGCTTCATATTCTGCTCCTGAACTTTAACAAAGCCTATCTTTTTTCCAGAAATAGCTCCTAATTTTAACTTCTGTTCTCAGAAGTCATGATGGGGAAAGGTCAGTGCCCTAAGCCACTGAGTCAAGTTAAATGAGTCATTAAAAAGTTAATTATTAGGCCCTAGTCAGTTATGCTCAGTGGCAGGAGCATCAGCCTGAGGTCAAGGGCACATACCTAGGTTGCATGCTAGATCCCCAACCCTGGGGGCGGCAGAGGGGTGTTGCGTGTGGGAGGCAACCATTCAATGTATCTCTCTTGCATCAAGGTTTTTCTCTGTCTCTCCCCATCCCTCCCATTCTCTCTCTCTCTCTCTCTCTCTCTCTCTCTCTCTCTCTCTCAATAATAATAATAATAACAACAACAAATAATAATAATCAGTGGAAAAGATATCCTTGGGTGAGGATTAACAAAAAAGAAAAAGAAAAAAAAGAGAGTTAATTATTAGTTTGTTCACTCCTTTCACAAGCAGTTTCTGGTTTCACAATATGGAGGTCAGGTCGAGGCATAGTGTGGAGTGGGGTGGGCCACACTCTCAGGCCCTCATTAGGGGGATGCACTGGGACCTCAATCTTCAGAGAGAAGACAAGATGGGGTTGTATAAGGAAGGCAGAATGACAACAGGGAAGCTTCCTGGAGAGGCCACCGTTTAGCCACTCTCAACCTATTGTACTATCTGCTTTCCAAGAAATGGTCCAGACTCCTGCCTCTTCCTCTCTGTCAGCTATACCTCTTCCTCCCCAGACACTAAGGCACAATTCATGTTTCACTCAAGGACACATCACCGTCCAGTGCCCAGGACAGTGCAAGGAACATGGAACATTCAACAGTCTGCTCAGTGTGTGAATAGTGAGTGAAAGAGTGAATGAATATTTGTCTTCAGTAAAGGTATTTGTTTCATGACTGTGAACTCTTGAATTCAAGGACGGTATCTTTCATCTCTGTGTTCCCACCTCCTAGCACAGGATTTGGCACACGGAGACAGTCTTAATAATTTTATATTTGATTGAAGTTAATTGAATTTTTTTAAAAACCAAAATGGAATAAATTAAGACTAAATATGAGTTCTGCCTAAGGATTCAGCTGTCTAGCACGCTTCTGTCCTCTAGTGGGAGTCATGTGACTTGCAGCCAAGGTCTATGAGGAAGAACTCAATTCTGGAAAAATCAAATCCTGGAGCTAATTTCTAGATTCTAGCAGAACAATTTGCGTAAAGCCTGTTCTGTAAAAGTTGATTCATCATTAGAGGAATTTAAAGAATCATTGATTCAGAAAATCTATATAGGGTGAGAAGCAAGAAAGAATTAGAGGCTCATATTTTGGAGCAACTCAAGTTACAACTCAGTTTATCAAGTGCCATCCATGAGCCCTTGGGGATTTGCATTAACTCATTCCATCCTCACAACAACCTTCCAAGGAGGGTGCTCATATTCCCATTGTTCAGATGAGGCACCTGAGCTTCAGAAAGGCTGAGTAACTTGCCTATGATCACATAGCTAGGATGTGGTAGGGCTGGAATTCAGAACAAATGTGAGCCAAAGGGTGGCCTCCAACCATGTAGGTGTCCCAGATCTGGTAATCAATTCCTCTCTGCCATCAACCTGAGGGCTCCTCAGAGACAGGACCATCAGACCCATGACAGTGGATTTTCTGATCTCCCTCATTTGCCTAGACTCCACAAGAAGGAAAGCACATCTCCCTTATCCTCTCTGATTGTCTCTGTAGCCCTCATATCTCAGGGAATTAGAACTTTAGGACTAAATGATAAGGCCACATTCAAAGGTTATCATTTGTTTATTGAGCTTTTTCTATGTTCAAGTTCTGTGCCAAGCATGTTATATTCCTCCTCCAAACTAAAAGTAAACATCCAATTATGATGAAGGAACAAGACCAAAGAACTGCTATAGGACACATGGATCTGATCTGCCACGGGTTATGGCAGAATTCCTAGGTTAGTGACTGTGGTGAAGTTCAGACCTCTGGGTAAGGAGCGTCCATCAGGGGAGGTGATGGGCTTGCTGAGTCTCTGCTGACATTTGGTACAGGTGGATAGAGTCGCAGTGCCTCCTTGATGCACATGGTGGTGTAGGGCATCTGATCCAGGTGATCCCTGAAATGAATGAAGCCCAACCTGAGGGCAGACAGGGCCCAAGCAGACCAGGGCTTCTTGTCTGGCTGGGTGGGCAGGGCTCTCCCATCTCCTGAGCACTCACCAGGTGATGGAGGCACCATCCCACAGAAGGCTCTGGATCTCCTTGCAGCACCTCGGCTAATACTAGGGGTGAGCAACCAGAGCATAGAGGGTCCAGGAGATACCACTGGCTGTGGTGTCATGGCCCTTGAAGATGAATGTTCCACTTCAGCACAAATGTCATTGTCAAACAAGCTGTTCCCATTCTTCAACTGGGAAAGGCTGGGGAGAGTGCATGGCTTGCCCCTTCCTCTGTACTTCTGGGAAAAACCTCAGGCCCCTCCTATACACACTCACTCTGGCAAAGAGAAGACTGTCCAGAAATCCAACTTCCTCTTTTTCCTGACCTCCTCAAGATCTTCCTCACCCTGCAGATGCGCCTTTCCCAGTTTGATCACTCGGTTTGTTCCAGAACAGTGGTTCCCAGGCAGAGCTGAGGGCTCTGGATACCCAGAAGGAGCAACCCACAGTGGCCCCATCTGCCCCCCTCCACCCTGCTGCAATATGGATACCAGTGAATCAGAATGAGTGTGGGAGAGATGTGCACATGATGGGTGAGAGGTCTAGCACCATCAGATTGTAAGTCAGGCCTCCCCTCTATAGCACACCCATGGAGTAGGCTCTACTTGAATGCTGCTTGGAGAGGGTGACATCACCAATGCAGTGACACATGTGAACACCAGCACAGTCCATTGCACCCTGACATCTCAATTCCCAAGCCCTGCACCAGGTAAGTATCCAGTGGGGTGTGTTCTAGCTCCCAAAGGGCAGCAGGAGTCAGACTCTTCCTGAGGGACAGGGCCAGTCCCTTTGAGATGTACATGATGAAGGAGGAGAGCAGTCCAGGAGGTAGAGTCCAACCTGTGTGTTGATGGGCGAGCTGGCAGGGCCGTTGGCTCCAGAGGCCATCAGGAGTCAGCCAGTAGATGATGTCGTTCTGGTAGAAGAAATTCCTCACTCGAGAATAAAAAAGATTTTTCATATCCTGATGGCCTTGCAGTTCCTGAAGGAGAAGATACAGAACAAACAGGGTATTGGGAGGCCTCTGATCTGGAGGTGAAGTGGGGCTCTAGATGGGAGTTTCCCCAAACAGTGGGGACAGGTGACACTGAGGCATTCATTGCTTCTATCCTATAGCCCTTGAGACCCTCAAGCCTTTATAAGTAACATGAGCAACCAGGTTTCTCCCTGTGCCAGGGATCAAGGATCTGTGGCTGAGTCAAGCTTTGGTCTGGACTAGTATTTGTCCATAGTCAGGAGCTCTCGACAGATGCTGGCTTTTTGTGCTAGTGAGCATCCAAACTGCCTGAACTGCCTCTCCAGTAAGTCCTTATCAGTTGGTAAAACAAAAACTCTGCAGCTGAAGGATTATCACTGACCTGTGTGTCTGGATGTTGCCCTGCTGGCTGAAGGCACACTTCATGAGTCATCAAGGAGATATGTTCAGAGATTTCCAGGTGGGAGTCCTGGCTGATGAGCTCCTCCCATTTGTCGTGTGGTGGGAGGGGGACATTGATCCTCCTCTACTCCACCAGAGGGCCTCTGCTGATCCAGCTTAGCTCTCACCTTGCCTCTCCAGTTACCTCACTGTCCTGAACAGAGAAATTATAACATGTTAAGATTGTACAGCAAATGTTAGTAAAGTGAGGACTGTATTCTCAGAAACTGTGATTATATTATTATATAGGTTCCCTCACAATAGTCTGAATTATTTTTGAACTTGAGAAATAAATTATGATGGTAACTACATTTTGCCAGGCCAGAAAACAAAGGGGAAAATCTCTCTCCTATGGTTGAGCTAGACCTGAGGGACAGGTGCACTCCAACTCTAGGTAGCAAATGTGTCAAGGCAAGAGGTAACTTAAGTGGTCAGTACTGGGGATCCTAAGGAGAGGACATCAGGGACTTTAATTTCTTCCCTTCATCAAATGTTATCTGAGCATAACTTGTAGAATCAGCATCCGGGTCTGTGAGTGCAGATATAATCTCCATTTCCTTCCATGGAGTTGCTCAATTTCATGCTGAAGCCCTGGGCCCCCAACCGGAGCCTGCTTGAGTGACATCCTGGGATGTCTGTCCTGCCATTAAAATTGTCACTGCCCATGTCAGCTGCTGGCAGTTTGTCCTGTTGTCCAGGGGAATGACCATTGCTCTAGAAATGGAGATGGGAGGAGAGCAGGACCTGTTTCTACCATGGCCATGCTTTCCCTTTGCAATGACCAAAGTAGTGGATCCAAGCTAGTGACTGGATACCTCCTGTCCCATCCATTTTTGGGAATCTTTTAAAGAAATACCTGCAAGAAGAAAAGTAGTCTTGAAAAAATAAGATTTATTGAGCTATATGGTAGCCAGAAAAGGATCAAGCCGTGGTGCATGAAGTCTAAAACACTAGCAATAGCACCAGATAGAGAAGGCAACATGCTTGCCATAGGAGCTAACAGACTCTAAAAAAAAATTTAAAGCTTTTTGAGAGAGAGAGAGAGAGAGAGAGAGAGAGAGAGAGAGAGAGAAACAGCAGTCAGACCTCTGGCACCTCCCCCATGCACCAGAGCATTTGCCAGACTGGGGATCAGGAGGCACATAAGGGGTGAGAGGTCTAGCACCATCTGATTGCAAGTCAAGCCTCTCCTCTATAGCACACTCACGGAGGAGGGTCTGCTTGAATGCTGCTTACAGAGGGTGACATCACCAATGTAGTGACACATGCAAGCACCAGCATAGTCCCTTGCACCCTGACATCTCAATCCCCAAACCCTGCACTGGGTTATGCCCCCTGACCTAGAATTGAACCGGTACCTGTCACCTTCTGGTGTAAGAGATGATGGTTCAATCAACTGAGCCATTCCAGCCAGGACTTGACAGGCTTTTCTTATACATCAGGGAAGGGAAAGAAAGATGTGAGTTGTTTTGAAAGAGTTTACATTGGCTACAGATAAAGGGGGTGGGGGGAGCTGAAGCGGAGCTAGTTCTGGGATAGGTGCAGAGTTCATCAGGAAGATATGTTTGCTTGTTTGGATGGTGTTGAAAGTTCATGGTTAAGCAAGAAGCATAGGTTCCTTGGGCTCCATCGCACCTAGCTGTTCGCTTTAGGTAATTGGAGAGATAGCCCCCTGGAAGTTAACTCTAAGTTTCAATGTACACTCAGGAATGTAATTAGTCTTTGTTGCTTTTATCCTGCAGTTGTTAATGAATTAACCTCTCTTGTCATTCTTTCCCCTCTGGCCTGCAGTTATTAATTTAGGGCATCTCAGAATTTTCTCCTTTTTAATAAAAATCATCAGACTTTGGGCCTGAGCCTGCCAGGTATGGCTCAGTTGGTTGGAGTGTTGTCCCATATACCGAAAGGCTGTGAGTTGGATTCCCAGTCAGGGCACATACCTAGGTTTTGAGTTTGATACCCAGTTGGGGCACATACAAAGGCAACCAATTAATGTTCTCTCTCTCTCTCTTTCTTTCTCTCTCTCTCTCTCTCTCTCTCTCTCTCTCTCTCTCTCTCTCTCTCCAATAAGCAAATCCTTCAGTGAGAATTGAAAAAAAAATGCTTCAGGTCACAAAGGTAAGGAAGTGCATTATAGGAACTTGAAGGGGACTAAACAGGCAGGGAGTCCCGAGGAGGAAACTGTGGTCCACACCCTGGACTACTGGCCCTTCCTGGTCACTGTCAGCTGGCAGTTTGTCTTAAGTGACCTCCCACATGCCTCTCATCTCCAAGTCTCTCTGTCATAATGTTGTAGGTTGAAATCAGGCTCTTCCATGGCATCACAAGAAAAGAATTAAAAGGATCCACACACCAGAGATGATGGTGTGGTAAGGTGATTTCTTAGAGTGGAAATAGACCTCTGGGTTTCCAATGTCCCATCTCCATCCACTGGCCATGGGAAATGTCCAATCCTGTCTTCAGCAAGGCCAAGACAAAAGCCAGTGTCCAGATTTCTGCTTCATATTAAAGCTTAGTCCTTTTGGAGGCCACACAGTCTACCATGGCCCAGACTGCTGGTAGGCCTGCATGTCACGTGTTCCCTGGTGAGAGAGAACATGAACGAACTGGGCAAGTGTGGGCCATCAAAAGAGAGAGAGTTTCTTTGTTCCCTGGGGTTTTAACCAGGAGCTTTTTCAAAATAACCAACCTACTTCCAAAGTTTACACAGGCTTGCATTGGCTCCATGCTGTAGCCAGTGATTCCCTCCCTTCCTTGCTCCCAGGTTAGACTGACAGGCCTTATGGACAAACATTTCTCCTGTGCCATTTTTACTTTATTTCCCATGTTCTTATCTCCCGCTGTGTTCTATCCATTCCCCCAGTGATCTGTAGGGAATGGACCGGTGGTTCCCTGGGTGGGGAGTGTGAAGCTGTAGCTTCCTGGTGAAGCAAACAGGCTCAGTGTTCCCAGCAGACCATGCTTAACAATGCCTGACTTCCCTTGCTCTCTTCCTTTTTCATAAGATTTAGCTAACTATGGTAACACTAATAGCCACTGTGGGCTCAGAAAGACAGAAAAGTGTCCAGCAGCAGAACACCCACAGGACTAGGATGGTGAATCTGCCAGAAATATAGGCTCTATCCTCAGTGCCAGAGAAAACACAGAAGTCTGTGGTCTGGGGACTTAGTCATCCCATGACCAGGATAGGCAACAATTAGAGATGCCAAACCCAAGCCATGGTGGATAGAAAGTTGTCTTTTAGATCTGGGGAAATTTAAATAACAGATCATCTCAAACTGATTAAGAGAGAGAGATGGGGGGGGAGAGGAAGGAAGGAAGGAAAACTAGGAGAAAGAGAGGGAGGAAGGAAGGGAGGGAGAGAGGAAGGGAGAGAAAGAAGTTAGAAAGAAAAAAGAAATTGACCCCTCATAGCTGTTTAAGCATTCAGTTTTATGTAAATACTAGAGGCCCAGCGCACAAATTTGTGCACAGGTGGGGCCCCTCTAGGTGGCCTGCAGGGATCGGGCCAAAACCTGCTCTTATCTGCTGCTCCCACTCATCCCAGCCCCACTGTGCCTGCCTCAGGCTTGCGCCCAATCAGTCCCGATCAGGAGAGGCTCCTGCTGCTGCAGCAGCGCTCCCCAGCCATGAGCCCTGCATCTGGTGCTCTCCCAAGGGGAGTGGCCTGTGGGATCAGGCTGAAACAGGCTCTCCAACATCCCCTAAGGGGTCCTGGATTGCGAGAGGGTGCAGGCCAGGTTGAGGGACCCCACAGTGATCGGGGAGGGACACCAGGAGGGCTCCAGGGTGTGTCCAGCCCATCTCGCTCAGTCCCAATTGGCTGCACCCCAGCAGCAAGCTAACCTACCAGTCGGAGCATCTGTCCCCTGGTGGTCAGTGCACATGATAGCAAGCGGTTGAGCATCGTTAGCACATCATTAGCATATTACGCTTTGATTGGTTGTTCGGTTGTTCTGCTGTTCAGTCTATTTGCATATTACCCTTTTATTATATAGGATTGTTAACCTTAGGCTGGGAGGGTGGTTTGTTACAGGGTTTAGGTAATGATGGCAGAACTTTGTCTCTTCTAGAATTTCACAACCCAAGGATGTGTACCTAAGAGAAAAGAGCTGCTCCTGCCTGGGATTCATGATTCCCATTCAGCTCTCACCTAATCTTCCCAGGATCACCTTCATGTTGTCAGGGCTGAATCTAAACTTGCTCCCCATAGCCAGCGAGGACAGGCACACGGGAATGTCTCTACCCTTTTCTGAAGCTGTTCTAGCTCCTGGTCCTTTTGGATCAGGAGCTACAAGGGAAAGAAAATCAATAGAACCTTTCTCTTTAGGTCTAGCTCTTGGAGTGGTGGTGAAGGGTCGGTTGGCCATGGTTTGGAGCTGTTTCTGATGAACCTGGTTCTGATCTGGATTCCTGCTCTCTTGCCAAGGCTTGGTCTAAGGAGGGAAGGAAAAGCAAAGGCAAAGGTGTTTTAGGAAATGGTGACAGGTTCAGTGTAGATGAAGAGTAAAATGACAGGTGAGCAGTGGGAGACAAAGATGAAAGTAAGGGAAGGGGCGTAATGTCTGATGAGCCATGCGTTCCATAATGAGCAAGAGGACATTACATAGGCAGTGCCTACTTAACACCCTTGGTGGTTCTGAAGCAAGGTATTGACATTATCCCACGGGCCATTGAGTGAAAGGCATTTTGCTGTCAGAGTGACTAGCTGGAAGGTCTGACCTATAACCCTGGCAGCAGCATGACTTGAGAGGAGGGATCAGATTGGAAATAGTTTTCAAAGGTAGAGTCAGGAGTTTGTTAGTCAGAACAGGAAAAGAAAGGACCTGTCAACACTTCAGAAAAGTCACCAGTAACCCCTCAGGGTACATAGTGCCAGTTAACCCCATGGGGCACCACTCGGCTCATTAAAAAGTCTGAGTCAGACCCTGTGTAGAGCCTAAGTTTCCTCAAAAATCCCAAGTACACATAGGAAGCAGCCGTACTGGGCTGGGAGGGGGAGAACAAATACTTTCTGAGCCCTAAAATAAAGAGAATTGGCTTAGGGGTTTCCACCCTGAATTTCAAAATATGGACTAATGGTAGGCATTTGGATCCATACCTTGACTATGACATCCATCTGGGCCCAGATATTAGTATCCTTTTGTACCTCCTCAGGTGGGTCTCTCTTATGTAACTTAACCCTATCCCAGACATTAAATTTTTCTGATTTCTCAACCTAGTCCATTTCAGACTGGCTAGTCATCTGATCTCCACTCTCTCCTTCCCTACATCCTCCTTCCTTGGCAGTTCCTGCATGCCCTCCAACCGGTTCTGAGAGAATTCTGGCCAGAAAATATCTGGCACAAATGTAAAACATACTGTTGACCTTAAACAAACAGAAAGCCAGATATTTCTCCAGCAAAATGGGTTTATTTGGGAAGAATCACAATTTTGGACATGAGGTCTAGTGATGAACCACATGCAAATCTTGAGAAACAAAAGAAAAGAAAGTCTGTTATAGAGAAGAACAGAATGTTGGGAGAGCCTTTATAAAAAGAGTTCTTGTTGAGCTCAGTGACCCATGTACTACATAGAGTTCCCCTTCTGGCCTCCTGATTTCATTTTAAATGAGGTTTCTTTTTGTTAATTTTTACAATACATATGCCAGTCCCTTTGCAATGACTTCCAACAGACCAACCTGGGACTGGAACACGTATTTAGCTTCACTCTCACATTTGGCTCAGTCTGGGAACTCTCTTTGGCTCCATGTCCTTATCTGTGAAATGAATCTTAAGTTGCCCTAAGATTGGGAGAGGACCAAATGAGAGACTATTTCTGAAAATGATATGTTTATGTCAGCTCTTATTATTTCTACTTCCTTGTGTTCCAGGTGTGGCTTATTATTTTTTTAATGTTTAATTTTTACAATATTATTTTAGTTTCTGGTGTATAACCCAGTGATTAGACATAGAACTTACAAAGTAATTACCCTGTAAATCTAGTACCAATCTGACACCATATTTAGTTATTACAATACTATTGACTATACTCCCTGTGCTGTACTTTACATCCCTATGGCCATTCTGTAACTACCAATTTGTACTTCTTAATCCCTTCACCTTTTTCACCCAGCCCTTAACCCCCTCCAATCTGGCAACCATCAAAATGTTCTCTGTACTTAAGAGTCTATTTTTATTCTGCTTGTTTATTTATTTGTTTATTTTTTTAGATTCTATATAGGATTGAAATCATGTAGCATTTGTCTTTCTCTGTCTACTTATTTCACTCAGCACAATACCCTCCAGGATGATCCATACTGTTGCAGATGGCAAGATTTCATTCTTCTTTATGGCTGAGTCACATTCCATAGGTACCATTTCTTTATCCATTCATCTATTGATGGACCGTTAGGTTGCTTCCGTATCTTGGCTATTGTAAATACTGCTGCAATGAACAAATGGATGTGTGTTGCTTTTTGATTTAGTATTTTAAATTTTGGATAAATACTCAGAAATGGAATTGCTGAGCCCTTCTTCATCTCTTGTTATAGCTTTTGTTCTAAAGTCTATTTTGACTGCTATAAGTATTGCTACCCCAGATTTTCCCCCCATTTTCATTAAATATATTTTCCCATCCTATTACTTTCTATCTGTGTATATCTTTCATTCTAAGATGAGTCTCTTGTAGACAGTGTATATATGGGTCTTGCTTTGTTACCCCTTCAGCCACCATATGTCTTTTAATTAGAGCATTTAATCCATTTTTATTAAAGTATTTGTTGATAGATACATATTTATTGCCGCTTTATTACATGTTTTATCTTTTTTTCTTCTTTTTCTTAAAAAGGGCCCTGTAATATTTCATGTAATTCTGATTTGGTGGTGATGAATTCCTTTATCTATTTCTTATTTGGGCAGCTCTTTGTCCTTCTATTCTAAATTATAGCCTTGCTGGGTAATCTTGGTTGTACATCCTTGCTTTGCAATACTCTGAGTATTTTGTGCTAATCCCTTCTGGCCTGAAACGTTTCTGGTGAGAAATCAGCTGACAGTCTTGAGGGAGCTCCCTTGTAGGTAACTAATTGCTTTTCTCTTGCTACTTTTAAGATCCTCTCTGTGTCTTTAACCTTTGGCATTTTAATTATGATGTGTCTTGGTGTGGGCCCTTTTCTTTTTTTTAAAATTTATTTAGTGATTAAGGTATTACATATGTGTCCTCATCCCATTACCCTCCCACCCCCCACACACACACTCATGCCCTCACCCCCTTGTTGTCTGTGTCCATTGGTTAGGCTTATATGCATGCATACAAGTCCTTTGGTTGATCTATGTGGGCCCTTTTCAATTCACTTTATTTGGGACTCTCTACTTCCTGAACTATGTCTAGTTCCTTCACCTGATTAGAAAAGTTTTCTGTCATTATGTTTTCATATAGGTGTTCATGCCTTGCTCTCTCAGTTCTCTTTCTGTCACCCCCATGATGCCAATGTTGCTATGCTTGAAGTTGTCCCAGAGGCTCCTTAAACTATCCTCATTTTTTTAAATTCTTTTTTCTTTTTGCTATTTGAATTGGGTGTTTTCTGCTTCCTTATCTTCCAAATAGCTGAGTTGACTCTCTGCTTTGTCTACTCTATTGTTGATTCCCTGTGATGTATTCTTCATTTCAGTTAGTGCAGTGGTTCTCAACCTTCTGGCCCTTTAAATACAGTTCCTCATGTTGTGACCCAACCATAAAATTATTTTCATTGCTGCTTCATAACTGTAATGTTGCTACTGTTATGAATCGTAATGTAAATATCTGATATGCAGGATGGTCTTAGGCAACCCCTGTGAAAGGGTCGTTCGACCGCCAAAGGGGTCACGACCCACAGGTTGAGAACCACTGAGTTAGTATATTCTTCATTTCTTCATAGTGGTTCTTTTTTATGTATTCTATCTTCATTTTTATATTTCCTCTTTGTTGAAATTCTCACTGAGTTCATCTACTCTTCCCCAAATTCATGGAGGATCCTTATAACAAGTATTTTGAACTCCACAGCTGGTAGATTGCTTGTCTCCATTCTGTTAGTTCATTTTCTGAAATTTTATTCTGTTCTTTCATTTGGGACATATTTCTTTGTCTCCTTATTTTGGCTGTATCCCTTTGTTTGTTTCCATCTATCAGGTTGAGCTTCTCTGTATTCTAGTTTTGGTAGAGTGGCCTTATGTAGTAAGTGTCCTATAGGACCCAGTGACACAGTTTTAGGGGTCACCTGAGCTGGGCACTCCGATGTGCCTTTTGTGTGGGCTGTGCACACCCTCCTGTTGTAGTTCAGCTTGATTGCTATTGGCACATCAATGGAAAGGATATATGCCCAGGCTGATCAGCTGGAAGTGCAGTAGAGGATATGCTATACAGCGTGACCCCATAGAGCAGGACTTGCTTCAGCACAGCTCTGGGGCCTAGTGAGTCCACATCATGAGGGTGTTGCCTGTGGAGGTAGCTAGTGGTGCTCAGGTGGCATCTGAAGATTTTCACTGTTATGTGCTGGCTCGGGGCCTCCTGTGAGGAGCATGCCAAGGTCATCCACTGCCTGTGCCCTGCTCAGGGTCATTCAGCATGAGCTACAGAGCAATTAACAGATGGCTGCTACTTGTGCTGGGCTTGGAAGTGTCCAGGAGAGGCCAACGTTCAAACTAAGGCCAGCTACCACTAATGTGAGTCCTGGGGCCACTTACCAAGAGGTATAGGACATTATGAGGCAAGATACTGCTTGTTTGGGATTTGTGAATTTTTAAGAGATTTCAGGAAGTATGAGCCAAAAAAAAAGCTGTTTATATGAAAAAGGTACTAGTGGAAGTTCAAATTGGGTGGGGCATGGTCTCAGGAAATCATAAGACAGGGGCAAACAATGTCAGCCAAGTGGATGGAGACACAGGTATGGCACCTGTCTGCTGATTCTGTCAGTGGGATGACTCAGCAAAGGAACAATGGTCTTTGCCAGCACTGCTGTCTGTGAGAAAACTTCCCCTGAAGCCATTACCCTTGCCGCAACCTTTCGCAGCAAGGGTTCAGGATCTGAAGAAGGGACTGTGCACAAATGAAAACACTAGACAAGAAATATGAATTTAGAAGGCATGGGGGACCATGTGGAAACCTCTTTCTAGAGGAGAAGCTCACTGAAACCCTGGTCTTGTCAGCTTTTATTCACTTGAATACACATTTACCCTTTAGAAATGCATACAAGCAAATCAAAGGTAAAGTTTGGTAAACAGTAAAAGGATTATCAGGTTAGGGAATTGCCTTGAGCCATTGAGCTGGAAGCAGGGCAATATTATGCTGATTTTCAGCCCTGCTGAATATCAAAGTCCATTGGCCTTCCAATAATGCTAACTACTGTTGGTTTTAGCCTCTGGCAACCCTGAAGCCAGATATTTCAGTTCTTCCCAGTATGTCTCTGGAGCCTTTTGATGGCTGTACCTGAACTGAAGCTCAGAGCAAGTGAGTCGAAGTAAGTCTGTGTGTGTGCCTTTTAAGAATAACACATGGGACTGAAGCAGCCTTCTGTCTCACTCAGCTACAATCCTTATTGATTTTGAAAGTAAAAAGTTATGGGGGTTCTCTTCCCAGCATTGTAAACCTGGGAGGGGGGGCAGATGTAGGGGTGGGATCCCTCACTCCTCAGGGGGCACCTCCACTGCCTAGATATACCTCCCAATTTTTAACCAACACAGATGGGTATACAACCAGCTCATTCTGCCTCTATGCCCCTCTTACCATCTCAATGTGGCTTCTTCCACAGATCCTTAGTTATTGGACTTCTGTTCAGCTAGACTTCAGGTGGTTCTGAATGATGATTGTTTGGTAGTTTAGTTGTAATTTTGATGTGGCATGAGAGGATGCGAGTACTGCATTGCCCTACTCCACTGCCTTGACTGGAAGCCTGCAGGTGTGGATTTTTTTTGAAAAATAATAAGAGTCTAAAAGTCTGATTGTCTCCAAAGTAAGTGAATTTGTCAGAAATAAAAAACTGTGGTACATCAGCAGATGAGTGGATTAGAAAACTGTGGTACATCTATACAATGGAATACTATGTTGCTGTAAAAAAGAAGGAATTCTTACCATTTGCAACAGCATGGATGGAACTGGAGAGCATTATGCTAAGTGAAATAAGCCAGTCAGAGAAAGATAAATATCACATGATCTCAGTCATTAGTGGAATATAATGAACGACATAAACTGATGAACAAAAACAGAAACAGAGTCATAGAAGCATCGAATAGACTGTCCAACCTATGAGGGAAGGTGGGGGTGAGGGAGTAAGAGATCAACCAAAGGACTTGTATGCATGTGTATGAGTATAACCAATGGACACAGATGGGATGAGGAGGGGGGTGAGGGCATGTACTGGGGGTTGGAGGCAGCCGGGGAAAGGTCAATGGGGGAAAAGGAGATTTATGTAATACATCCTATATAATAAAAGCCTAATATGCTAAGTGTCCAGTCGTCCAGTCGACTGTTCAAACAATCAAAGCATAATATGTTAATGATATGCTAAGGCCGCTCAATCACTTGCTATGATGTGTACTGACCATCAAGAGGCAGATAGTCGGCCAGTCAACCAGTTGCTATGACGCGCACTGACCACCAGGGGGCAGGTGCTCTGACCAGTAGGTTAGCTTGCTGCTGGGGTCCTGCCAATTGGGACTGAGTGAGAAGGGCCAGACATGCCCTGGAGCCCTCCCACGGTCCCTCCCCGTCTGGCCAACCTCCCTTGTCCCTCCCCTGCCCTGATCATGGGTGGGTGGGTGGGAAATAACCAAAGACCATCCTATATAATAAAAGGCTAATATGCAAATCGACCAAATGGTGGAACGACTGGTCACTGTGACATGCACTGACCACCAGGGGGCAGACAATGCAGGAGCTGCCCCTTGGTGGTCAGTGTGCTCCCACAGGGGAAGTGCCGCTCAGCCAAAGCCCTGCTCATGGCTAGCGAGCACAACCGCAATGGTGGGAGCCTCTCCCACCTCCATGGCAGGGCTAAGGATGTCCAACTGTCAGCTTAGGTCTGTTCCCTGCAGGGAGTGGGACTAAGGCATCAGTCGGACATCCCCCAAGGGCTCCCGGACTGCGAGAGGGCACAGGCCGGGATGAGGGACCCCCGCACCCCCGTGCACGAGTTTCGTGCACCAGGCCTCTAGTTAAACAATAAAGAATTTAAATTTTTTTTTAAGTATTAAAGTCTTTTATTTAATCTTGTTACCTAATTCATTTCTGTGCATTTGAACATCCTTCTTTCTGCTAAAATGGTTTTGACTATGTTTTCTAGTTCTTTAGCAGCACATACAATAATTTCCAGCTTTTAGCTTCATTTCTAGGGGAAAGGCCACTACACCACTTTCTCAATAGTGGGCTGTTGTAGCTGGTTCATTCCGAGTTTTTGAAAATGTAAGGATTAAGGCATTTAAGAGAAGATCTAAACCATGCTTAATCATTCACTTAATTTACATTCACTAAGTGGGAAATATGTGGTAGCTAGTAAGCAACATGACAATGTCTCTAGCCCTTTGCATATTTGTTTATTGATGGAATATATTTGTTTAGAATACATATTTTTTTGTTTAGTGTAGATTTTTTTTATGACTGAATGGATGAACTATATGCACCTTATTTCACTTCCCTGGGTCTCCCTGGCTAGAGCCCCTGATTCTCCAATAATTGCAATACTGAAATTCATGTGTGCACTCACAGCTTCAACACAGTGCTCAGTGTTCTTCATTTGTCATCTCATGTAATTCTCCCAATATCTGTCGATGATAGGTGCTATTGTCATTCCCTTTTGCAATTGGGAGAACTAAGGCTTAGAGAAGTTGACATTTAGTTAAATACCACATGAATCCAGGAGTAATGTTCCATTTACAGAGGCATCACATTGCAGGAAGCTGGGCAGCAGTTTGATTTGAAAGTAGATCTGAAACAAAGCAGGGTAAGTTTTGCAGACATCAATCCACACATCCCAGTTTCCTGCTCCCATTTATTGGCTCAGTGATATCGTGCCTTGGGCAGGTTTAATGCAGGGCAGGAACAGGGCAGAAATGCCAATTCTCACACTGGCTGAGCATATGCAGATTGACATGTTACCAACTCTGTGAGGATTTTTAGGCAAAAGGGTTATAATCAATCATCATTTTTGTTATGTGGTGACAGCGAGATTATTTAGCAATTATAATACTTTAAAATCTAAACTATAGATGCTGAAATACTTGCATTTCTTCCTCCAACCCAGTTATTTCAAGTGGACAAAAACCTATTATAAGAAAATACAAATGTTGCAAAGAAAAAATCAAGTGACCCATCAGAAATATTACCAATACAATTAAGTCTTTGAATAAATTCAGTAAAAATAAAATTGAAAAATTAATACTTCTGCAATTCTGCTGAGATCATTATAATAAATACAACATATATGCAAGTTTTACAAAACAGTTTCTTCACTAATTTTATTTTGATAATCCCAATCTTTGTTGATATAGTAGACCGTATTTCTTCATATTAAAAATTTTAAGTGGCACAATGGGATAACCATGATTAATAGAGTTAGTGCTAATAACCATGGAAGTTCAACAACTGAAAAAAATGGAAGTAGTAACACATTTATAATTTGGCTCAAATTATGTAGTTGCAAAACCATATAAATTCTAGAATAAAAAGGCAGTAAAAATCTCAGACACCTCACATAGCAATGTTTTTTGCTGGTATATCTTCTATGGCAAGGGAAACACAGGAAAAAATAAATAAATGGGACTACATCAAACTAAAAAGATTCTGCACAGTAAAATAAACCATCAACAAAATGAAAAGGGAACCCACTGCAAGGGAGAACATATTTGCCAATGATACACCTGATAAGGGGTTAATTTCCAAATTATATAAAGAACTTGTATAGCTCAACACTAGGACAACAAACAATCCAATTTAAAAATGAGCAAAGGACCTGAATAGACACTTTTCCAAAGAGGACATGCAGATAGTCAATAGACATATGAAAAAATGCTCAATATCACTAATCATCAGGGAGATGCAAATTAAAACTACAATGAGCTATCACCTCACACCGCCAAAAAGCAACAAACAATAAGTGCTGGTGAGGATGTGGAGAAAAGGGAAACCTCATACACTGTTGGTGGGAATGCAGACTGGTGCAGCCACTATGGAAAACAGTATGGAGTTTCCTCAAAAAATGTAAAATAGAACTGCCTTTGGACCCAGCAATTTCACTTCTAGGAATATACCATAAGAATTCTGAAATACCAATTAGAAAGAATATATGCGCCCCTATGTTCATAGCAGCATTGTTTATAATAGCCAAGTTCTGGAAATAGCTCAAGTGCCCATCAGTAGATGAATGGATAAAAAAGCTGTGGTACATTTACACAGTGGAATGTTATGCATCTGTAAAAGGAAGGAACTCTTACCCTTTGTGACAGCATGGATGGACCCGGATGTTATTATGATAAGCAAAATAAGCCAGTCAGAGAAAGACAGATACCATATGCTCTCACATGTAGAATATAATAAACAAAATAAACTGATGAACAAAATAGAACCTGAGGCATAGATACATGAAACAGACTGAAGAACTCAGAAGAGAGGGAGGTGCAGAGGACTGGATAAAAGAAGGTGAAGAGATTAGCTAAAGAACATATATGCATAGTCCATGGGCACACACAGTACTGTGGTCGGGGGCCAGGCTGGGTAGAGATGGGCAAGGGGTGGAATATATCTGTAAGAAAATCAACAATAAAAAATTTTAAAGATGCGCTCCTATAGACAAGCCATGTTTTTAACTTTATTCTTTGTCAAGTTTTATTTTAAAGTTTTAAGGTTCAATATTTGTTTATATAGAGGTTTGGTTATGTGCTGTTTACATGTAGAAAAATAAGCTCTTTTGGTGTCCACAGAGAAGTGTGGGTCCTGTTTTCCAATAATGTAGGGACTTGGGTATATTTTCTAATTTTGAGCAAAGCCCAGAATTCATTTTAGTTGGACTAGGTAACTCTGCTCTAAGTTTCAGGAGTTTAAGTAATTTAAGGAAATATGTATATTGGTCATGTGGAAAACTAATTAGAAATAAATTATATGAATTTGGTAATATTGAACACTTCAAAATGTATAATTCAGGTGGATTTTCCTTTTTGTTTTTAAATGTTAATATTTAGCCAATAATAAATGTGGATTAATATCATAAAATATTGTCTGTGTAATGAGAAGAACTGGCAGGAGAGGGGTCTTATGAAACCTTGGAGGCTCCATGTGATACAGAGGACAGACCTAGGTCAAGTTACTTGGCTTCCTTAGGCTTCAATTTGTTTATCTGTAATGGGGGTATGGTAATGCCTACCTGGGAGGATGGAGATATATATGTAAGTGTTCAATATTTTTTGATGTTATTATTATTCCTGATGAGAGTCCAGCTTAGCCAAGGCTCTCATGCCCATAGGTATGTTATTTATTGATACTCAGAGAAAATTATTATTTTTATATTGCACAAATGTGAGGGATTACTGAAGGCAATTGTTAAATTATTATTGAGAATTTATTTAACTTAATGTTATACAAATTGAGGAAAAGAATGAAAAAAATTTTAAATTACCAAATCAAGTGGGTTAAGGTATGAGGAAATGATTCTACTCTTGCTTTAGCTTGCCTGGGAACTTAAACTTTTGAACTCTGTATCTCTATATCTATATCTATATCTATCTATGTCTATATAATATATATAAAGCCATGTCAATATCTATATCTATCTATAATTCTATAAATATATCTCCTATACCCTCTGAAGGATTAAGGAAAGAATGTTCATATCTCCAGACCATCTGAGATCCATTATCTAGAACATTGGATCTGAAAGATTATCATCTCAGACCAATCCAGAGTCTAAGAATGCAGGGCGGATTCTTCCTCAAAATGTACTTTTTACTGTAAGAACTCTCAGCTTTTCTTTCTTCTTTGCTATACTGTGGGTATTTCCCACTTGCAATTCGGGTTTGCAAACCCTAAGACCCTTGAATTAATCTTTGTCATTTATTTCTAGCCAAAGCCTCCCGACTCATTTACCCTCCATCAGCAAAGTGTATTCTTGATCAGATGACCTCAATGTGCTTTTAAATTCAACTATTTTGAGTTGGCACATTTATATTAAAAAGAGAAAGGCTGGTTCTTGAAGTTGTAAAATTGAGTTAATATAATTGAAAACTGTCTATAAAAGGAAGATTGTGAATGAGATTTACATTTTGGGCTATTCTCTGTTGTGGTATGAAATGCCACAAAATGTGAAACTCTACCTCTGTCCCAACCTTTCCTTCTTCCTTCTACTTCAAGGCCAGTGACTGCACTACCAATTCCAAGCTCTCTCACTCTTCAAGAATTGGGAGCGAGAGGGGGGAAAGAGAGTCTTAACTTCCTTCTATTCTCAAATCCACAACTGGGTACCAGCCGAAGTCTCCTTTTTGACATAGCCAAACTTTTCAGAATTTTTAATACTTTCTCCACAGTCTCAATTAATTGCCATCATATTCACTTCTCAAGCTACTTTTTTTTTTTTTTAGCTTCTCTATCAATCATTTCAACAGCTATGGTTACAGCTGCTTCCAATGAACACATTTCAAACTTGAGCCTGTCTCCAGGGCACTCAACTTATATTTCAAGTGTCTCAGTGTCTGCTTGTATAATCCATAGGAATCCTTCCAACTATAGCATTTATTCATTTTACTGTATGTCTTTGCTTACCTATCTGTCCCCTCCACCAGACTGTGAACTGTCCCTAGGGAAGGCTTACCCTTGATCCTTGTTTCCTGGCATTGCCAGCACTGGCTCATGTACAGTAAGAGTGGGATTAGCTCTATGCCTCCTTCCAGAAAATTTCCATTCTCTTACCACCAGGTTGTTTGGGAAGAAAATGATGGAACCATGTATTCTTGGCCCTCTGCATGAAACCTGCTATGTAAATTTCACTGCTTCCTCAATATTTTAAAAACTTGCTTGCCAATGTACTCAACATTAATTGTATAAACCACATGACTCTGCCCCGAGGGTGTGGCTCAGTTGATTGAGTGTCATCCCAGGTCTCTGGCTGGATTCCTAGTCAGGGCATATGCCTGTGTTTGATCCTCAGTAGGGGCCCTGCACAAGGCAGCTAATCATTGTTTCTATCTCTCTCTCCCTTCCTCTCTAAAATCAATAAAAACATATTTTAAAAATAAATTAAAAACCATATTATTCTGAGACACTGTCAAATAACTTCTAGCTGAGGGACGGAGGTAGGCAAGAGGTGGGAAGGTCTAGGGAAAAGAGAGCTGAAACAGTTGTGGTACAAAATAGAACAATCGAGGGGCCAGATGAAGTAACTGCCTTTGGAGTCTGTCTTAACCATTAACCTGCCAAGTAAAATCTAGCTCCAAAGAGTGGTGTAGGTGCTTGGTGATTGGGAGGGGTGCGAGGGGAGGGGTGCGAGGTGGGCGCAGGAGAGGCAGTGACAGGGAAGAGAATAAGAAGTTATAACAGAGATTGTGTTTATTGTTTACAGCTGTAAATCCAACATTTAACAGGTGCCTATCTTAGCAATAATACACGAATGATTAAGTGAATTGTGGAAAATGCCTATAAAGAAGGCTGGGAGTCGGGGACAGCAACTTGGAAAGCTGGGTCTGTTGGATCCTACTTCAGCATCTACTAAGTAATAAAAATCTCATTCCTTTCTAACTACTTTACTACATTTCCTATTGGGTATGCTCAAGAAGTTATGTCTCCTGAGTCCAGAGCTCTATTCATGGGCATGGAATCTGAGCAGTCACACAGACCTTGCACTCAGAAGGGTGTGTGTTTGGTTTAGTGCTCAACTGTCTTCATCTCATTAATAAACTTTTAAAATATATTTTATTGATTTTTTACAGAGAGGAAGGGAGAGGGATAGAGAGTTAGAAACATCGATGAGAGAGAAACATCGATCAGCTGCCTCCTGCACACTCCCTCCTAGGGATGTGCCCGCAACCAAGGTACATGCCCTTGACCGGAATCGAACCTGGGACCCTTGAGTCCGCAGGCTGATGCTCTATCCATTGAGCCAAACTGGTTACAGCTCATTAATAAATTTTTAACACGTTTTCATTTTGTACTGTGATCCACAAATTATGTTGAGGTCCCTGATTGCATGTATATGATGGAACTACTGTACAATGGTATGCTACTTAACATCTCTTCCCAATTCACCATTCAGGGTACTCTGCCGGCAGCTTGAAATAGAATACGGTGGACATTCACAAACACTAGAAATCAGAGTGAGCACCACATGTAAAACATTTACCAGCACACCACTTGTCAGGCCACACTCTATAAATATAATGATTATACATGCCCACCACTAGTCCAGAGACCCCTGTGGGTTTTGATACAATTTCAGAGTGGAAAGAAGGTCTTTTTGTATCGCAGTTTACCATTTAACTGTGGCAATGAAGAAAAATGATGACCTCAAGCTTGGCATTATTTCAAAACCTGACTTCAAATTTCCCTTGATTGAAAACAGTCACTCTTGAAATATGATACTCCAGGAGGATATCCTGTAGGAGGTCGTCCTGAATGACGATTTGCATCCCTTGATAAAGGGTTGGAAATCCTGCAACTTGCGCCTACCTCCTCTGGCAGAGCCTGAGCTGCCGCTCCCATCGCTCTTCCTCCTTCCGGGGCTGCGTGATCCCCACAAGCGCCAGGCTTCGGAAAGCTCATCCTCTCCCGGGTGCCTGGAAACTGCCGGCCATCCGCAGAGCAGCGTGATGGAGACCTCCTGGCTGGAGATGCGTTGGGCAAGGCCCTTTTACCTGGTGTTCGTGTCATTCCTGACCCTAGTGCTGCTGCAGGCCATCAAGCTCTTCCTGCGGAGGCAGCAGCTACTGCGAGATCTGCGCCCCTTCCCAGGGCCATCCCCGCTCCACTGGTTAACGGGCCACCAGAAGGTGAGACGGAAGAGAGGGACAAAGGAGGATGCTGGAAAGCCGGCGGGCAGAGAGGCGACTGCTTCCTTCCCTTCTTCCCTTCCTCCCATCCTTCCTCCCATCCTTCCATCCTGCACAGACCTCTCTGGCCCACCTCATGGATCTCTGCATCTTTTCTTTTTGCTCCCTCCCAGCCCTACAGGGGAAGGGAAACACCCTGGAGCTGAATCTGGGAAAAGAAAGCATGGAGTAACTCAGGTCTGCTTCACCAATCTCTTGCATTTATGTACTGCATTTTAAAAAGTCTTCCACGCGTATTGTTAAAATATTTTTAGGAAGTATTATCCTAAATAATAGTTATTAATTGGAGAAAATGTGCAACATTGGACTCAATAGTTGCCAACATTAAGCTATTTCAACTGGAAAAAATTAACTTTCTTTTCCTAAGGTTCTCGTGAAGCAGGGAACAGCCCCAGCCACTCACTCACAAAATACTGACTGACTTAAATTTGTATGGTAGAGGAAGGCTGTTACCTTTTGGTCTCTCCTGTTATCTAAATCCACTCCTACCCCTGATTCCTTGTTTTATTAAAATATAGACTACTAATTCCTTTAAGTGCATTAATTTCTAAAATCATAGAAAACAAAAATTGGGTTACAAATCACTATTACAATAATACTAGCTTTTATAATTGTCCATGCATTTACCTTTATTGAGATCTTTATTTCTTCATGTGGTTTTGAGTTACTTACCTGTGTCCTTTCATTTTTCCTTTGAGCATTTTTACAGGGCAGGTCTAGTGGTAATAACCTCCCTCAGCTTTTGTCTATCTGGGAATGTCTTCATTTCTGCCTCAATTTTGAAGGACAGTTTTGCTGGACATAGGTTGTGTGAGTGTGTGTGTGTGTGTGTGTGTGTGTGTGTGTGTGTGTGTGTTTGTGTGTGTGTGTGGTGTGTGCCTGTGCCTTGCACTTTGTGGGGTTTTTTGTTTTGTTTTTTGTTTTTTACCATGAGATTATTTTATTGCAGAATATATGTTGGTAAAATAATGGCTTAGAACTGCACAGTGCACCTATACACTGAGTGGCCAGATTATTATGACCACCCCATCAGTACTTCATTGACTTCATTGACACTTCCAAAAATACTGAATATTGAAAACTTCCTAAGCAAATACTCTCAAGGTTTTATTATTATTATTATTATTTGCATAACTAATTCACTTCATTGTACTGATGGGGTGATCATAATAATCTGGCCACTCAGTGTATATGCTTTGGTTTCCTTATCTGTGAAACAGGAATGAAAGAGTACCTCTCAGGAGTATTTTTAAAATCTGTATTGTTAAAATATTACAGTTGTCGTCCCTTTATCCCCCATTGCCCTCCTCCACCTGGTTCCTGCCCCGCACTTTAACATATCAAACCGCTGTCTTCTGTCCTTCAAAGTTTCTGATGGGAAAATCTGCTGCTGATCTTATTGAGAATCCTTTGTATGTAAAGGGTCACTTCCCTCTTGCTGCTTTCAAGGTTCTCTTTTCGTCTTTGGATTTCAAAAGTATGATTATGTGTCTCTGGGTGGGTTTCTTTTTTTTTTTTTTTTTTAAATATATTTTATTGATTTTTTACAGAGAGGAAGGGAGAGAGACAGAGAGTTAGAAACATCGATGAGAGAGAAACATCGACCAGCTGCCTCCTGCACATCTCCCACTGGGGATGTGCCCGCAACCCAGGTACATGCCCTTGACCGGAATCGAACCCGGGACCTTTCAGTCCACAGGCCGACGCTCTATCCACTGAGTATGATTATGTGTCTCTGGGTGGGTTTCTTTTAGTTCATCTTATTTGGAGTTCACTGAGCTTCTTAAATGTCTATATTTATGTATTTCATCAAATTTGGGGAGTTTTCAGCCATTATTTCTTCAACTGTTCCCTTTATCCCTCTCTCTCTCTCTTCTCCTTCTGAGACTGTATGTTGGTTAGCTTGATGCCATCCCATAGGTCCCTTAAGCTCTGTTCACTTTCCTTCAATCATTTTTCTTTCTGTTTCTCAGACTCAATAATTTCCATCATTTTATCAAGTTCATTGATACTTTTTCTTTCTGTTTATATCTGCTTTTGGATCCCTCTGTGAGTTTTTCATTCCCATTACTGTACTTTTAATCACCAGCATTTTTTAGGTTTTCTATCCTTTTGTTGATTTTTGTGTTTTGTTCATACATCACTTTTTAAAATTTTCTTCACATCTTTCTTTCGTTCTTTAGCGTCTGTAACACAGTTGTTTTGAAGTCTTTATCTAATAGTGCTGCCCTTGAGTCTTTTTCAGGGTCAATTTCTATTTATTAAATTTTTTATTTAAATGGGTTATATTTTCTTGTTGTTTTTTTGTATGCCTTGTGATTTTTTGTTGAAAGTTAGGCATTTCAATATAATAATATGATTATTTAAGAAATCAGATTCTCTCCCTTTTCCAGGGTTTGATGAGGGGGCACTTTGCTTTAGTTTTTTGTTTCTTTAATTGTTGTAAGCTCTCCCTGTAACAAGGATCATCATGAGGTGTAAATTTAATGTCTTCTCAGATCTTTTCTGGGCCTGTGCCTTTCCTTAAAACATGTGTGGCCACTTTCTAATTTCCTTATATATACAATTGCTTTTGAATGTCCTAGTTTTTAATGTATAGCTCACAAACAAGAAAAAAAAGAGGAAAATGGCCAGAAGAAAAGGGCACTGGCCTTTAAAATTTTCTAGAAGTCACTTCAGCTGGTGAGAGCAAGGGGGCTTGCAACAATGGAGGAGGTACAATAAAATGACCGTTATCCTCATTGTGGGCCCCTGTGATCAGAAGAAGTAATTCCCAATATTTGTAGAACCGGGTGCTTCTCCCCCACGTACACCTCCATACCCCGCTGTGTCCAAGCTGCTCCCGGAACACCTGTAACTGTTTGCTATGGGACTGGGGGTGGGGAATGGGTAGCTGCTACTGTGTGAAGAGCTGAAACTGACAAAAATTAACTGCAATGTACAGTCCAAACCTTACTCCTGGAAGCTGCAAGCCTTCAATAGACTCCAGAGTTACAAAATAGGTACATTTGACAAATTCTGCCAGTGCAGTGGCTGTCTAGGTGGGAAGGCAGGTTACTGGTGCTTCCTCATCTGCCATCTTTCCAGAATTCTCCCCCCTATCTAATTATTAATCTTTATTATATAATCCTTTTCTCTCCCTCTCTCTAACAGCTCTAAAATCTTCACTTTGCCTCTGGTGTTCTGAAATTTAATTATGATGCCCTTAGGTGTGGCACTTAGGTTTGTTGGTTTGTTTGTTGAATTATTATCTCTGATGCTTTGGTCAGCAATCTTTTCTATCTGGAAACTCATATTAATCAGTTCTGGGAAATTTTTATGTAAAATCTTTGTCTTAGTTTAGGTTTTCCCAGCATAAGACCCTAAGACAAGGATTCAAGAGCAAGTATTTTATTTTGGAGATGATTCCAGGAAACTTTGATAGAGGATTTGGCAGTTGAGATAGAGATGAGAAGGCAGTCAACATAAGGTTGGCTTTCAAACAAGTTACCACTGTGGCCAACTGTAGTTTAATCCCACAGGCAAACTCTGGTAGCCAGTATGTATAACTCAGAGTTATCCTGCCTGAAGAGTAGAGAAACTGGGGCATTTTTAGACTAACTCCCGACAGTCATTGCTAGAAGATTGGTCCTAAGGAGTGTTAAATTTCCAGCACTTCTAGATTGTTATGAAGGCAACAAAGCAGGCTCCAGTGGCTAAGGGCAGCCCTTACATTAATAAATAAAAGTTCTGGTTATGGTATGCATTGAAGTGGTAAGGATGAAGAGTTAGGAACAGAACAATAATAGTGAATAGTACAATTTCTTTGATACCTCCTTCCCATCACCCTCTGAAACTTTCTCTTCTCTCTTTCTGGAACTCCTATTGGTTGAATATGCACCTCCTGGATTGGCCTCTATTTTTAAAAAAATTCAAAAATTTGCTTCTTGATTTTTTTAAATTTTTTAAATTATTATTAAATCTTTATTGTTCAGATTATCACATTGGTTCCTCTTTTTTCCCACCATACCTCCCCTCCACCCAGTTCCCACCCCACCCTCTGCCCTCACTCCCCACCCACTGTCCTCATCCATAGGTGCACGATTATTGTCCAATCTCTTCCCGCATCCCCCACACCCTTCCCCTCCCCCAAGAATAGTCAGTCCATTCCCTTTCTATGTCCCTGATTCTATTATAATCACCAGTTCATACTGTTCATCAGATTATTTATTCACTTGATTTTTAGATTCACTTGCTGATAGATGTGTATTTGTTGTTCATAATTTTTATCTTTACCTTTTTCTTCTTCCTCTTCTTAAAGAATACCTTTCAGCATTTCATATAATACTGGTTTGGTGGTGATGAACTCCTTTAACTTTTTCTTATCTGTGAAGCTCTTTATCTGACCTTCAATTCTGAATGATAGCTTTGCTGGATAAAGTAATCTTGGTTGTAGGTTCTTGCTATTCATCACATTGAATATTTCTTGCCACTCTCTTCTGGCCTGCATAGTTTCTGTTGAGAAATCAGCTGACAGTTGTATGGGTACTCCTTTGTAGGTAACTGACTGTCTTTCTCTTGCTGCTTTTAACATTCTCTCTTTGTCTTTTGCTCTTGACATTTTAATTATGATGTGTCTTGGTGTGGTCCTCTTTGGATTCCTTTTGTTTGGGGTTCTCTGCACTTCCTGGACTTGTAAGTCTATTTCTTTCACCAGGTAGGGGAAGTTTTCTGTCATTATTTCTTCAAATAGGTTTTCAATATCTTGCCCTCTCTCTTCTTCTGGCACCCCTATAATTCTGATATTGGTACGCTTGAAGTTGTCCCAGAGGCTCCTTACACTATCTTAATATTTTTGGATTCCTTTTATTTATTTATTTTTTTTGCTTTTCTGGTTGGGAATTTTTTGTTTCTTCATATTTCAAATCTTTGACTTGATTCTTGGGATCCTCTTGTCTGGTATTGGGTCTCTGTATATTATTCTTTATTTCAGTCAGTGTATGCTTAATTTCTAGTTGGTCTTTTTTCATATCCTCCAGGGTCTCACTAAATTTATCGGCTGTTTCCATAAAATTCTTGAAAAACCTTATAAACGTGGTTTTGAACTCTATATCCAGTAGTTTGCTTTCCTCCATTTCTGCCATTTGTGACCTGTTTCTTTGTCTCCGCATTTTTTATGCTTCCCTGTGTTGGTAGAGTGGCTTTGTGTGCTAGGTGTCCTATAGGGCCCAGTGGCTCAGCCTCCCCAATTACCTGAGGTGGACACTCTTGGTGCACCCCTTTGTGGGCTATGTGCACAGTCTTGTAGTTAAGCCTTGATTGTTGTAGGTATCACTGGGAGGAATTGACCTCCAGGCCAATTGGCTGTGAGAATCGGCTGTGTCTGCAGTGGGAGAACTTCTGTGCTGGAGACACCCTTATGGGGCAAGACTTGTTTCAGTGGGGCTTTGGTGCTCACTGAGTCTGCCCCCTGAGTGTATCCCTTATGGATCTGAGGAGTTGTAATCTGGATGGTCCCACTCTGACCACTCGGTACACTGGCTCTTGGTTCTAAGGAGGTGCTAATTTAGCCTCTGCCTAAGGCTACCCAGCAGGAGCTACGAAGAGATCTGCAGATTACCCTTCCTTTTTTGGGGGGTTTGGAGGTGCCTAGATGAGGCCCAGCTGTGAAGCAATGCAAGCTGCTGTGGGGCCTTAGGTCTTCTCTTGGAAGTTCTGGGTCTGTCTGGCCCAGCTGCAGTTTGTTAGGTACTTTTCAGATTGCAAAGGGCCAGGGCATTCATATGCAAAAGCTTCTGCCACAGCCTGGGTGGGGCGGGGTCTCGGAAGCAACAGGGCGGAGCAAGCAGCTATGGCTGCTCCTTAGCCCTGCCCTAAGGGGCCGCGAGTCTCAGTGTCCCGGTAATTGCTGCAAGCACCTCTGAGGGAAAGCCGCCCTCGAGTTCTGAGTTCTGCCTGCTGCCAGACAGTCCAGTTTCTCCCCATATGAGTCCTGGGTCCCCAGAGACCTCCCGGAACTGGAGTTCAGAGCAGTCGGGAGCTTGTGACTCCCTCCCGATTCAAAAAGACAGCTGCGTCCTCAGGTACCAGCCCCTTTCGCGTGCGCCTCCATACCTCTGCACTTTACTTCCGCAGCTCCTCGGGGTCTCAGTGTGCTTTTCTCTTTCCTTCTAGTTGTAGAAGAAAAGCCAGCCTTCCTGTAGTTCTGGATGATGTCTGTTTTGTCTTTTCGTTGTATTTTTGAAGTTGTTGTCCGAGGCAGCCATTTCCGGTGTTTACCTATGCCGCCATCTTGGTTTCTCTTCTTGATTTTATCTTTCTACAATTTTTAAAATTTAGTTATCATGCCTTGGCTGGTTTGGTTCAGTGGTTAGAGTGTCAGCCCTCGGACCCAAGGGTCGCCGTGGGTTTAGTTCCCACTCAAAGGCATGTACCTCAGTTACAGGCTCCTCAGCCCAGGTAGGGGCGCATGCCAGAGGCAGCCAATTGATGTGTCTCTCTCACATTGATGTTTCTCTTTCTCATTCTCTCTCTCCCATTCCTCCCTCCCTTCCACTCTTTCTGGAAATGAATGGAAAAAAATATCCTCAGATGAGGATTAAAATTTTTTTTTGGTTATCATAATTTTAATTTCCAAGAGTTTATCTTATTCTTCATTTATTCTCGTATTAATTACCTTATAATGCATTTTTATTTTTTTAATGTTTTTATTGATTTTTAGATAGAGAGGAAGGGAGAAGGCGAGAGAGATAGAAACATGGATGAGAGAGACACATTGATCGGCTGCCTCCTGCACCCCGCCTACTGGGGATCGAGCCCGAAACCTGGGCATGTGGCCTGACTGGGAATTGAACCTGGGACCTCTTGGTCCATAGAATGATGCTCAATCCACTGAGCCACGCCAGCCAGGCAGTATAAAGCATTTTTAAAATCCTAAAACTGACTAGCTTAAGACAACAAAGAAGTTCAAGTTATCTACTTTTTCTTTTGTTTTGCTTTTTATACTTTTGTTGTCATATCTAAGAAACAATTGCCAAATTCAAAGTTAAATTCTTATCACTTCTTCTCCAAGTGACCTTTTAAATTAAAGTGTCTTACAGAGAGTTTTATAGTTTTAGCTCTTTTATTTAGATTTCGGATCCATTTTGAGTTTTGTATATTGTGTGAGGTTGGGGTTCAACTTCATTCTTTGGAATGTGGATATCCAGTTATCCCACACCATTTGTTGAAAAGACTATTCTTTCCCCCATTAAATTGTTTGGGCACCTGAGTAGGGAAAGCCAAGTCCTCCTTCTGTGTATCTACTTTACTCTTACACCACTACCACATCCACAACATTTCTGACACCAGATGTTTTACAGTTTTCCCCACACCAAGCAATTCTGTGACACTAACTGGGTGTCTTAAAATTTAACTCAATTCTGATACTATCTACCTGAAAATAGCATCAGATCCCACAGATTAAGAGCTCGGTCCTCACCTCCACTTCAGGTGCCAATTGCAAGTCCATTTTGTTACCTGTGCTTCTGACCAATCAGTTATAAATTGAAGTTTCCCATGACCCCTTCCTCAGGTTGGATTAATTTGCTAGAAGGTACCCAGCCAGGATAGTTTAGTGGTTGAGCATCAAACTGTAAACCTGGAGGTCACAGGTCAATTCCCAGTCAGGGCACATGCCTGCCTTGTGAGCTCGATCCCCAGTGTGGGGCATGCAGGAGACAGCCGACCAATGATTCTCTCTCATCATTGATATTTCTCTCTCTCTCTCTCTCTCTCTCTCTCTCTCTCTCTCTCTCTCTCCCTCTCCCTTCCTCTCTAAAACCAATAAAAATATATTTTTTAATTTGCTAGAAGAAATCACAGAAATCAGAAAAACACTTTACTTACCGATAACTGGTTTATCATAAAAGGGTATGATAAAGGTTACAGATGAACATCCAGATAGAAGAGATGCATTGGACAAACTATGTGGGACTGGGCACAGAGCTTCCATGTCCTCTCCAGGTGTGCCACTCTCTTAGCACCTACACATGTTCATCAACTAGGAAGGTCTCAAGACTCTACTTTTCAGATGCTTATGAAGGCTTTATCGTGTATGATTGGTCATTAACTCCATTTTATGCCTATCCTTATGCCAATACCACACTGTTTTAATTACTGTTGCCTTATGGATTAGTTCTGAAATCAGAAAGCATGAGTTCTCCTACTTTGTTCTTTTTCAAGACATTTAGGCTATTCTCAATGTTTCCAGTTTCCATATAAATTTTAGCATCAGTTTGCCAATATCTACACAGAAGCCAGAAGCCAGCTGTAATTCTGATTTGGATTTCATTGGATCTGTAGATCAATTTGAGAAATATTGCTATCTTAATATTAAGTCTTCTGATCCATGAACATGGGTGTCTTTCCACCTATTTAAGTCTTTTAAATTTTCTTTCAAGAAGGTTTTCTAGTTTTCAGACTACATGTTTTACACATTTTTTGTTAAATTTGTTTCTGAATATTTTCTTCTATTCGCTAGTCATAAATAGAATGGTTTTATTTTCATTCAGATTGGTCTTTGCCTTCATGATATTTTAAAGTCTATACTAGTATTCCTCTTGACTGTCACTAAATTATTTTTTGTGTTTAAGGGAGGCCTCTCTCAGAGTTTTGAAAATTGGAGTTGGCTGATATATCAAGCTGGCTAATATTACCAACCCTACCTCTTTACCTTTTTTTAATGCTTTATGTTCCTTAATTTTTTTAAATACTTTAACTGATTTTAGAGAGGAAGGGAAAGGGAGAGAGAGATAGAAACATCAGTGATGACAGAGAATTGTTGATTGGCTACCTCCTGCAAGTCCCACCCTGGAGATCAAGCCCACAAACTGGGCATATGCCCTGACCAGGACTTGAACCGCAATCTCCTAGTTCAGTGGTCGGCAAACTGCGGCTCTCGAGCCACATGCGGCTCTTTGGCCCCTTGAGTGTGGCCACGAAGTTTCAATCGCACTGTACATGCGTGCCTGCACGTGGTATTTTGTGGAAGAGCCACACTCAAGGGGCCGCAGTTTGCTGACCACTGTCCTACTTCACAGGACACTCAACCACTGAGCACGCCGGCCAGACTACGTTCCTTTTGATTCATCACTCAGCCGCAAGGAGAGGATGGAACTATTTTGCATTGCAAAACATTTTAGGTTCCAGAAGGTATAGGTCTCTTCACCTCTCCCACCCCATGTTATACAAGAAGCCAATATAAACGAATCTATTGTCAGTGACTGAATGGAACTATTTAAATGAACCATTAGTAGCAGTCTGTGTATCAGGCAAAAAGTTCATTTCTATTGGTAGTATTTATACTCTGATTTATAAATTTTCTTGGGATTCCTAAGCTTGGGGTATAACATTCTAAACAAGGACAGTGTAATTATCTTCTCAATATAACTATATGTTGTATTCCCCGACCAAGTCACTGTCAGATGACATACACTGTGAGCTGTTTTCCCAGCTTAGAGGGTGAAAGGAGGTTTTTGGTTTTCTTTTCTTTTTTATTTTTTTAGTTTTGCATATGAGTTTGTTTTTATTGTTTTATCTATATATAAATTACAATTATTTGCTTCCGTATTCTTGGGCATCAGCAGGGCCTAGGTGCAATTTTAGCAGACATTGGAAATAAATAGATCCAGTTCAAAGCAAGAGCTTATATCCAAAGTGGGGGCATATTTTAGATCTATCTCTTACATCCAGCTGGCACACAGTTATCTGAACTAGAGTGAGAAGATAGATTACATGCATCGAGCCACAGGAAATCCTGTAATTTATCTAGGCAGTAATTTTGACTTCTTCTTTTTGAAACCTTTTACTAGTGTGGACTTGGGTCACACGTGATGAGACTTTCACTCCACACAGAGGCATTTGGACTGACTTAAAGGTAGATAAGAATCACTGGCTAAATAGAATGTTGTCAGTTGTCAGCATTGGGGAGAGATCAGATTGGCCATGATGGAGTTGTTTCAAACACCCTACTTTCCTATCTTTCTGCTGGTCGGCAGGGCAGAATGGTCATGGCTTGGCAGTTCAGTTACGGTGAGGAGGTGATGCTTGGATAAGGGCTGCACAGGGGCAGGTGGAGTATATGAGAAGTGGTGGTAGGCTGAGCGTTTTGCATTTGAGTTTGCGTCAAGCTTCACACCCCTATATAAATGAAACTCCTACTGTTATACGAAAAAAGAATTGGATTTTCTTTGTAGATGGAGTTGGCAGGTTTTTAGAGAGAAGTATTTACTATTAAGTTATTACAAAAAAGACACTCATCAATAATTAGAGGAAAGGGAGAGGGAATGGTGAGCTGGATGGATGCATCATGTTCAACCCACTAACAGTTAGCTTTCCACACAGGAAAAAAAATTATTTTCAGCTTTCAGATGCCACTCCTAATCTAAGCATGTGACCGTGGCAGGTGAGGCAGGGCATGTGACTGGACTCCCTTCACCCGCTCAACTGGGAAAACAGCTCACATCTGACAGTGACTTGGTCTGGGAATACAACATGTATTTATATTGAGAAAATAAACACGCTGTCCTTGTTTAGAATGTTATACCCCAAGCTTAGGAATCCCAAGAAAAGCATATTCACCCACTTCCAGAAAAAGTGTTAGGTCCCTCTGCCTGGTGACCTTACCCAGGCCCTGAACTCAGCTCAGCTCTGTAAGAGGGGATGAGTCTAGACTGGTTGGCACCTCTAATTTCCTTCACTTTTTTCACTGCAGTTATTTCGGGATGGTGATTTTGAGTCAATTGAAGAGTTTGTGAAAAAATACCCGTGTGGCTTTCCTGCCTGGATTGGGCCCTTTGAAGTATTTTTCCAAATCTATGACCCGGACTATGCAAAGACATTTCTGAGCAGAACAGGTAAGACAAGGAATGAATCTCAGCAACCTCATCCTCCTGGGAGTGATACGCACAACCCATAGCCAGGATTCTAAAGGAATTCTGAAGCAAAGATTGGTATTAAGCCTTCAAGAGGAACTGGAGGAAGTGTTGGGAGGCATCCCACCAATCCTTTCCGCACAACCCCAGTCCCTCTCTAGTTCAGACCTCCATGGGCCCTTTTAGGTCACTGTATTAAAGCCCAGCTGGCACCCCCAAATCACCCCGGGCTTTCTTTTCCTCTCTTGGTTTTGTGACTTCGGTGTCATCAACACTCCTCAGCCCGCCCCTTTCTTGAGGGTAAGTGTTCAGAGGGATTCAGAAGTAGATCTGCTGTGCCAATTCAGTATATAGCCCTGAATGC
>NW_005871085.1:3200380-3232021 GCF_000147115.1 Myotis lucifugus
TCTCCATCTCTTATAGAAAATTTCCCATATTATCAGCAATTTCCCCCGGTGGTTTCCCGACTATTTCTTAGAGGATTAGGGAGAGTTAAACCATCTCTCTTAGATTTCAGGAAGACCAACAAATGGGCATTTATACTTTGCTATATGGAGTTTTCCCCCAACCCCGATAGTTATTCCCCCGTCCCCCCTTTATCACCCCCCCCCCCCAAAAAAACCCATATCATTATGTTGTCCCCAACTTCCTGTTTCTGGACACTTTTGTAACCTGCGGGTAATCTCTGTGTCCCTAAGAAGTGTAAAATGAGGAAAGATTCTGGGTTCCATGCACCTGTCCTGTCTCAAGGGGTTTTGCTGTTCTCTGAATCCAGAACCAAGAGTTTTGTCAACTCCCCAACCCCTACACCTGCCAAGGGCTGCAAGAGTGAGCCCTGGGTTTCCTTTGACTATTTGGGGTTAATGTGGGAAAATGAGAAAACCTTCACCAACTTTGATAATTTTCCTCTAATGCTGTCTTTTGTTTCTTCTGCTTGACTCTGCAGATCCCAAGTCCCAGTACTTGTACAGGTTCTTGGCTTCATTACTCGGTATGTATGTGACCCACTCACTTGTTAGAAGCCCCCTTGCTATAGTAGAGCATTCCAAAGAAACTCACGTCGGAATTCAAAAGCATTAAGAGTATGGTAGACCTACACTGCAAGTTATCTAGGGGAAAGGTCAGGAGGGAGTGCTATGGTAACAGCACAACTTCCTAGGAATCCTCCTTGTCCAGTTCTGTCCCTGAAATCTCATTCTCAAGGCAGCATATATGTGTATCTGTACCATCTGTCTTTAAAATTGCAGCCTAGCCATCAGTATTTTTTATTTTATTCTTTCTTCTCTTGTTTTCGTGGCTCCTTCCCTTTCTTTTTAGACTTCCTCTACTTCTGTATGCAAATCAGTAAAATTTTGCTCCAAAGTACAGCTTGGAAATATTCCATGAGCAGATAAATTAAGCCTTTTAGCTACGTAATTGGTATTTATGTTAGACAAGAAAGGAATTAAGTGAAAGAACATGGGTTTTGGATTTAGAACTATTTGAATTGGAATACAGTCCCCGACTGACTAGTTGAGTTTGGTCTTGGGGAAGTCAATTAATCTCGCCAAGCTTCTGTTTCCTCACCTTTGATGATGAGGAAGAGAGTTACATCTCTGGACTGTTGTGAGGATTAAATGAAACATTTTCAGGACTGATTGTAATAGCTGTCTCCATACCAGTGCCCGACCATGCATTACAAGCCCGGTATGTTGTAAGCCCTCAATGAAGGATGGCAATCATATATTAACTAGAGGCCCAGTGCACGAATTCGCGCATCAGTGGGGTCCCTTGACCTGGCCTGCAGGATCAGGCCAAAACCGGCTCTCTGACATCCCCTGAGGGGTCCCGGATTGCAAGAGGGTGCAGGCCAGGCCAAGGGACCCCACCAATGTATGATTGGGGCTGGGGAGGGATGCGGGAGATTGGCCAGCCAGGGAGGGACTGCGAGAGGGCTCCAGGGCATGTCCGGCCCGTCTCACTCAGTCCAAATCAGCCAGACCCCAGCAGCAAGCTAGCCTACCAGTTGGAGTATCTGCCCCCTGGTGGTATAGAGACTGATCAACAAGTCAACTATCAATGGTCGGTGTGCGTCATAGCAAGCAGTTGAGTGGCCTTAGCATATCATTAGCATATTACGTTTTGATTGGTTGAATGGCCGACTGGTCGACCAGACACTTAGCATATTAGGCTTTTATTATATAGGATATGCTTTACGTTTCTTTTAAAGCCAAATCTTTAATGACCCCCCTGGTAACAGAAGATTATGAGGCATTGGCCTTGATAAGTGTTTTCTGTTTGTATCATTCATGGATGTGAAGCACTGACGAGGGCTCAAGGAGGAGCTATGTGGGGACACAATGGACACTCTTGTCCAGTTCCCTGTGAATTTTGTGCTCACAGTATAGTTTATGGGTTGGTTTGGAGAGAGAGAAGATGAATATCTGCTGTATCTCCACTGGCAGCTAGAGACCAGGCAAGGTGCCTTATATATACATCTTCATTGAAACACAGTGAAGTAGATATTTATTATTACACTTGGTCATTGAGAAAATCAAGCCTTAGGAAGGTTAAGTGACTTAATTATTACACAGGTAGTAACTGCTGATTTCAGTATGAACACTCTCATAAGGCTTCATAAAGTGGAGTTGCTGACAATGCTAACTACATTCATCCCAGATGTAAGCATCAAAATTCACCTTGATCTTAATATATGAGCACTACTTTGACATTCTATTACATCATGACTGTACATCATGGTCACTCCATGATGTCTGTTCCTCACCTCTCCTTCTAATAAAATGCTTTTGTGCCGCTTATGTCTCAAGGAGAAGGACTACTGAGTCTACATGGAATCAGGTGGTCCCAGCACCGGCGCCTAATAACTCCCGCATTCAATTTTAACATCCTGAAATCCCACACCAGCGTGATGGCCCAGTCTGTAAATGTAATGCTGGTAAGTGAAGGGATAAAAGTGTTCTGATGTGGCCCTGACCGGTTTGGCTCAGTGGCTAGAGCATCGGCCTGCAGACTGAAGGGTCCCGGGTTCAATTCCAGTAAAGGGCATGTACCTTGGTTGCGGGCACACCCCCAGTAGTGGGTGTGCAGGAAGCAGCTAATGGATGTTTCTCTCTTATCGATGTTTCTAACTCTCTATCCCTCTCCCTTCCTCTCTGTAAAAAATCAATACAAAAGAAAAAAAAAGTGTTCTGATGTGTTGCAAAATACTTCCAACAGGAAATGGATTAGACATATGTGTAGTGGGTAGTGAAAGTCAAAGGGGGATGATTTCTAGAAATCAACCAATGCACAAGTACCCTCTAAGCAATAGGTGTCTATGTAAGCCTTTGCTATGTTTTTTGGGATGATAAAAAAGAGGAAGATCTGGTTGTCTGTCTTAGATATATTTTGAGATCCTATGGCAGTAAATCAAAGTAGTAAGATTCCAATGGTAAATGCTGTAGATGACAGGTAAGGAAATCTGGAGTAGCTATAATTGCTTCAAATTCAGAGGAGACTCACATTTATCATGAAATCTGAGCTGGACTTGAATATGTGAATAATATGGATGAGGAAACTTAGGCAGAGTGAGTTAGGTTAGTATGAACAAATATTTGGAGGTTGGAATGGACTTGCCTGATAGCCATAAATGACCTGGCAAATGATAAGTGTCTACATTAAAGTCACAGATGTGAGTTTCCTCATGGAGGATCATTAGGAGCTGATCTGCACCCTTCCAAAGGGGCATGAGAAGGATGCAGAGGACTGTTCCTATGGGCAGACCCTGGTTTATAAATGACTTCTGTTCATAAACTCCAGGTGTGAATGATACACTTTTAAATTGTACTTATTTAAAAATCAGACTAGTAATGTACTAAAACAGTTTCATCGGAAACACTTCCAACCCAACAAACAAAGCCAAAGTTTTCTTCCACCTTCATCTGCAAGTCTATCCCTTTCTGCACGAGAGAACCACTGATTGGCTTGGTTCTCAGCTAAGCTCAGAGAAGCGGATTTTCCCTCCAGTCTGCTGGGACTGTGGTGAAAGTAAGTAAGTACCAGTCGAGGCAGAGAACTTGAGGTGCAGGTTAGAGTGAGAGGGGGCATGCTCTTCAGATTCTGGTGCTATGCAGCTTGGCTCACAATTTCATATCAGCCAGTGGTGGCCTTTGATTTTATCACCATTTCAATCAACCATTTCTGTCTCCCTCACTTCTCAGTCCCACATTTCCCTGAGATTCCTCTCACAGCTCTTCCTTCTGCTGAATTGTGCCAAAGTGCCTCCAGCGTTGAGCCTCCCCTTGGTTCTCCTCCTTTCTTCTAAACTCACTTCTGTACTCGATAAAACTTACATCATTCAGGGTGATAGCAAGTGACTAAACAGTTGACACTTAGGTAAAAACTTTAAAAACATCTCTTTGCCTTTTTTTGTGTGGCCTCCAAATCCTTAGCACCTAGCTATAGGTATTGTTACTCAATAAATGTCAGTTGATCTGAACTTAAACATTTAGACTTATTAGTATTTTTACTTTTAATGTTCCAAGTTTATTCTAGGTACAATTATGGTGGTTGGAAGTAGTGATGGGGTGAGGGAGCCTAACAGTTTGGGGACTGAAGGTGGAGGAAGCCCTGGGCAGACTCCTTGTAATTATGGGTCTTGTATCAGAGATTATCTGTTTCACTAGGATTTTGTTTGTTTTAAGACAGAGTTATGGTAATAACTGAAAGGCCAATGGTACTTAATTCAGCCATTTACTGGGCATCTGGTTGGCTCCATGCTCTTTCTCACCCAGCTGGGTGCATTTCCCCCCCTTCCTGATGCTAAGTAAACATTTAGCTTATTTGCTTGTATGAATTTTGGCTAGGTTAGGGTTGTCTCCCTTACATCATAAGGGCAGGGTCACATAAAGGCACTTGGATGGTGATGTTGATCTTGACTTCCTGTGTCAGGATAAATGGGAGAAGGTTTGCGGCGCCCAGGAATCAGTTTTGGAGGTCTTTGAGGACATCAGCTTGATGAGCCTGGACACACTCATGAAATGCACTTTCAGCCGGGAGACCAACTGCCAGATAAACAGGTTAGTGACAGGAGGGCAAAAAACCCCACATTTGTTTGCCATTATCAGTCACCTATTGAGATATTATCTCCATTTTCTCTCTAGTTCCCATGATCATTATGCTAAAGGGCTATGTGAAAGCAGTGAAATCGTCTATAACCGCCTGTTCAGATTCTTATATCACTCTGACATCATTTTCAAATTCAGCCCTGAGAAGCGCCGCTTACAGAAGATAATCAAAACTTTGCATCAGTACACAGGTATTTCTTGGGTTTGGGTTGCCCGAGTGCATACATTGTCATAACTGTATTGTGTCTGTGAGAAGAATAGGTCAATGATACATAATTCAGCCATTTACTGGGTATCTGGTTGTGAAAAGAGAAAGAATTCTTGTTCTTAATGGAGCTTTTAAATGCAAGTCCTTTAGAGAAGTTTGCTACATTCATAGTAGTGTTTTATGAGAGAGAAGTTTTCAATGTATTCTATAATTTTTATTATGCACAATTTTTATTAATACAAATGTAACAAGTGAGCACTTAATATTTCAAAGCATAAATAGTATTTGGCTATTTGCACCTGCTTGCAGTAATAATGACAAGCGAAAAATATTCATACAACACAGGAATGAATAGGGAAACAGAGTAAACAGGAACATACAATCAAAGAAGGGGGAAATGGGGAATTATCCAATTGGTATGAAGTTTTAGTGCTGGAAGACGAATAAGTTCCAGAGAGCTGCTCTACAACATCGTGCCTACAGTTAACAATACTGCATTGTACACTTAAAATGCATTAAGTGGGTTAATCTCTGATAAGCATTATTACCAGAATTAAAAAAAAAGTTTTAAAAGCTTGTTTCAAAAATAAATAGTTTTAATAAAACATAAACAAAGAAGTTGAACTAGATTAAACTTTCTAAACAATTCAATATTACTTTTTAATGAACATAACAATAGAAAATGCTTATTGAACAGTTAATTAATCCTCCTTTAGCTCCACCAATTACTAGCAGTGTGACTTTGAGCAAGTTACTGCTTTGTCTCAGTTTCATCTATAAAATGGAGATAAAAAGGATTTAACTCATAGGTTTGTGGTGATGATGAAATATGTTTATATTTGTTTTTGTTTTTGTTTTAAATATATTTTTATTGATTTTTTTACAGAGAGGAATGGAGAGGGATAGAGAGTTAGAAACATCAATGAGAGAGTATCATCAATCAGCTGCCTCCTGCACACCCCCCACTGGGGATGTGCCCGCAACCAAGGTACATGCCCTTGACCGGAATCGAACCTGGGACCCTTGAGTCCGCAGGCTGACGCTCTATCCACTGAGCCAAACCGGTTAGGGCAATATGTCTATATTTGTAAAGCACTTTGAACATTTCCTGGAATTGAATCAATGTTAAATATCCTAATATATAAAGAGCCGGGGTCCATCATGACCGAAAACGTCTGGATGGATGACCGAACACCAGGCTAGGGTCCCGGCCGGCATGGCAGAACTCAGTCCTGGGTCCCGGTGACCTGTGGCGGAAGTCGGTTCTGGGTCCTGGACCCCGGCGGCATGGCGGGAGTCAGTCCTGGGTTCTGGCCAGCATGGCAGAAGTCAGTCCTTGGTCCCAGCAGCACGGTGGGAGTTGGTCCTGGGTCCCAGCGGCCCATGGTGGGAGTCTGTCCTGGGTCCCGGCTGCCCACAGTGTGGCGGCAGGAGGGAGCTGTGGGAACGGAGCCATGCTGCCATCGAACTGGCCTCTTGGTCCCTCCCCTCCACCCGCAGGCTCTGGGGAACCAGAGCCATGCTGCAATCTGGGAATCTTGGTCCCTCACCTCGCCCAGAGGCTCTGGGGAGCCGGAGCCATGCTTCGATTGGACTGGCCTTTTGGTCCCTCCCTAAGGGGTCCCGGATTGTGAGAGCATGCAGGCTGGGCTGAGAGATGCACCCCCTCCGAGTGCACGAATTTTCATGCACCGGGCCTCTAGTCTATATATATAAAAGCCTAAGCAACTGAACGACCGGTCAACTGGTCGCTATGACACACACTGACCACAAGGGGGGCAGACACTCAATGCGGGAACCCACCCGATAAGCCCTGGGGGGGGCAGCCAGCCAACATCCCACGATCCCTTCCCCCAGCTGGGCCACCCCCCACATCAGCCCCAGTAGCTGCCAGGCCAAGGGACCCCATCTGTGCATGAATTCATGTACTGGACCTCTAGTAATATATATTTGTCCTAGGAAATTTGCAAGATACACCTAAACATGCACACTCACACACATATAAACACATGAACATAGATATTGTTAGAAGGACACTCAGATAAGCAGGTTAGAAACAATTTAAGACACAAATAGGCATTATGCATAGCAGTTCTCAAACCTGTTCCCATCATGGCCCACACAGAAAATGTTAATATTTATATGCCTCATTGGAATAAATAAGAGTGGATTTTGTGGCATCAACATATGACTTGGTGAAAAAATATTTACATTTTCTTGATATTAAATAATTATGATTAAAAATGCAAAGTATTAGGAAAAAAATTAAATGTTAAATTTTAAATTTCTTTCAATTACAACTGACATTCAATGTTATATTAGTTTCAAATATGCAGCATAGTAGTTATACACTTATATAACTTTCAAAGTAATCCCCCCAATAACTCTAGTACACCATACATACTATTACAGTAGTATTGACTAGAAGCCTGGTGCACAAAATTCGTGCACTCGCGGGGGTGGGGGGGGCGTCCTTCAGCCCAACCTGCACCCTCTCACAGTCCAGGAGCCCTTGGGGGATGTATGACTGATGGCTAGGCCGCTCCCTGACATCCTTACTTCTGCCACGGAAGTGGGAGAGGCTCCCGCCACCACCGCTGTGCTTGCCAGCCGTGAGCCCAGCTTCTGGCTGAGTGGCACTCCCCCTGTGGGTGCACACTGATCACCAGAGAACAGCTCCTGTATTGAGCGTTTGCCTTCTGGTGGTCAGTACACATCATAGTGACTGGTCATTCTGCTGTTTGGTCAATTTGCATATTAGCCTTTTATTATATAGGATATACCCTATGCTGTAGTTTACATCCCCTTGACTATTTTGTAACTTTCAATTTGTAATTCTTAATCCCTTCACCTTTTTCATTCAGCTTCCCTCCCCCTCCCATCTGGCAACCATCAAAATATTCTCTGTATCAGATCGCCTGGAGAGAGGTGGGATCTGGGTCCAGGCTGGAGGGAGAAACACATGCAGCTGGGACTAGAATCCCAGAGGGAGACTGTGCTGCACTAAATCTGTGGCCCTTGGGGTCAGTGTAGCCCTCAAATGTGGAAGGGGGTCCACAGGGCTGCTGGAAGTGGGGGACGCTAGATCTAAGCTCACAGCCATGGGAGACTGTGCCCAGAAAGGCAGCCGGGAGTTCTATATTGGCTGTGCAGTGACGGGGGGAGAAAGATTCGAGGCAGCACAGTTGCTTTGTCCTTTTTACTTCCTTGCTTTTGTTTGCTAAATCCAGTACATGGATCTTCCAATTAAAAACACTCACCAAGACTGCAGAGGAAGGTGGTTTTTGTGGAAACTGGGGAGAAGAATAGGGAGAAATGAGCAGGAAACCAGCTCTGGGACAGTCCATCCCTCCAATCCAGTCTTGAGTGCAGCAGGGAAAGGAAGAACCTAAACACCCCCAGGGAACCCTAGGGGACTGGGTTGAGGGGCCATTTGGTCCCAGAAACTAATACATAAACACTGCCACCCAGGGGCTGTGTCAGAAATAGATGCTTGTGCAAATACAACTGAAGGCAGGCAGAGAAACAAAGTGAGCAGAGCGAGTCCACCTGCTTGAAATCAAGGCTGTGGCTTATGACACAGAGGAGCAGTGGATGGCTGGGAACTTCAACACTGTACTGACTACCTGACAGGAAACAGATATACCAGGCAGAACAGTAGAGAAGGGTCTTAAACCCATGGGTCATTGAAGCTCCTCTGAAGCGAATGAACTTCACTTTTTTATTTTTTACTTAAGAAACTAAAATTTTTTTCTCACTTTATTTTACATTTTTATTATTATATTGTTATTTTTAATTATTATTACTATTATTTCACCATTTTCTAAAGTTTTATTTTATTTTTTCTTTATTTTATTTTAATTTTATTGGATTGGTGTTCTACATTCTATTTTTATTTTTATTTTAGCATTATTTTACTCTATCTCGATTTTTCCTTTATGCCAACACTTTTTTCCTCACTTTTCCCCTTTTTCATCCTGTTTCTCTTACCCTGTTCCTGCTTTAGTTTTTCTCTACCATTTCTTTTTACTCCCTGTTAAAAATTGATCTTACTCATATATCTAATTTCCTCTCCCCTGCTCCAAGTCCATGCACACTTCTCTTTTCTCTTTCTTCACTAGCCAAATTTTTTTCCTTTTTTTCTTTCTTCCTGTCTTGTTGTTGTTTGTTTGTTTGATTGTTTATTAGTTTGTTTTTTTCTGGTTTTTTTTATGCTTCTGTTTTTCCTCCCCTTGCTTGTTCTCTTCTTCTACTAATAACTTCATTAGTTTCAATGACCAACTCAGGCCTATCTACTCTCTATTATCTTTTTCCAAAAATAGATGAATACATAGATAGATAGACTAAAGAAAGGGGAAAAAATTATACACATATATACAAATTTTCTTTTATATATATTCATATATATGTTTTAATTTTTTGTATTTTGGTTTTTACTTTTCTTCTTATACACTCACTCTCTTTCTACCTCCTCTATACTGAACTGTGGCTATTTCCCCATTCATTCAATTCCTTGACCTTACATGCTGGAAATAAGCTCTACCTCTTCAGATTCTGCTTCCCTCCTTCTTTTTTGGGTATTTGTTGTTTGCATTTTTTGGATTAGTTGTCGGGTTTTTTGAGTTTTCTCCCCATATACATATACTTCCTCCCCTTCTTTTTTCTTCTCTTTCTTTTCTTGCTTACCTTTTTTCCTTTCTCAATATCATCTTTGCACTCTTTTCTCTCCCCTAACTCTCTTTTCTCTGGTGGTCACCTTTATTTGAGGTTATTGGTATCGTGAATACATTCGTGTTTGGTGCCCTCTGTCTTGTGTCTTGTCATGTTGTATTTTGTGCCTTTAAGTCAACGCAGTAGAGAGTGAACTTCATAACTAGACACCCTGAGAGGAGCAAAAATGGAGAGACAAAGAAACAGCCTCCATATGAAAGAAAAGGAGGAATCACCAGAAAAGGAAGTAAACAAAATGGAGGCAAGCAATATTTCAGAGAAAGAATTCAGAACAATGGTCATAAGGACGCTGAAAAGGATGGAAGACAAATTCAACAACATGCGTAAGAAACCAAGAGGAAATGAAGAACCAAAAAGAAATGAAGGATGACATCGCTGCAATAAAGAATACAATAGAACGCATCAATAGAAGACTAGAAGAAGTGGAAGACTGCATCAGTGAGCCAGAAGACAGGTAGGAAAAAAATACCCAAGCAGAGCAGCAACTGGAAAAAAAAAAGAAACTTAAAAAACAGAAGGAGAGCCTAAGGGAGCTTTGGGACAACACAAAACAAAACAACATCTGCATAATAGGGGTGACAAAAGGAGAGGAAACTGAACAAGGAATAGAAAACCTGTTTGAAGAAATAATGGCAGAAAACTTCCCTAATATTGGGAAGAAAACACCGACACAAGTCCAAGAAGCTCACAGAGTCCCAAACAAGGTGAACCCAAAAAGACCGACACAAGACACATTATAATTAAATTGGCAAACACCAACGACAAAGTAAGAATCTTAAAGGCTGCCAGAGAGAGGCAGAAAGTGACCTACAAGGGATTCCCCCATCAGACTAGTGACTGATTTCTCAACAGAAACACATCAGGCCAGAAGGGAATGGAATGAAATATACAAAGTCATGCAAAGCAAGGGTCTGAATCCAAGAATACTATAACCAGCAAGGCTATCAATCAAAATTGAAGGTGAAATCAGGAGCTTCACAGACAAAAAAGGACTAAGGGAGTTTATTACCAGCAATGCAAGAAAAGCTAAAGGGACTGCTATAAAAAGAAGAAATAGGAAGGGAAGAAGGAACACAGGCATAAATAATAAAAATGACGACAAACAAGTACCTATCAATAATAACTTTAAATGGAAATGGATTAAATGCCCCAATCAAAAGACATAGGGTAGCTGAATGGATGAGAAACCATGACCCATATATCTGCTGTGTACAGGAGACCCACCTCAGAACAAAGCACTCACACAAACTGATAGTGAAGGGATGGAAAAAGAAATTTTCAAGCGAATGGAAATGAAAAAAAAGCTGGGGTATCAATACTTATATCTGACAAATTAGACCTCAAAGTAAATGCCATAACAAGAGATAAGAAATGCCACTTCATAATACTAAAGGGAGCAATTTATCAAGAAGATATAACTCTGATAAACATATATGTACTCAATACAGGAGCACCCAAATACATAAGAAAACTTCTGGAAGATATCAAGGGAGAGGTCAACAGCTATATAGTCATAGTAGGGGACTTTAATACCCTACTAACACCACTGGATAAATCCTCTAAACAAAAAATCAGCAAAGAAACATCTATCCTAAATGACTCACTAGATCAGATGGAATTAATTGACATCTACAGAACATTTCACCTCAAAGCCACAGAATATACATTCTTCTCAAGTGCACACGGGTCATTTTCAAAGATAGACCACATATTGGGACACAGGAAAAGTCTCTTCAAATTCAAGAAGATAGAAATCATATCAAGCATCTTCTCAGATCATAATGGCATAAAATTAGAAATCAACTACATTAAAAACAATGAAAAAAATCAAACACTTGGAGGCTAAATAGCATGCTATTAAACAGCGATTGGGTTACCAAAGAGATCAAAGAAGAAATAAAAAGCATCCTGGTAACAAACGACAATGAAAACACAACAATCCAAAATCTATGGGACACAGTGAAAGCAGTCTTGAGAGGGAAGTTCATAGCTCCACAGGCCTACCTCAAAAAACAAGAAAAAAAAAGATAACCCTATAACTCAAAGAGTTAGAAAGAGAGCAATAAGAAAAACCCAGCTAAGCAGAAGGAAGGAAATAATAAAGATCAGAGTGGAAATAAATGATATAGAGACAAAAAAAACAGTATAAAAGATCAACAAAACCAAGAGCTAGTTCTTTGAAAAGGATAAACAAGATTGATGAACAGGCTCGTCACAAAGCAAAGAGAGAGGACCCAAATAAACAAAATCAGAAATGAAAGAGGTGAAGTAACAACCGATCCCACAGAAATACAAATGATTATGAAAAAATACTATGAACAACTCTATTCCAACAAAATGGACAACCTAGAAGAAATGGACATAGTCTTAGAAAAATACAAGCTCCCAAAACTCAATCAGGAAGAATAAAAAAATTTGAATAGGCTGATAACTACTGAAGAAATTGAAGCAGTGATCAAAAATCTTCCAGCAAACAAAAGTCCTGGTCTGGACAGTGTTACAGGAGAGTTCTACCAAGCATTCAAAGAAAAACTATCCTCCTCAGACTATTCCAAAAAATTTAGGAAGGCACACTCCCAAGCTCTTTCTATGAAGCCAGCATTAACCTAAATCCAAAACAAAGACACCGCAAAAAAAGAGTACAGGCCAATATCCTTAATGACCATAGATGCTAAAATCCTCAACAAAATTCTAGCAAATCAGATCCAGCATTACATTAGGAAGGTCATACACCATGACCATCGGTTGTTACTTCACCACTTTCATGACCAAGTAGGATTTATTCCAGGGATGCAAGGATGGTATACAATATCTGCAAATCAATAAGTGTGATACATCACATAAACAAATTGAGAGACAAAAATCACATAATCATATCAATCGATGCAGAAAAAGCATTTGACAAAATCCAACACCCTTTCTTGAAACTTTCAGCAAAGTGGGAATAGAGGGATCATACCTAAACATAATAAAAGCCTTTTATGACAAACCTACAGGCAACATCATACTCAATGGGGAAAAAACTAAATCCATTTCCCCTAAGAACAGGAATAAGACAAGGATGCCCACTTTCAACACTCCTGTTCGATATAGTATTGGAAGTGCTAGCCATAGCGATCAGACAAGAAGAAGAAATAAAAGTCATCCAAAGTGGAAAAGAAGAAGTAAAACTGTCCTTATTCATAGATGACATGATACTATACATAGAAAACCCCCAAGACTCCATCAAAAAACTACTAGACCTAATAAATGAATTCAGCAATGTAGAAGTATATAAAATTAACACCCAGAAATCTATGGCCTTTTTATACACCAATAATGAGCTCACAGAAAGAGAAACTTTAAAAAAATCCCATTTACCATTGCAATAAAAAAATGAAAATACCTAGGAATAAACTTAACTAAGGAGGTAAAAGACCTGTACTCAGAAAACTACAGGACATTGAAAAAAGACAGAGAGGAGGACATAAACAAATGGAAGAACATACCATGTTCATGGATTGGTAGAATCAACATCATTAAAATGTCCATGCACCCCAAAGCAATATACAGATTCAATGCAATTCCCATTAAAATACCAATGGCATATTTCAAAGATCTAGAACAAACTCTCCAAAAATTCATCTGGAATTAAAAAAAGACCCTGAATAGCCACAGCAATCCTGAGAAAGAAGAACAAAGATGGAGGGATTACAATATCAGATATCAAGCTATATTACCAAGTCATGGTTCTCAAAACTGCCTAGTATGGGCACAAGAACAGACATATAGACCAATGGAACAGATCAGAGAACCCATAAATTGACTCAAGCCATTATGCTCAATTAATATTTTACAAAGGAGGCAAGAACATACAATGGAGTCAAGAAAGTCTCTTCAATAAATGGTACTGGGAAATTTGGTCAGATACAGGCAAAAAAAATGAAACAGGATCACCAACTTATAACATACACAAAACAAACTCAAAATGGCTAAAGGACTTAATATAAGGCGAGAAACCATAAAAATCCTACAAGACTCCATAGGCAGCAAAATATCAGACATATGTCATAGCAATATCTTTACCAACACAGCTTTTAGGACAATGGAGACTAAGGAGAAAATAAACAAATGGGACTATATCAAAATAAAAAGCGTCTACACAGCAAAAGAAACCATCAACAAAACAACAAGAAAGCCCACTGCATGGAAGAACATATTTACCAATGCTATTTCAGATAAGGATTTAATCTCCAAAATTTACAGAGAATTCATACAACTTAACAAAAGGAAGATAAACAATCCAATCAACAAATGAGCAAAGGACCTAAGTAGACACTTTTTGAAAGAGGACATACAGAAGTCCAAGAGACATATGAAAACATGCTCAAGATCACGAATCATCCAAGAGATGCAAAACAAAACAACAATGAGGTACCACCTCACACCTGTCAGAATGGCTATCATCAATAAATCAACAAATGACAAGTGCTGGAGAGGATGTGGAGAAAAAGGAACCGTCATGCACTGCTGGTGGGAATGCAAACTGGTGCAGCCACTGTGGAAGACAGTATGGAGTTTCCTCAAAAAGTTAAAAATGGAACTCCCATTTGGCCCACTAATCCCACTTCTAGGAATATATCCCAAGAAACCAAAAACACCAATTAGAAGGGATACATGCACCACTATGTTCATAGCAGCACAATTTACAATAGTTAAGATTTGGAAACAGCCTAAGTGCCCATCAGCAGATGGGTGGATTAAATAACAAGAAAGGGAGAAGAGAGAGAGAGATGCATCAATGATGAGAGAGAATCATTGATCAGCTGCCTCCTGCATACCTCACACTAGGGACTGAGCCCAAAACCTGGGCATGTGCCCCAACTGGGAGTCAAACCATGACTTCTTGGTTCATAGGTCAATGCTGAGCTATGCTGATTGGGGTCTCTTTTGTTTCTTTTGCCTAAGGAGAATAATCAGAAAAAAATATTACTAAGAACAATGTCAGAGAGTTTACTGCCTATGTTTTCTCCAAGGCAGTAAGATAACTATAACCTGGTAGTATAACTTGATATCAGGTAATGTGATACCTCCAATTTTGTCCTTTTGCTAAATTGCTGTGACTATTTGGGGTCTTTTTTTTGTGATTCAATATAAATTTTTGGATTATTTATTCTGGTTTTGAAAAAAAAAATGCTACTGGTATTTTAATAGGGATTGCATTAAATCTACAGATTGCTTTGGGTAGTATGGACATTTTAACAATGCTAATTCTTCCATGAGAACAATGTATACTTGCATTTATTTGTATCTTCTTAATTTCTTTCTTCAAGATTTTTTAAAATATATTTTATTGATTTTTTACAGAGAGGAAGGGAGAGAGATAGAGAATTAGAAACATCGATGAGAGAGAAACACCGATCAGCCGCCTCCTGCACATCTCCTACTGGGGATGTGCCCGCAACCCAGGTACATGCCTTTGACCGGAATCGAACCTGGGACCTTTCAGTCTGCAGGCCGACGCTCTATCCACTGAGCCAAACCAGTTTTGGCTCTTCAAGATTTTTAATTTTCTGATTACAGGTATTTTATCTCCTTGGTTAAATTTATCCCTAGGAATTTTATTTCTTTTTTCTGATGCAATTTTAAATGGGATTGTTTGCTTCAATTCTCTGATAGTTCATTGTTGACATATAAAAATGCAACCAATTTCTGTATATTAATTTTTGTCTTATTACTTTACTGAATTAATTTATCAGTTCTAATATTATTTTTGTGGACTCTTTTGGATTTTTTTATGTATGGTATCATGTCATCTGCAAATAATGACAGTTTTATTTTTTCCTTTCCAATTTGGATGCCTTTTATTTCTTTTTCTTATCTGATTGCTGTAGCTAGGCCTTCCAATACTATGTTGAATAGAAGTGATGAAAGTGGACATCCTTGTCTTGTTCTTTATTTTAAGGAAACACTTTTAGCTTTTCACTGTTGAGTATGATGTTGGCTATGGGTCTGTCATATATAGCCTTTATTATGTTAAAGTATGTTTCCTCTATTCCCACTTTGCTGAGAGTTATTATAAATGGATGTTGGATTTTGTCAAATGCTTCTTCTGCATCAATTAATATGATCATATGATTTTTATCCTTCATTTTGTTTATATAGTGTATCACATTAATTAATTTGTGGATACTGAATTGACCTTGCATCCCTGGAATAAATCCCACTTGATCATGGTGTATAATCTATTTAATGTATTGCTGAATTCGGTTTGCTAATATTTTGTTAATTTTTTTATCTATGGTCATGAGGGATATTGGTCTATAATTTCCTCTTTTGTAAAGTATTTGTCTGGTTTTTGAATCAGGGTAATGCTGGCTTTATAAAAGGAGCTTGGGAGTCTTCCCTCCTCCTCTTCAATTTTTTGAAATACTTTGAGAAAAATAGGTGTTAGTTCTTCTTTGAATATTTGGTAAAATTCACCCATGAAACCATTTGGTCCAGGACTTATGTTTGTTGGGAGATTTTTGATTACTGCTTTGATTTCATTAGTTGTAATCAGTCTGGTCAGAGTTTCTTTTTGCTTCAGTCTTGGAAGATTGTGTTTCTGGGAAGTTATCCATTTCTTCCAGGTTGTCCAATTTGTTGGCATATAATTGTTTATAGTATTTTCTTATAACCTTTTATATTTTATGGTGTCAGTTGTCATCTTTCATTTCTGATTTTATTTATTTGGGTTCTCTCTCCTTTTTATTGGTAAGACTGCTTAAATATTTAAAAATTTTGTTTGTGTTTTCAAGGAGTCAGCTCTTGGTTTCATTTATCCTTTATATTGTTTCTTGGATTCTATTTCATTATTCCCAATCTGCCCTTTATAATTTGTTCCTTCTACTTACTTTGGGGTTTGTTGTTCTTTTCCTAGTTCCTTTGAGTATAAGGTAGATTGTTTATTTGAGATTTTGCTTGTTTCTTGAGGAAAGTCTATATTGCTATGAATTTCCTTCTTAGAACTGCATTGGCTGTGTCCCATAGATTTGGGGTCATCGTGTTTTCATTATCATTTATCTCAGGTATCTTTTGAGTTCTTCCTTGATCTCATTGTTAACCTATTCATTGTTTAGTAGCATGTTATTTAGCCTCCATGTGTTTGTGTGTTTTTTATTTTTCTTCTTGTAATTGATTTCTAGTTTCATACCACTGTGCTCTAGTTGCATAGAGAAAATGTTCAATATGATTTCAACCTTCTTAAATGCATTGGGACTTGTTTTGTAGCCTAACATTTGGTCTATCCTAGAAAATATTCCATGTACATTCTGCTGCTTTGGTATGAAATGTTCTGAAAATATTAAGTTAAATCCATCTGGTATAATGTACCATTTACAGCCACTGTTTTTCTGTCTGGATGATCTATCCATTGATTTCAATGGGTGTTAAAGTCTCCTACTATAACTGATCTGTCCCTTTATATCTGTCATTATTACCTTTCTATTTACTTGATCCTGTGTTGGGTGCATAAATGTTTACAAGTGTTATATACTCTTGTTTGATTGATCCTTTATTATTATAAAATGTCCTTCCTTGTCTCTTATTATAGCCTTTGTTTTAAAGTCTATTTTGTCTGGCCCAGCTGGAGTGGCTCAGTTGGTTGAGTGTTGTCTTATACACCAAAAGGTTTCTGGTTTGATTCCAAGTCTGGGCACATACCTGGGTTGTGGGTTCAATCCCTGGTTAGGACATGTATGGAAGTCAACCGATCAATGTTTCTTTCTCACATCAATGTTTATCTATCTATCTATCTATCTATCTATCTATCTATCTCCCTTCCTGTCTCTGAGCATATCCTCTGGTGAGGATTTTTAAAAAGAAATCTATTTTGTCTGATATAAGTATTGCTAACTCAGCTTTTTTTGTTGTTTTCATTTGCATGAAATATCTTTTTCCATCCTTTACTTTCAGACTGTATATATCTTTCTATCTGAAGTGCATCTCTTGTAGGCAGCATATATATGGGTCTTGTTGCTTATCCATTCAACTACCCTATGTCTTTCGATTGGAGCATTGAATCCATTTACATTTAAAGTAGTGATTGATAGGTACATATTTATTGCCCTGTTAGTCTTTATAACTATGTTCCTCTTTTTTTCTTCTTCTTAAAGAAGACCCTTTAATATTTCTTATAATACTGGTTTGGTGGCAATGAACTCCTTTAGCTTTTTCTTGTCTGAGAAGCTCTTTATTTCATCTTTAATTGTATAGCCTTACTGGATAGAGTAGTGTTGGTTTTAGGTACTTGCTTTTCATTACTTTGAATATTTCATGCCAATTCCTTCTGGCCTGAAGTGTTTCTGTTGAAATATCAGCTGACAGCCTATGGGAGCTCCTTTGTATGGAACTATCTTTCTCTTGCCGCTCTTAAGATTCTCTTTGTCTCTAGCCTTTGTCATTTTAATTGTAATGTGTCTTGGTGTGTGCCACTTTGAGTTCATCTTAATTGGCACCCCCTGTGCTTCCTAGATAGGTGGTCTTTTTCTTTAACCAAGTTAGGGAAGTTTATACCTATTATTTCTTCAAATAAGTTCTTGATCCCTTGCTCTCTTTCTCTTCTCCTCCTGGTACCCCTATGAGTTACCTTAGAGTTTCCTCATTTTTATAATTCTTTTTTGTTTTATAACTTTATTTTTATTTTTTCATTTTGATTTTATTTGATACTTTTGAAAGAGACAGAGGGAACAGAGAGGGAAAAAATGTGATGAATCCCCCAACTTGGGGCCCAGGGGCACAAAACCAGACTTCTCTGCCTCAAGTCCACCCAGACTGCCAGGAATTGGCGCCCAGGGTGTCCAGGGAAGCTAACCTATCACAGTACTCTAGCTAAAGCATACGTTTAAAAATACAGAGGGTTTCAACTTAACACTTAAAATTTAAGTTGCAACATCTCAGCAACAAATAACTCGGAGAGCGCATCTCAGAAGAGAAAGAACTAATGCCTCGATCTCTGCAAAGCCAAGCTCTGCTCTGCTCTGCTCCACCCACTGTCAGGCTCAGGCAGATACTAAGGAGGCGGCGGCTCCTTGGCTGCACCGGTCACAGTGGCATCATCGTACGGAGGTAACAGCACCGAGCTGTCATTGCTGGTAACACACACCAGGACGTCGGAGTTGTTCCTGCCGTTGATGTACTGGTAGCAAACGCAGCTAATCAAGTAACTCTTGAAAGCCAAGAGAATGCTGATAAACAGAAGAACAACAGGGACCAAACAGGTAGAATTCACTGACATGGCATCCTCTTTGTAGGGAAAATTAGGAGGCAGCTGTCGTATGTACTCCTGAATGGAGTTTGGATAAACCAGCACAGTGATGGCAACCAAGGCACTCAGAGCAAAATCAAAGATCTGGTAACAGAAGAAAGGGACGATCCAGGCAGCACGTCGCTTGTACGCTTCGTAAGTAGCCATTGCACATATCAGGATCATGAGAAGAGAAATTGCGATAGCAATGCACATGTTGGCATCATCCATGAACTCTAAGTCTCCTCCCAGTTCCGAACTCGAAAAGTGACACTGGTCGGGTCCGCCAGGGAGCTCAGCAGAATCAACAGCACCACGGCATTGATGACCAGGTACAAGACGCCAAGCAGGATGGTGCCTTTGCGCACATGGCAGCACAGGCAGCAGCTGTTGGAGTAGAACCGCCTCCAGGGCGCGACCATCTTCATCGACCGCGGGCAGGGGCGCGAGCGCTGCTCAAGTTTGCTGGACCCTCGGAGTGTTGCTCCGTCCGCCGCGCGGGGCTGCTGCTCCTCGGCCTCTCCGGCTCCTGCTCCGGCTCCGGCCCCCTTGCTGGCTCACCCCGCGGACCCTGGCTGCGCGCGCTCTGAAAGCTCCAAGCAACTGCGGTGGCTGGACCCTGCTCTCCAGAGGCGGCGGGAGAAGGAGGGGCGGGCGGAGGCCTATAACTTTATTTTTTAAAGATAGAGCTATCTCTCTATCTATCTATCTATGTATCTATTTATCACCTATCTACTCTCTTTTTTTAAAATTAAATCTTTATTGTTCAGATTACTACAGTTGTTCCTCTTTTTTCCCCCCATAGCTCCCCTCCACCTGGTTCCCACCCCACCCTCTGCCCTTACCGCTCCCCCCCCTCACTGTCCTCATCCATAGGTTTACGATTTTTGTCCAGTCTCTTCCCGCACCCCCCACACCCCTTTTCCACCGAGAATTGTCAGTCCACTCCCTTTCTATGCCCCTGATTCTATTATATTCACCAGTTTATTCTGTTCATCAGATTATTTATTCACTTCATTTTTAGATTCACTTGTTGATAGATATGTATTTGTTGTTCATGATTTGTATCTTTACCTTTTTCTTCTTCTTCCTCTTCTTAAAGAATACCTTTCAGCATTTCATATAATACTGGTTTGGTGGTGATGAACTCCTTTACCTTTTTCTTATCTGTGAAGCTCTTTATCTGACCTTCAATTCTGAATGATAGCTTTGCTAGGTAAAGTAATCTTGGTTGTAGGTTCTTGGTATTCATCACTTCGAATATTTCTTGCCACTCCCTTCTGGCCTGCATAATTTCTATTAAGAAATCAGCTGAGTTGAAACCGGTTTGGCTCAGTGGATAGAGCATCGGCCTGCGGACTGAACGGTCCCAGGTTCGATTCCGGTCAAGGGCATGTACCTGGGTTGCGGGCACGTCCCCAGTGGGAGATGTGCAGGAGGCGGCTGATCGGTGTTTCTCTCTCATCGATGTTTCTAATTCTCTATCTTTCTCCCTTCCTCTCTGTGAAGAATCAATAAAATATATTTTTTTAAAAATCAGCTGACAGTCGTATGGGTACTCCCTTGTAACTGACTGTTTTTCTCTTGCTGCTTTTAAGATTCTCTCTTTGTCTTTTGCTCTTGGCATTTTAATTATGATGTGTCTTGGTGTGGTCCTCTTTGGATTCCTTTTGTTTGGGGTTCTCTGCGCTTCCTGGACTTGGAAGTCTATTTCTTTCACCAGGTAAGGGAAGTTTTCTGTCATTATTTCTTCAAATAGGTTTTCAATATCTTGCTCTCTCTCTTTTTCTGGCACCCCCATAATTCGGATGTTGGTATGCTTGAAGTTGTCCCAGAGGTTCCTTACACTATGTTCATATTTTTGGATTCTTTTTCTTTTTGTTTTTCCAGTTGGTTGTTTTTTGCTTCTTCGCATTTCAAATCTTTGACTTGATTCTTGCGATCCTCCAGTCTGCTGTTGGATATCTGTATAATGTTCTTTATTTCAGTCAGTGTATGCTTAATTTCTAGTTGGTCCTTTTTCATATCCTCGAGGGTCTCACTAGATTTATGGAGGGTCTCACTAAATTTATCAGTGGTTTCTAGAAGATTCTTGAGTAACCTTATAACCGTGGTTTTGAACTCTATATCCAGTAGTTTGCTTTCCTTCATTTCTATCATTTGTGACCTGTTTTTTTGTCTCCTCATTTTGGCTGCTTCCCTGTGTTGATAGAGTGGCTTTCTGTGCTAGGTGTCCTATAGGGCCCAGTGGCTCAGCCTCCCCAATTACTTGAGGTGGACACTCTTGGTGCACCCCTTTGTGGGCTGTGTGCACAGTCTTGTTGTAGTTACGCCTTGATTGTTGTAGGTATCACTGGGAGGAATTGACCTCCAGGCCAATTGGCTGTGAGAATCAGCTGTGTCTACAGTGGGAGAACTTCTGTGCTGGAGACACCCTTATGGGGCAAGACGTGCTTCAGTGGGGCTTTGGTGCTCACTGAGACTGCCCCCTGAGTGTATCCCTTATGGATCTGAGGAGTTGTAATCTGGATGTTCCACTCTGACCACTGGGTACACTGGCTCTTGGATTTCTAAGGAGGTGCTAATTTAGCCTCTGCCTGAAGCTACCCAGCAGGAGCTACGGAGAGATCTGCAGATTCCTCTTCTTTGTTTGGGGTTTGGAGGTGCCTAGATGAGGCCTAGCTGTGAAGCAATGCAAGCTGCTGTGGAGCCTTGGGCCTTCTTTTGGATGTTCTGGGTCTCTCTGACCCAGCTGCAGTTTGTTAGGTAATTTTAGATTGCAAAGGCCCAGGTCATTCATATGCAAAAGCCTCTGCTCACAGCTTGGGTGTGGCGGGGTTTCAGTGAATCAACAGGGCAGAGCAAACAGCTATGGCTGATCCTCAGCCCTCCCTAAGAGGCCCCAGGTCTCAGTGTTCCTCAGTAATTGCTGCAAACACCTCTGAGAGAAAGCTGCATTTGAGTTCTGCCCGATGCCAGACAGTCCAGTTTCTCCCCGTATGAGTTTGGGTCCCCAGAGACTTGCCCGGAACTGGAGTTCAGAGCAGTCAGGAGCGTATGACTCCTTCCCGATTGAAAAAGACAACCGCATCCTCAGTTGCCAGCCCTTTTCGCGAGCACCTCCGTACCTCTGCACTTTACTTCCGCACCTCCTCTGAGTCTCAGTGTGCTTTTCTCTTTCCTTCTAGTTGTAGAATTTCCACTCAGCCAGCCTTCCCATGGTTCTGGATGATGTCTGTTTTGTCTTGTAGTTGTATTTTTGAAGTGGTTGTGTGAGGCAGCAATTTCCAGTGTTTACCTATGCCGCCATCTTGGTTTCTCTCTATCTACTCTCTTGAAGATGTTTTTTTCCACCACCATTTATCCCCCACCCCTATTCCCTCCTCTACTTCCACCCACCTTCCCTACCCCCAGCAATCCTATCCCCAGAAATCACCACACTGTTGTCTGTATCTATGAAGGGATTTCTCTCTCTCTCTCTCTCTCTCTCAATTTTTTCCCCACTTTCCTCACTCAACCCTCCCTCACCCCCAACAGCTGTCAGCCTGCTCTCTATAAGTCTTTCTCTTTTTTGTTTGTTAGTTTCTTTTGTTCATTAGATTCCACATATGACTGAAATCATATGGTATTTATCTTTCTCTGACTGGCTTATTTCACTTAGCATAATGTTCTCCAGGTCCATCCATGCTGATGCAAAGGGTAAAATTTCCTTTTTTTAAATGTTTATTTTATGGCCTACTGGTATTCCATTGTGTAAATGTACCACAGCTTTTTTATTCACTCATCTACTGGCCAGCACTTTGTTGCTGTGCTTAGATATTATCTTGTCCTCTAAATCTCAGAGTTGTTTTTCTTTTTTACTTCATTTTTATTGTTGACACTATTATCCTCTGCTTCATCTAACCTGCTGTTGATTCCTTCTAGTATATTATTCATTTAAGATATTGTATTCTTCATTTCTGACTAGTTATTTTTTATGGTTTCAATGTCCTTTTTAATGCTTACTATCTCTTTAAGTTCTCACTAAGATCCTCCATTGTTCTTCCTAAATTCCTTGAGCATCCTTATAACCTTTGTTTTGAACATAATTGCCTCCATTTCACTTAGTTGTTTTTCTGGGGATTTCTTTTGTTCTTTCATTTGAGGTACATTTGTTTGTCTCCCCATTTTGTCTGCCTGTATGTGTTTGTCTCTGTGTATTAGGTAGATCTGCTAAGTCTCCCTCTCTTGTTATTGTGATCTTTTGTAGTAGGTGTCGGTGGGGCTCAGTAGTGCACTCTTCCTGATCACCTGTGCTAGGTGCTCCAAGAGCTAAGTACTTGTGACCTGTGTTCTAAGTACTTGAGAACTATGTTCTCTTGTATGGGTTATGTGAGCCCTTCTGTTGTAATTGAGTCTTTGGTGCTGTTGGCCCACTCATGTCCCTCCCAATTGGTAACTACAACATGTGGATATGGGACAAGCTCGTTTTGCATCTCCACCCCTCTTAGCAGTCTCAACATGGCTTCTTCTTCATATGCCTGATTATAGGAGTTCTAGTCAGCTAATGTTCAGGTGGTTCTCAAAGGTGGTTTTTCTACAACTAATTGCTATTTTGAGGTAACAATGGAAGGAGGCAAGCACAACATTTACTTATTCTGCTATCTTGACTCAAAGCCTCGGTTTTTGGAGCTTTGATCAAAAATTGTCATTTGAGCCCTAACTGGTTTGGCTCAGTGGATAGAGCATCGGCCTGCAGATCAAAGGGTCCCAGGTTCGATTCCAGTCAAGGACATGTACCATGGTTGTGGGCACATACCCAGTAGAGGGTTTGCAGGAGGCAGCTGATCAATGTTTCTCTCTCATCGATGTTTCTAACTCTCTATCCCTCTCCCTTCTTCTCTGTAAAAAATCAATAAAATATATTTTTAAAAAATTGTCATTTGATAGGAAAATAAATATCTGCAAAATTAAATCTGTTTAATAGATATAACCACTCTGACCTCAGGAAATTGGGCAAGATTTGAAGTTATTTATGGGTGATGGCTTGCTCTAAAATTTATTTTATTTTATTTACTTTATTGTCACTTTGATAATGGGGAATTATTATACCACAGACCAGATAATCCGGGAGAGAAGGAAAGCCCTCAAGGACGAGAAGGAGCATGGCAAAACTGGCAATAGGAAGTTTCGGGATTTTCTGGATATTTTACTTTCTGCCCAGGTAAATCTTTCAAATTTCTGAGCCTGCTCATATATCTAATTAACTGTGTGGGTAGGTGGATGAGTGGGAGGAGAGGAGACAAATGCAAAATTGATCAACTAAATTTAACAATATTTTTGAATTGATGGGCTGGCTTTATACAATCTGAGGTAAAGATAGAATCTTCAGCTTTGTCATTAGAGAAAGTCGGGTTGGACTACATTTTTTACTGATTTGACAGGATTTGGTTACTATCATAAAGATACCTGATAGGAAAACAAGGAAATGGGTCACAGATAAGCTGATAAAATGTTGATGATGAGGTGCTGGATAAGTCTGACAGGATGATTAGAAGAACTCTTTGCAAGGTCTACTGTCCTTTTCTAGCTTTGGTCCTCCTTTATGCTCTAGGCAAAGTGTGACTCGAAGTATGTATTTGTTGAACTGAGTTAAAATTGAAGCGTTGATTAGACCGTCAAACCTCAGAGGGAAAGTAGGGGAAGGTGAGGGTAAGGGGAGAGATCAACCAAAGGACTTATATGCAAGCATATAGGCCTAACCAATGGACACAGACAACAGCGGGGTGAGGGCATGAGTGGGGAGGATGAAGGGTAATGCGGGGATAAGGACATATATGTAACAACTTAGTCAATAAAGAAATTTTTAAAAATAAAATAAAATTGACACTTGTATTGGAAATGATCATTTTTTCCTTAAATCCATTATTTTGATGGGAGCTCCAAGCATCTATAAACTGAAATTGCATACCTCTGTTGTACTTTCTAGGATGAACATGGCAACAGCTTCTCAGATGCTGACCTGTATGCTGAGGTGAACACGTTCATGGTTGCAGGGCAAGACACCGTAGGAGGGAGCCTTGCCTGGCTCCTCCACCTCCTGGCTCAGAACCCTGAGCATCAGGAGAGATGCCGGGAGGAGATCATGGACATCCTGGGGGATGGGTCTTCCATCACCTGGTAAGATTCTGCATCCCTAAACAATTCATCTTGTTTTCCTCCTGGGATTTTTCTTTCTTCTTTCTTCTTTCTTCTTCTAGCGCCTTGGTGACTAGTGCTTCAAAAGATGTGTATGTAGAAACCGAAGAGGGAGGCTACCATTCTTTTCTTTCTCTAGAGGGCCCAAAGCTATCCCTTTGCCTTTTGCAAAAGAGGTTCATGTATCCATAAGTTACATGTTTCATTGTTTTTCTAAGCAGTAGTGTGTGAAACATCTTATTTCTTTCTTTCACCCAATTTCTGGTGCATTGGAAATGAGGAGTTGATCTGTAAACTTGCATTTAGAGCTTGAGTGGTGGGGCTCAAGTGGGGCTCCTCTTCTGAGAGACTTGAATGAGCATCTGTGTCATTTAAGTCTCTCCTGTCTTCTTGTTTACTCCTCAGGATTGGCTTTGGACTTTGAACATAGCACTAAATGATGCACACTGAAGTTGAGTTTAGCAAATATGGACTGAGGACATTTTAAATACTGAGGCACTAAAACTACATGCAAGATTTGGTGTGGGTCCTACCCTCAACGAGCTCACCCCCCACACAGATAATTGCAGAATGGCATGATAAGGGTGAGAGATATGTGCTAGCAACCACTTAGAAGACAGGTGCCTAAGCTGGCATGGGGGTCTCAAGGATACTTCCTGGAAGATCTGACGCTTAAGGTACCTCTTATAGGATGGGCAGGAGTTAGTCAGATGGAAAACTTCATTTCGCTAGACCTTGAGCATATCTTGCTGTTAATGAAGCCCAGGTTATGAATTTTCCCCTTAAACATTCTGTTTACAAAAAACACTCTCTTCATTTTAGCTAGGTATTTCACATATCATTGTTTTGCTGGTCAGAGAGGCAGAAAAACAGAAATGATAAGGGTAATGTGGCCCCATGGTTAGAGGGAAATCAACATATTTCAAATACAAAGGTCACCTCAATTAGAACATTTGTAAATGAAAATTTGAATGTATATGGGTATAGTAGAGATCTCACTTTTTATAAAAAAAAGTAATAGTCATTTCCTACTATAAATTAAAGGTCTGATCAATATAGCACAAAATGCAGTGTTGATTAGCCATTTTTATTCATTCATTGAAATTGAAAACACTGTATACCATCTCCCAACAGTAATTAGATGTTTTAACCTTGATTATAGTAGATATATATACAAGTCAACTAGTGATCTTTCTTGTTCTCATTGGGTTTATGTAAAATGTGAAAGCAACAAAAAATATTTCCCAGGTGAGAAAACAAAGTACAGAGGATCTTTTTACTATCATTTGTTTTAATGAGAGTAATGGCAATTATAGTATAGGGAATAAATATGTTTTTATTCTATAACTAGTGGCCCGGTACATGAAATTCATGCACGGGGAGGGGGGGGTGTCCCTTAGCCCGGCCTGCACCCTCTCCAATCTGGGACCCCTTGGGGGATGTCCGACTGCTGGTTTAGGCCCAATTTCAAAGGGATCGAGCCTAAACTGGCGGTCGGATATCCCTCTCACAACCCGGGATCACTGGCTCCTAACTGCTCACCTGTCTGCCTGCCTGATTGTCCTTAACTACTCTGCCTGCTGGCCTGCTCGCCCCCAACTGCCCCCCCTGCTGGCCTGCTCATCCCCAACTGCCCCCCCACTGGCCTGATCACCTCCACTGCCCCCCACTGTCGGCCTGCTCTCCCCCAACTACCCCCCCTTCCAGCCTGCTCGCCCCCAACTGCCCTTCCCTGCCAGCCTGATCACCCCCAACTGCTCTCCTCTCCTGGCCTGATCACTCCTAACTGCCTCTGTCTCGGCCCCGCCACCATGGCTTTGTCCAGAAGGACGTCCGAAGGTCTCCCGGAAGGTCTCCTGGTCTAATTAACATATTACCCTTTTATTAGCATAGATATGGCCTTATAGTTATGTTTAATGAAATTTGTACATAGCATTCTGAGAATTGATAATTCCTTTAGACAGATAATAAAATCATACTACAAAAAGAAGTTTCTGGAAAGCTGAAAATGTGTTCAGTGTTTTTATCTGGCTTCTTAGCCCATTTCTGCTTTGGGTTAAAATTTCTCTCTTCTTTTTACACCAGGGCTATGATGGACAGCATTGTTTTCTTAAGTATGCCAAGTTCCAGACTGAGCACATGAATCTTTTTATTCTGGGCTCAAGGAAGAAAGTGTTCAAAATTTAGATTTCACATTACAGAATGATCGAAGCCTGCATTCAAAATAAGTAATCAGAAAAGCAAATAGAAATACAATAGAGCAAATAGACTAAATACTATATGCAATCATTTTATTAAGCCAACCTGACTAGCGAGGGTGCAAATGAAAAACTTTGTTCTTGCCCGACCAGCGTGGCTCAGTGGTTGAGCGTCGACTTATGAACCACGAGGTCACGGTTCAATTCCTGGTCAGGGCACATGCTAGGTTGCAGGCTCCATCCCTGGTGGGGGGCATGCAGGAGGCAGCCAATCAATGATTCTTTCTCAATTGATGTTTCTCTCTCTCTCTCCCCGCCCCCCCTTCTTCTCTGAAATCAATAAAAAATATATTTAAAAAACAAAATAACAACAACAAAAACTTTGTTCTTCTCCTGCCAACACTTCAAATTTGCTGGGTGGGGTAGGTTCTTCTGGTGTGAAATCAGGAGTGAACCTCACATATTCTGATTGATTTAAATCAAAAGAGCAGTCTTATTCCAATAATTAAGCTGTCTGATCCAGTGGAATATTAAAAACTTAAATTTCCTGTCCACTTGGAGCATCACTCTCTCTCTACCCAGCTCAGTACTTCTTTGGGTCTGGGAGCCAGTGGTGTGTAAGGGGCTTATGGTTGGCTTCCTCTTATTCACCAGCTCTTCCCCAGCCCTGCTGTTTCTGACCCTTCCAGAAATGGGCCCAGGAGAGAGAGAGCGTAAGGAGAAAGCAGCTGGTGCTGTTGTGATCTTGCCCTCTGAGCTTGGTGAATATTCAAATGCTTCCTTTTATTCTCAATAGTTGCCCCTGTGGTTTCTTGGAGATTTCCCTCACAGGGACTTTGCAAGGGTGGAGTAAGGGAATTCTTGTCCTTTGAGTTCCCCTCAAGCTGGTTCCAGAGCTCTCCCTCTGACCAGTTCATTGGCCCACAGGACACATGGGAGCATTCTTGCTTTGTTCCTGTAGCTCTCCATTGCCTCTCTCTGTCTGTTCAGAGTCATGGCTTTTTCTATCCATCCTGTGCTCCCCAAACTCCAGGGAGCACACATCAGATCACCTAACCGATCCTCTTGAAGCCCCTTTGACTTAACATGGGAGGGAACCTCCTCATTTCTCCATGGCACTCCAACATTCCAACACTTCTCTTGAAAGCATTTTATTTTCTATCAAAACTCTCAAGCCTCTTCTCTTCAATCCTTAGCCATTCCTTAAACATTCTGGATTTGTATAATGAGCTAAGGTTTGTAAAACTGGTTTTCAGAAATCTACTTAGCAAATCCTTTTCCAGGACTTTAGCACCTCACTTTGTAATGAGGATATTTGGCATCTGTTTGGTTCTTCATCCTCTGGGAAGGAGTTCCATTTTAAAATTCTGTTGCGTACACAATTGGAAAAATAACTTTAACATGAGGATGATATTTACCAGGAACAAACATCAAGTAGGAAGAGAAATCCGTATTTACAAACTGGATGTGGAGTCTGAGTTCCTTTCCCTTCTTCCCTTGTATTCACAGGGACCATCTAGGCGAGATGACATACACTACAATGTGTATCAAGGAGTCTCTCCGATTGTGCCCTACAGTCTTCAGCTTGGCCAGACAACTCAGCCAGCCCATTACCTTCCCAGATGGACGCTCCTTGCCTGCAGGTCTTTGCACTCTTTTATTAAGCAGCTAGAGATTGTGGGATCCTAGGGATCACAGTAAAAGACCAGTGGGTTTCTCAACTCTTAGAGAAGTCAAAAGACAATCCTAAAAGACACTGGGTTTAAGGTGGGGCACAGGTGGCATTGTCTTGATCAGATGTGGGTTTCAGCAATTTTCCCAAAGGCACATAACCATTTGCAGCAAAACTATGCCCAGAACCTGTGTCATCAGAATCCGAACCCAGGCTTTCTTCCATTGTGGAACATTGTTTTAGAGATAATCCTTGTTTGGCTGAGTTTGAGACCCAGGCGAGACTTCATGGGAAATGAACACCATTATCTTTCTCTAGAAGACCCAAGGAAAGCTTTCAGCTTCTTCGTCATCACAATATCACCCTAATAAGTGATCAGCACTTAATATTTTACATAGAGCCTTCAAACATTTTATCTCATTTTTCCCTTGGAACATGATCTTAGCAAACAATCCTATAGTGCTTTGCAGTTTAAAAGCCCTTTCAAATACTTTTGGTGTCACCAAAAACCCGCTGGGGGACCCCCGTGTGCAGCCAGAAGAGCTAGAGCTCATGCAACGGTCCCGTGCCCAGAGCCCAGGGCTCTTCAGAACAACACAGGTTTCTGAGCAGGGTGGCTGGGAGGTTGTGGGCTCACATGAGACATCCTTCACGTATCTGCTTCATTGTTCTATTTATTCTTGCCCTTGGAAACAAGCCAACAACCTATCAGTTATTGTGACATTGTTGATAGATCAAGAATTAATTCTGGTAACCAAATAATCCTAAATTTTCTCTCCTGTGTGGCTATTTTTAGAATTCCCAAACTACATGGGTATTTGTCAAAATTCTCCACCCTCTGTATAGGAACAGCACCAACAGAAACTTGACATTGGATTTGCATGATAGAATTACAGCTCTGTTCTTATGTCCTCAAACTGTCCCCAATTGGTGCTTTATAGTCCATTAATAGATATACAGTAGTCCCTATTATCCATGCTTTCATTTCCCCTGGTCCAGATACCCGTAGTCGCCTGGGGTCTGAAACCCTTATTTTACTTAATAATGGCCCCAAAGCACAAGAATAGTGGTGCCAGCTATTCAGATATTCCAAGGAGCAGCTATAAGTGCTTTTTTAAAGAGAAAAGGTGAAAGTTCTTGTAAGCTGAGTTTGCTATGATCCTACCATAAAAACGAACTTTCTATTTGTGAAATTATGAAGAAGGAAAAGAAACATGTGCTAGTTTTGTTGTCGCACCTCAAACTGCAAAACTTATGGCCACAGTGTGTGATAAGTGCTTGGTTAAGATAGAAAAGGCATTAAATTTGTGGATGGAAGACATGAACAGAAATCATGTTCTGCTTGATGGCAATGTGTTGCGCCAGAGCATTGAGTTTTAAGAAGACTTCAGCAAAGGGTCCACTAAAATGAGTGACACCCAGCCATTTACTGCCACTAAGGGATGTTTACACAGATTCAGGAATAGGTTTAGCATTTTGTCATCTCACATCATCACAAGAAGTGTGAGTGAAGTACAATAAGATTTTTGAAAGAGAGATGGCATTCACATAACTTTGATTACAGTATCTACACTAATAACAGAGAAACATGGTAATTAGCGTACGACCGCTACCCTTTTCATTGGCTAATCAGTGAGTATATGCAAATTAACTGATAATCAAGATGGCGGCCGGCAGCCATGCACTGAAGCAAACATGAGGCTTGCTTGCTCCAGTGACTGGCGGACTCCAACGTTCCCCGCCTGCCGCTGCTGGCCTCTGACCTGGCAGTTTGAAACATTGTAACAAATATAGAAGCTAAACAAAACCCCAGAAACCAGCTTTCAGCCGCCGGGATCTCAGAGCTGGAGTTATACATTGTTTCGATTATAGAACGCAAACAAACCAGATACCAGCTTTCAGCAGCCGAGGCCTCAGAGCTAGAGCCAGAGCTAAAGCTGGCCCAGAATAAAAAAAGAAAAAAAGAAAAAAAGGAGTGGTTGGGAGCTTCAGTCAATCGCCAGCCTGCAAACAGCCGTCAGCCCCTCACCCAGGCTGGCCAGGCACCGCAGTGGGGACCTCCACCCTGAAGGGGCTGTGACCAGCTTGCAAACAGCCATCATCCCCTCATCCAGGCTGGCCAGGCACTCCAGTGGGACCCCTACCCTGATCCAGGACACCCTTCAGGGCAAACCAGCCCGCCCCCAGGCCTCTATCCTATATAGTAAAAGGGTAATATGCCTCTTGGCACTGGATCAGCGTGACAGGGGACAGCGCCCAAACTCCCTGATCGCCCTGCGACTCTGTGTGTGACAGGGTGCGGCGTCCCAACCCCCTGATCGGCCCTGCTCTGTGTGTGACAGGGTGCAGTGCCCCAACCCCTCCCCCCCACACACACACACACACAGGCCCTGCTCTGTGTGTGACAGGGTAGAGCCATAACCTCCCCATCGGCCCTGCCCTGAGTGTGACAGTGGCGGCACCCCAACCCCTGATCGGCCCTGCTTAGAAGAAATAAAAGACGGGTTCAAACCCTCTACATGGTCAGAAATCGGAATAAGTGTAGGTACTATATGGTCTAAAAATCGACCCATTTTCTTTGAGTTTTATTCTTCTGTTATGGATCCTTTTTTTGTTGAATATTGAGATAGTTGTTTGTGTATGGGCATATACGAAATTCTCTGTAGAATAAGTGATAAGTTAGGCTGTCCAC
>NW_005871085.1:3232121-3279483 GCF_000147115.1 Myotis lucifugus
AGAGCCATAATCTCCCCATCGACCCTGCCTTGAGTGTGACAGGGGGTGGTGCCCCAACCCCCCAATCGGCCCTACCCTGAGAGTGACTGAGGGTGGCATCGCAACCTCCCAATCCGCCCTGCTCTGTGCATGACAGGGAGCGGCACCCCAACTCCCCAATCAGCCCTGCTCTGAGCCCGACCAGGGGCTGCACCTAGGGATTGGGCCTGCCCTCTGCCACCCAGGAGCAGGCCTAAGCCAGCAGGTCATTATCTCCCGAGGGGTCCAGACTGCGAGAGGGCACAGGCCGGGCTGAGGGACCCCCCCCTTCCCCCCCGAGTGCACAAATTTTTGTGCACCGGGCCTCTAGTATTATTATAATTGTCCTATTTTATTATTAATTATTGTTAATATCTTACTGTGCCTAATTTATAAATTAAACTTCATCATAGGGTTTTGTACTATCCCCAGTTTCAGGGTTTCACTTGGGGTCTTAGAACATGTCCCCATGGATAAGGAGGGATCATTGCATAAGTGATTTCCAGGGGCAGCAGGAAGCATAAGCATGTTTTGATGTGATACCAATCGCTCTTTAAGATAGAGTCATGTGTTAAGTAGATCATTGCTTTGAAAACTCAGGTGCCACCAAGCGTCGTCTTCCCACAGGACCTTCACTCCTGGCATCAGCTGCAGTGCCCAGAGCTCTGCCAGGAGCTAGCTCTTATCCTTGTAGAAGAAAAGTCTTACTGAAGATGGTAGAGGAGTAGCCCACTGCTTAGTCTTTCTCCTACAATCTCTGTTATCTCTCCCCTTTCTCAGGAGTGACCGTGTCTCTCAATATTTGGGGTCTTCACCACAACCCTGCCGTCTGGGAAAACCCCCAGGTATGACTGTCTTCCACATAAATACTTCAGAGAACCAATGCCATGCAATTCACTTCCTGTTAGCGCTGCATGGAAGTGGAAAATGATACAGCAAACAAAAATAAACATAAAAACCAAAAATGTCAAACTTTCCCACTAAAGGAAAAGGGTCCTTTCCCTCTATTCCTACCTTATCTTTGCTTTGAATGAACAAATTGGCCTAACGTCACACGGGCTGCTCTAATTGCTGCGGCCATTTACTCAGCAAGCTCTGCCACGCACTTACCTAGATATCTGCACGAGAGCCAATGGTCAGTAGTAATACAGGTCACTAAAGCCCCCTTCTCCTGGATTTCACAATCAGGGTTCTGGAAGGAAATCAAGTATCCCCTCATGCTGGGCAATTTGAGAAGAGTTTTATGAAGGAACTTTTGATAAAGGTATGGATTAGGGTTTTAAAAAAGCAAAATGGAGCAAATAACTGCCAAAGGGCTTACCACTTCCTGGCCTGGTGAGACATGGGAGAGAGGGTGACGAACCTGGAGAGAGAGAGCTTCTGGAAAAGGCCATCAGACAGGAGCCGTGGCTGTCAGTCAAGCATGCAGCCCACCTTAGACAACCTGTCAGGTAGGGGCCCAGGAAGTAAATACCCTGAATGCTCTCTCCTCCCACCCTCAGGCCTCCTATCAATATATTTTCTTGGCCAAACCCAACAGAACAACATGTGAGTCAGCTTCTTAGAGCCCAGAGCAGGGAGGAGAAAGGATCTAGAGAGACAAAAAGAAGAGGTGTAGCATACCTGAGTTCCTTCATTCCATATTCTCAAAACTTTAAACACATGTTTGATGCTTCCTTTTACAAAAGCTGCTAGGGTTAAAGATCGGTTCCATGTAATGGGAAGTTGAACTGCATATCCCAGTAACAATGATCACGCAATCATTTTGACTTGACTTCTAAGTAGGTGCTCTCTTACCTCCAAAGTGAAAACCATACCACTGGCCATAGCATTTCTGCTTTCCCCTTACTTAGTCTGGGTAGCAGATTAGTCAATTGGGAAGTCAGACATGGTCAGAGGTCTGGAGTTGCACTATCCAGCCTGGTAGCTATTAGCATATGAGGCTATTGAGCACTTGAAATGTGGTTGGTCAAAACTGATGTGCTGGAAAAAATTCACACTGGATTTTGAACATGTACCCCAAAATGTGAGCTATTTCCTTAGTAACTATGTATATTGGGTAGATGTTGGAATGATATTTTCTGTTAAATAAATTCCATGATTTAAATTCATTTCATCCTTTAAAAATGTGATTACTAGAACATTTGAAATTACATATGTGGTTCACAGTATATTTTGGTTGACCAGTACTAAGTAGTAGCTTAAGAATGTGCTAATAGTGTTGGGGGTGACCTCTCATTTCAGGTCTTTGACCCCTTGAGGTTCTCTCCGGATAATTATGATAAGAGACACAGCCACTCCTTCCTACCATTCTCAGGTGGACCAAGGTGAGGACAAGTTGAAGCTGTTGAAAATATACAAAAATGTTTACTTGGAGACAGCATTTTTCCTTTAGTCCCTCAGCTCTGTAAATTCTTCCATGGAGCCTTATCTTCTCACCTGACCATGAGGACATCTTGGTGCCTAGTTGAACCTCTGAAAGGGCCAGTTAGTTTCACAAAGGACAATGCCCTCTCTATCACATCCTAGGTCAGTGATGGCGAACCTTTTGAGCTCGGTGTGTCAGCATTTTGAAAAACCCTAACTTAACTCTGGTGCCGTGTCACATATAGAAATTTTTTTTATATTTGCAACCATAGTAAAACAAAGACTTATATTTTTGATATTTATTTTATATATTTAAATGCCATTTAACAAAGAAAAATTAACCAAAAAAATGAGTTCACATGTCACCTCTGACACGCGTGTCATAGGTTCGCCATCACTGTCCTAGGTAGTCACGCCTCAGAAAGCTATCCCATGAGACAAGCAGCTGCTCAGAGGCTCAATGTAGTCCACCCCCAATGCAAGTGGGCTGCATTTATTTTTTTCTAATAATAGAAAAAGGGTTTTTTTTATTTTAGCCTTATTGATGTATGCCTGACATATAAAATTCTAAGATCTTTAAAGTGGACATCATGATGATTTCATATACATCTTCACTGTGAAAAAATTCCTCCCCATCCTTCACCTCATGTATTTATCTGTGTGTGTGTGTGTGTGTGTGTGTGTGTGTGTGTGTGTGTGTGTGAAATACATACCACTGTGTAATTGTAACTTACTTTCTTAGCACATCACAATTATAAAATGCAGTGATATGAACGACAGTCACCATGTGTTCCATCAGATCCTCACAGCAGAAACAACTCTGAGCAATGCCAAGTGCCACCTTGGTTAGGGAGACCCTTGCATTGGGGCCTCCCGGCTCACATTCTCTCAGGAGACCATGTAAACCCAGAGTACAAGAAGGTTTGTATGGCATTTAGAATGAACATGTTGCTTTACTGGGATCATCAGACTTGCTCTTCTAGTATTGTATTGCAGAGTCAGGAGAAACACGTTTGTTCGGGTATCTCTGCTTTTCTCTCGGTGTCTGCAGGAACTGCATCGGGCAGCACTTCGCCATGACTGAGTTAAAGGTGGCCATTGCCATGATTCTGCTCCGCTTCAAGATTACGCCCGACCCCACCAGGCCGCTTACCATTGTACCTAAGATCCTCCTCAAACCCAAGAATGGGCTTTACTTGTCCTTGAAAAAAATTTCCTAATGTTAGAGCCCAGGCTAGAATGATTATAAAATTAAATTGCTACTAATGGTTCAAGAACATGGAAAGGAATCAAAGTATGGTGGGAAGGTCATGGGTAGGTGCGATAGAGGTCTCTGTGGAGCTGCATGTTATCCAAAAACATTCCTAGGAGACATAGGGTGTCACCTAGATCTGTTTCTATATGATTTTGAGAGATTTTCCCATCTTTTCTGTTTGATTTTGGCTACTATTAATGCTATATACCAAGAAGTTTGATAAGAGACTTCCATACATGTTCTGTTGTTTTTTAAAATAGCCTTCAGAATGACATAGTAACACGTGAATGTATTCTCACTATAAGAGATTTCCAACACTAGAAAAAGCATGTAGAATAAAAACTAAAAATCCATTTCACATAGCAAACCCCTCCCTGCCCTGGCAAATCATGCTGCTTTTTCTAAAAACAGAATAGTTTGGTATGCATCCTTTCAAACATTTTCCTATACATTTCATATGTACATTTGTATGTACGTATTCTTATAGATGGGATCATATCCATATTGTTCTTGCTTTTTATCACTTAATAAAAATACATCTCATTCCCAATCCTGGCTCATGATGTACCATTATTTATTTAACTATCTTCCTATTAATAGATATTTAACTTATTTGTAGTTTTAAAAACATGCTTATTGGCCATTTGTGTTTATTTTTGTTTTGTTCTCTATGATTTGTGCATCTTCTATGTTTCTTTTTCTATGAAGTTGTCTTTTTCTTATTGATTCATATCAGTTCTTCATATGTTATGGATAATAATCCTTGATTGTAACTGTTCTTTGTAATTTTTCTCATTTTCCTTTTTAAACAATACTTATGTTGTCAGTTACCATATAGAACTTCTACATTTTCATGAAGTAACATAAACTTTTCTGCATGGTTTCTGGCTTTGAGTATTAGCTAACAAAGCCTTCATTTGGAATATTGTCACGATAACCTTACATATTTTCCTGGTGCTAACAACTCTCGTGAAGCCTGAACATGAATTTCTTTTTTTTCTTTTTCTTTTTTAAATATATTTGTATGATTTCAGAGAGGAAGGGAGAAGGAGTGAGGGGTAGAAACATCAATGATGAGAGAGAATCATTGATTGGCTGCTTCCTACATGCCCCCTACTGGGGATTGAGCTGCAACCGGCATGTACCCTGACTGGGAATCGAACCATGACCTCCTGGTTCATAGGTCTATGCTCAACCACTGAGCCACCACAGCCGGCAGCAATTTCTTAATGATTTTCAGATTCATCACTCATTTGACGTTTAAGTGCTTACTACATATCAGATCTTTTGATAAGCATTAGAGATTCAGTGGGTTAATAGACACAGTCCCTGCCCTCATGGAGCTGGTATTCCGAAATGGAAGATGAATGACAGATAGTTACAAATTATATTAAGTGCCCTGAGGAAATGAGTGGGCTGAGCTACACAGTAATCAAGGGGAACTTACTTTGAATTGGTTTATCTAGAAAATTCTCTTTAAGAAGGTGACATATAAGTTGAAACCTGAAAGACGATCATGGAAGCTACCCCTACTTTTTCTCATGGGCCTCCTAGCAGCAAAATGATGGCACTTTGAAAGAGCATGAGTGAGGCCATGTGTCCCTGTCACACGTCTAAGAGGGAGAAATGGACTGGGAAGCGGTAGGTTAATGGTGAGTTGTTTTGTACACATTGAATGGGAGGTCCTGGAGGACCCCAACAGAACAGATGCCCAGGAGGCAATGAAAACCCATGAGAAAGACCTGAGCTGGGGAAGCTATTACCAAGCCACGTTATAATGCCACACTCAATGCTGCTATGAATATTTTTAACAAATATCTTTGTAAACTTGTTTAATGTTTTGTAAGATAAATCTTAGAAGTAGAATTTCTGGATTCGAGTTTATGAGGGCCCCCCATTGAATCTTCAGTATAAGAATGTGAAAATACAGGTTAGACTTCTCTGGGCATCCAAGACAGGTCAAACTTACCCTCCTCCTCTGGACACGAAAAAATATGTTCATCAAATAATTAATTACCTTGGGGAAAATTAAGAGTCCAGCCATTTTATGTTTATGTTGTCATTGAATCAAATGCCCCCAAATATTTTTTCCACTCATGGTACAACTGAAATTCTTCAAACACCTTTTCTAATGACTCTGGACACCATTATGAAGTGTGTCTTCAGTCACCAGGGCAGTGCCCAGGTGGACAGTTCAGTGACTAAAAGACAAAAAGTAAACTCATTCACCAGGAGCTATTTCATCCATGAGCATGCTGTTCCACCTCTTCTCTTCCAACATCTCCAGATCCCTCCTGGAGGCAAAATTTAACAAGACCAAACTCATCCGCCTTGGTCAACACACTTTCCTGCATCACAATGACCTGGTTTACAAATCAGCCATCCGAACTTCCATTTTAATAACTATTGTCCGGTGGCCCATGAGCACACAGATTTTTCTTGGGCTTTGCGTTGCCTGAGACCTCCATAAACCGACCGGTTGCCTAAGACACAAACCCTGGTGATGGAGGCCTCCTCTGTGGTGGTTGGATAGTATCTAGCATACAGGAAGTCCTCAAGAAGTAAATGGAAGCTAAACGTGATGCAGGGCAGGGCCAGTTCTAGAATCCCAAAAAACTAACCTCCAGCCAGGGCTCTCTCTACTAAGGCCACCCCCACATCTCCCCAGGGATCCCATCAATAGCCACTCCACTCAGCCCCCCAACCTGGACAGAATCCCCCCTCTGCACAGGAAAAGGCAGGTTGCTAGACCAGCATCCATCTTCCCAGGGACTGTGTAAACTCTGCCACCTGGTTGCTATTCAAGATATTGCAAGCTACCATGGAAGTCCTGCCATTTCCATGAGAAGCACATGCCTCGGATAGCTGGTCCCAGAAGATGAGGGATGTGGAGCAGACCTGGGCGGAATGAATGCACGGCCTGGAGCCACACCTGGCTGGACCCAGCCAGCCAGGCTCAGAGCAGCAGGACTGTCCCAGCCGACCTGCAGGCACAGGTGTGAGGAGCATGGCTGTTGTTGAAGCCTCTGAGTTTGGGAAAGTTTGTTTGTCTTTCTCTCTCCCTCTCCCTTTCTCTCTGAAATTAATAAAAATATATTTTAAGAAAAGCAAAAAAAAAAAAAAGATATTGCAAGCTATAGGGAGGGGAGGGGTGGGGGGCGGGGGCGGAGATAAAGAATAGAAACAAACTTGTGGCAAAAAAATAGAGCCACACATTTCGTAAGCAAACTTTTAGAAAGTGTTTGGCCTCAAAGCAAACTGGAATCCACTGCCCCCCTCGCTACTTACTGTGGTGTAACGGAGTAAATGTAAAAGTATTCAACCCTTAGGAAACCAATAGTGAGCATGTACATTACAAGACCCTCAGAAAGGCTTATCTTCTTTGATGGAGACATTACATTCCTGAGAGTCTGTCCTAAGGAAGAGCCATTACTTGAGAGGTTTAATGGAAAGGGTCAGGAACTAAGGCCATTCAGATAGAGGCAGTGTCAGAATACAGAGATCCATGGGGAGTGGCCAGGAATCAGCCCTTCAACCCGACCCCAGACAGGAACTGAGGTGAATGGGGAAAAGGAGGACCGGTCATTCAGGAGATGGTGGGGCTTCAGGGCAAGAGACTGCGGTTGTGCTTTCCAGGTAAATGGGAGCCCATTGGGCTCAGCTGATCTGTCAACCACCCAGCGCAGCTGGCCGACTTGCAGACTAATTCCGGACCTTTCTTGGTAAAGAAGGAGCTTTGGGAAGAAGTAAACATTTTTAATATTCTCAGCGGGGCCAGGTGGCAGGAGTGCGCCTAGGGTAGGCAATAGCTGGTGGGCAATGGTAATGGGCTGTGGTTGGCAGACAGGTGGCTGTGCATGGTGGCCCTGGGTCTGCAGGATGCCAGGTCTTTACATTGGGATCTCACCAAAAATATGAAGTATATTCTCTTTTAAATGTTCATTTAAGGAAAAGAAAACTGAGACCTAGGGAGGTTAACTGGTTGATGCATATTAATTCATTCAAAAACACCAAGCACTGGTTCTATGCTGGGACTATGCCAGATGCCTGGGGATGCCCCGCCCTCCAGGAGCTCACAGACAGAGCAGAGTCCACCCTGTGAGTGTGGTAGGGAAAGAGGTGTCAGAGAATCATCCTGAAGGAGATGAGGACGCAGAATGAAAAAGCATAAGTCCTGAACATGAACACTGAGATGTGAAACAGCCTGGGAGGGGAGGAAGGGTGGGAGATTAGAGTATGCGGAGTCGCAAAAAGCCTCCAGTGTGGCCATCTAGTGGCAACTCTAGATAGTGCAGGCAAAGCTGAAAGGAAGATAATGATGGCTGTTTTTAACCCTCACTGAACATTTACTAAATGCTTTCTATACGTATTTAACTCATTTACTCGTCACCACAAACCTATACGGTAGCTATAATTTCACCCTTTGTTTTCATATTCAGGCACTGAAAAATTGGCAGGGTGCGATTTGTCCAGGACAGTCTGGTTTCAAGCCCATGTCCACAGCCACTAAGCTGCACTGGCCTGGAGGTGTGAAGGGCTGATCCTGGTTGGCTGTGTTTGGGAAAGGTCTCTCTAGTGGCAGAATGGGGGGTGGTGTGAGGGTTCAACAAGAGTGAAAACAAAATAACCCCGGCAAGATTGAGACTGGAAGCCGGGGAGCTGGTGGTAGGGGTAAGGGAGGGGCATTCAGTGTGAATCCATCCCTGGCCTGGGTGGATGGGTGCAGATGCCACTCACAGGAACAAGGGCTTAGGTTGGTGAAAGTCCAGGAATTCTATTTTGGACCTGAGGTGCTTGAGGAGTTGAGAACAAGGCAACAGTGTCCTGGAGGGGATGGGGCTGAAGGCGTGAATTTGGAAGTTGATACTTCAAAGGAAGTACTATAAATAATGGAGTGGATAAGGTCCCCAGGTCATTCTTTGAACAAGTATTGACTGGGGACCTCCTGTTTTTTCAGCTTGTGCTGGACACACCGGGCAGATGAGGTTTGTGTCTCACCGAATCCAGAGTTCACAGTGTTGTCCAGAGAGCAGCACCATGACCAACGTGGGAGCCTGGGGGGCTGAGGGCAGGTGGTCAGGAGCAGCTCCTCAGGAAAAATGGCTCCTAGCCTATTGTGTTAGGAGCAGGGGATCAAATAAGACATTGTATCTTGTAACAAGAAGATGGGACTATACCAGTAGTGCCCGTGGTGAGAGCAGTCTCTGCAGAGTGTTGGGTGTGAAAGACATGGAGTGAGTGGGAAGGACGGAGGCAGAAACAGCAAATGCCCACCACTTCTCTTAGACTCTTGTAGGGGCCTCTCTCCGCTTTCCCAGATGCAGCTTTCCAAGGGGACTGTAAGGGCTGTGATGGTAAGCATTCTGTTTTCTTCTTCAGCTCCCATTTCTCTCTCTCTCTCTCTCTCTCTCTCTCTCTCTCTCTCTCTCTCTCTCTCACTCTCTCTCTCTCCCCACCTCATTTTCTCCTCAAGACAGTGGGTCCAGTTACACAACCTGATAGGATCAGAATGGGGCTTCGGTGAAAAAGCTTCCTACAAGCCATACGGAAGCCTTCAGCTTCGTGTGGAAATCACCATCACTGTGCTCAGGTGTGGGGGGGAAGTCCCTTGTTTCAGGACATTAGCTCTTAAGGCATGGAAGATGCTTCCATCAGCTTTCTCTGCCCACCGGAGTTCCCTCTCCTCCCTGACCCTTTCCCCACTTTTCCAGTACCTGTCTTCACCACCCTCATCCCACACCCCCAAGTTTACAGCGGGAACTGGTTTACAGCCCAGTTATTCATTTGCAAAGTCCGTGTACAGACTGTACCGGCCTCAGCAGTGCAGAACGAACCTGTGCTACCAGCCCCATTGTGGTGTTGCCTCCAGAGGTCCAAGAGAGCAGCTGGGCCCAGCATATTCTGGACCCTCCAGCCATGCAGAGCCTCTAGCCTGCCTCTCACCCTGACTTGCTACATGACTTGGGCAAGTGCCATCCCATCCAAGTCTTCAGGTTCCATGGTGCAAAATGGGCTGGGCTTAAGGATTTTGCTAGCTCTTACACACTGTGGTCTTGCATCCATGTAATAATAATAAAAATATAAATAAATCACTAATATTTATTGTGCACTAACTGTGCTAGACACTATTCTATGTATTTTTTTAATCCTCACCAAAGGACATTTTTTTATTGTGTGTGTTTGTTTTTTGTTTGTTGTTGTGTTTTGGTTTTTTTTTTCGAGAGAGAGAGAGAGAGAGAGAGAGAGAGAGAGAGAGAGAGTGGGAGACAGAGAGAGAGAGTGAGAGAGAGAGATTGGTTGCTTCCTATATGTGCTCCAGCCAGGGAACAAACCTGCAACCTAGGTATGTTCCCTGACTGGGAATCAAACCCACAACCTTTTGGTGTACAGGACAAAGCTCCAACCAACTGAGCCACCCTGCCAGTGCACTATTCTATGTATTTTATGTGCAGTTTCTTTTAATTGTCACAACATCTCTTATTAGATAGCCCCCATTTACTGCCCCAATTTACAGATGAGTAAGCCAGAGCTCTGGGGTGGAGTTGACTTACCCAAGGTCACAGATACTAAGTGTCAAGGTGGCTGAATCAGGCTGCCTGACCCAGACCTGGGCTCTAAACCTCCCACTTGAGGGCAAAATCCCTGGCTTTTTTACTAACTGTTCACCTGAGCTTCAGACCTGAACTGAGAACCCATTGTCCTCCTCCGTCGCCTGTAGATGCCACACCGCTCCTAAATGCCATGTGTCCATAAATGCAGTCACCCGCACACATTCCTGCTTGTCCTCTGGCACCTGCCATTCTCGGTGCTATTCACTAGCATATATTGGGCCTTTGTGAGAATCAGAAAAAGGCGCCCTCCCCTGCAGGCTGACCCAGGCCCGAGCCAGCTTGCAAGGCCTGGGGAGTGGAGGCACAGGCTGCACAACCTAGAGCAGTGTCCCGGCTCCATCATCTTCCACTTTGCTCAGGACTGTACTGGGACTCATCCCCTTTGACATAACTCTCTCTCTCTCCTGCCTCTCCAGGGGGCTAAGGTCTGCAGCAAACATGGTGTCCTCTGAAATAATGCCCCAAGGCAGAAGCCACTGGGCATCCAGACAATTTCTGGAAGGGCCACAAGAGGAGCCCTGGAGGCCTAGCTGCCCTAGAAGTCCATGGGAAGATGGAGAAAGGAGCTGGCACAACCTGTAGGGCAGTGGTTCTCATCCTGTGGGTCGCGAGCCCTTTGGGGGTCGAACGACCCTTTCACAAGGGTGGCCTAAGACCATCCTGCATAGCAGATATTTACATTACGATTCATAATAGTAGCAACATTACAGTTATGAAGTAGCAACGAAAATAATTTTATGGTTGGGGTCACAACATGAGGAACTGTATTTAAAGGGCCAGAAAGTTGAGAACCACTGCTGTAGGGGTTCCTAGGGACAAGTCATGGGAGGGTCTCTGGTCCCAGTGCCTAAGGGGGACGAGCCCCACCTGAAGCTCAAGTTCAAAGGCTACACTGAATCTGCTCTTCCTGTGAAGTGTGCAGCCACCAGATGGCAGCCGAGGTTACAGGCAGACCAAAACCATCCCCCCCACACACAAAATAAAACAAACAAACAAAAATCTGAAGGCCATAAGGAACAATGATGTTCAGAAGAGCTTATCACCGATCCCAGGACCTTCAACAAGAGAGGGAGAGAGGGAGAGAGAGAGAGAGAGAGAGAGAGAGAGAGAGAGAGAGAGAACATGTGTGTGGGTGTGCCCTTTTGTGTATGCACCTGTGTGGGATTGAGGGGTATGGACAGATTTACAGCTGGACAGATAACTGAGGTTTAGTTCCTTCCTTCCTTTGAGTCTCTTCACCAAGCCCAGGGCTTCCCTTCCCCTGAGTTCAACCCTGTCCTGGGTGCTAGTGACACACAGAGGGAAGTGACCCCATTCTTGCCCTTGAAGATCAATCAGGCTGGAGCTGGACAAAGGCAAGTGAACAGACAGCAAGTTGAGGGGAGGCTGGGGGAGCCCAGAGCAAGCACCTAACTCAGGGGTGGTGGGAGGAGCTTCCCAGAGGAGCGGCATCTAAGCTGGGCCTAGATGGTCTTCTGGCAAATCCTGGTGCCACAGTAACATGCATTATCTCCTTCCTCCCTCAGCAGCCCTGAGGGAAGACTTGACAGAACCAGTTTGCTGGCAAGTGGGTGGAGCACCTGAATGGTCCCACCAGCAGTGAGACCACAGCTGGAATCTGAACCCAAGTCTGCAAGACTCTCACTCTCAAAGCCTTGGCCACTGTGTGTTCTTCCAGGGACTGAAAACTGGAAGGGGGGATAATGGGGGCGGGGGGTCTAGGCCCCTGGTCAGATCTGGAGGGGGGGCAGGTGCTTCCTGCCCTGGTCCCAGAGCAAGTCTGACAGCTCCAGCCATCTGACTCACCTGTGGGGTTGGTCCAAGGGGACAGGGCAGAGTGTGTGTGACTTGGGTCACATCCCCTCCCAGTGACACTCCACACTCCACACCTCACCTCTACCCAGCTGTAGTCCAGATCTGATGGCTCCTGGAAGCACAATACGCAAGTAGTACTTCTGCTCATTATACCCTGAGCATGAGTGAAGTAATCTTGGAAATCACCTCGACGGCCTGGCGCTCTGGCCTATATGTAACAGGGGACACTCAAGATAGAACTCCAGGCTGGAAGTTCCTCCTCACGTCTAATTGAAGTAAGCTGTGCTGCAATCTACCTTAGATCTGCAGTTCCTGGGTGGAGCCTGCAGGGCCTGAATTTGGGCGTAATCTACTCTGTAACCCTGTGAAATCCACACGTGTTAGGTAGAGGAAGAAAAAGAAAGGTGCAAATCCTATTCCAGGAAGTAGGAGGAGCAAGAATGAGAGAGAGACCCTGCTGGCCCTAGAGCCAGGATGTGCGCAATTTGAGCCTTCTGCCCGGAGAGCAAGTGGAGGGGGGGCGGGGTGGGGGGCGATGATGCGGCACAAGGAAGGGAGACTCCATGAGGGACTTTCCCCTCCACGGGTCACATCAGGGCAGCTTGGGCCTGTGCGGAGGGTGGGGGCAGGGGGGAGCAATGGGGAGACCAGCTGGAAATAGAGAAAGGATGCAATGGGAGAGGGGACGGTGAGCGCCGAGCTCAGGTGGAGGGAGCGAGGGAGACCGGGCCGAGGCAAGGAGATGAAGATAAGAACAAAGGCCAAGAGACGCCCCCAGAAAGAGGCAGAAACCGTGATGGAGATCGGAGATCGATAAAGGCTGGGAGAGCCGGTCCGGGTGGAGAGGTCCTTAACGGGGAGAAAGGAGTGGGAAGGAGGCGGGAAGGCGCAAAGCAGCACCGGCCATGTGGGGTTTCCTGCGCGCCCACCCCACCGCCCCGCGGCTCGGGCCCGCCCCCTCATCTGTCACTCCCGGAGCTTGGAATCCCCTCCCGCCCCAGCCCACGGGCTCCCGCCCCAGACCCGTGAGCGCCGCCCCCCTCGGGACGGGCTGTGCCGCCCGGATAGATGGTGGGGGGCCCAGCTGGTACGTTATCAGCCTCCTCCAGGAGCCAGCCTGAGCCGCTCAGCGGCTGCCTGTCGGAGATTAGGCCCCCGGAGGGTCATTAAGCGCCGCCCTGGCCCGAGCCCAGCCTCCTCTCCCTCCCTCATCTGGCCAGTCGGGCAGGTGGGAACCAGCGATAAGGATTGGGGGCTCCAGCAGTTCTGGGGCCGACAGCCCCTTGCCCCCTGCCCCCTGTCAGGGCAGGAACAAGAGAGGGGGGGTAGAAAGGTCAGTGCCAGCCCAGCACCTGCAAGGACCCCCGGAGTTCCCACCATCCCGGTCCTGCCAGCATGGGGCGGGGCTGAAGAGGCCCCGGAACCTGGGCAGGCCCCTGCGAGCCCATCCCACCTGGTAAAACCTAACAGGTGAGAGGCCAGGCTTCACTTGCTGCAGAGGGGTGATGGCTCTGACTCTGGGCCCTAGCAGGCCTGGGGGGCCGGACTCAAACCCACCCCACCCTCGGGACACCTTGGGGGCAGCAGTGGCAGGGAATGTAGCTTCATGCAAGGAGAATCGGATCCAGGCAGCCAAAGCTCAGACCTGAGGCTGGAGAGGAGGAAGAGGTATTCTGCCGCTAGGAACCTCCCTCTCTCCTTCAGTCCCCCAGCTCTGCCCTCTGGGCTAATCAAGGAAGACTTCCTAAGGAAGAGGAACCTTGTTTGGGCCAAGAAAAAAAGGAATATGCAGAGTTGAAACTAGCAGAGGTGGGTGAGGAGGCATCCGCCCAGGGGGTGGCTGCTTGAAGTACAATTCCCAAGCAGCATTTCTGCTCATGATACTCTGAGCATGAGGGAAGTGATCTTGAAAATCATCTTAATCATCACTTGAGCAAAAGCCTAGAGGGGGGATCACAAGAGCTACCGCCACAATTCACTGAGCTGAAGCTCAGAGAGGAGAGGAGGTTTGCCCAAGTCCACACGGCAGAGGAAGGGTAAGCCTGGGGCAAAGACCCTACCACCCTTCTGTCCAGGTCTTCCCATGGCTGCAGGCTGCAAACCCCAGTGAGGAGAGAAGGCATCATCCGGACTTCAGATGGGTCGCCCAGGGCATCTGAGTGAAGCCTTAGAACAGCAGAGGCATGGCTACAAACGGTGACGTGAAGACGCTGTGACAGGTTGGGACAGTTGGCAGAGGGAGATCCTGGGGACAAGTGGTCTGCCTCCTGCCTTGCAGCCCCACTCCTCTGCATCTGGGGGTGCTCCGGGGTGAGTCTGACTCTGGTTGTCACCCCAGACAGAGAGACAGACGCTGTTCCCATAAGAATGACAGTCACAGAAGTGAGGGGCCTGCAAGGTCAGCCAGCAGCTAAGTCATGCCTCCTCTCCCTCCTTCCTGCTTCACTCTCACAGGGAGCTTGACTCCACCCCCACCCCACCCCCATCCCCACCCCAGGACTGGTTCTGTGGTGAGACTGGCCAAACCAGCCACAGAGGGGAAGCTGAGTTCAGAGAGGATGGTGACTCTTCCCAAAGTCACACAGCAAGTTGGTGGAGCAGCGGGCACTCAAATCTGCGCTTCCTAAGTCCCTAGTCCAAGACTCTTTCCCATGCAGGAAGCCCACCCAGAGAGGCTTGTGGAGGGGGTGGAGGGGGTGGAGCTGAATGGGTGAGATATAAGTGAACCCACCACAGTGCCAGGCAGCATGGAGCCGGCGGGAGGCGGTTGTGCTGCCTGGAATAAGGGTGGAGTGGTGAGCTCCCTGGCCCCACGGGGCCTCCTAGAGAGGGCTTCCTGGGTAACCCTCCAATGCCGCCTGGAGAGCAGCGTTGGTATTGATTGTCTCGATTCAGAACGCAAGGTAGGGGCTGCCTGAGGGGCTGTTTCTGAGCCCTGGGAGCCTTCGAAGTACAAAAAGATTTTATTCACAGAAATAAGGCCATTTCCACAGTGAGGGGAGGAAAAGTAGACAGGATGGGAGGTGCTGAGCTGACTGTCTCCTTCAGAAGGGTCTCCTGAATTGAATTGAGTGGGAGACCCCCCAGGAGACCTCAGAGCCACAGCGGAGCCCCATCCCAGGCACAGTCTGAGTTCCGAAGGAGGATTCATAGGAGGGTGGGGTGGGGTGGGGTGTGGTGGAGAAGTCAGCCTGTTGCTGTAGATTCCTGCTCAGAGGCATGGCATTGATTCCAGGCGCCCAGGATCAGCGCTGGGGGCCACCGGCAAGTGGGGTCACATGGGGGTGCTCCGGACCCTGCCCTCCTCCTCCCGGACATTCTCATAGGCATTCTCATGCTCGTTGGACCTGAAAGAGGGTGACAGGGGTCATTACACCTTCCCTCCCATCGCCTTCTCCCTGCCCCATCCTGCACTTGTGAGAACAGCATCTTTCAGAGGAGACTTTTGAGTCCCAGAAGGGGTTCCCCTGACCACATCTGGTCTTGTGCACCTGACACTGGAGGTCTCTCATTACCACCTCCCTGAACCCCCTCCACTGAGCCCCTCCACACAGGCCCCACTGAGCTCTCTTCCCACACAGTGTCCCCCCATTCCTCTCTTTAGAGTCCCTTTCCCCACTGCATCCTTCCTGAGCCCCAATCCACTCACTGAGCACCTTCCCCCACCAAGTCCCTATCCCCTTCCTCTCCCCAAACTAAAGCTTCCTGTCCCCATGGACCTGCGGTCCTCATCAAGCCCCCGGCGCTCACCAGTCCCCTCATGCGCCCTCTCTCCTCACTGAGCCCTGCCCCGCAGGAGTCCCATCCTCCCCTCCAGCTCCGGCAGAAGCACCTGGTCCTGATGTCCCAGCCCCTGGAGCCCCTCACCTGAAGCTGGCGGCCATCGAGGAGTACTTTCCTTCCGTTCCTGCCAGGATCCCATCTTCCTTGTTGCCAACGGTCACGACCATGTTCACAGGCTCCCTGGGGACAGGATTCATCAGGAGAGCTCTCTGGAGCCCCTCCCTTCTTGTACCCCCTTCTCCCCACGTCCAGTAAGGCCTTGCCTGGACTCTGGTTCTCACAAGTCCAAGGGCAGAGGCTGCTGCCCCTTAGCAGAAGCCCCTCTCTCCTGTGGGGCCCCTGGCAGCACCTGATTCTGGCCCCACTCCATGGACCCTCACACCTTTCTGCCTGCTCTACGGTGGGAGCCACAGGTCCCAGCCCAAGACTGGCAGCCTCCCTTTGCTGTTCTTCTGGCTCAGCTCAGCCCCAGAGCAGACCCCGCAGGACTCAGGATCTGCTCAAGATGTCCACAGGACTTTCCCAGGCAGCAGGAGCACCGTGGTCACCAGCCACTGAAGACAGAGCTGGGATCAGTGGAGAAAGGGCAAAGCTCCTGGCCCCTTATTTAAGACTAGAGGCCTGGTGCATAAAATTCATGCACTCAGGGGTGGGGGATCCCTCAGCCTGTTCTGCGCCCTCTCGCAGTCTGGGAGCCCCTGGGGGATGTCCAACTGATGGCTTAGGTCTGCTCCCCTAAGCCAGCGGTTGGACATTCTTAGTGCTGTCGTGGAGGTGGGAGAGTCTCCTGCCACTGCCTCTGCGCTCACCAGCCATAAGCCGAACTTCTGGCTGAGGGGTGCTCCCCCTGTGGGAGTGCACTGACCACCAGGGGCAGCTCCCGCATTGAACGCCTGCCCCCTGGTGGTCAGTGTGCATCATGGCAACTGGTCGTTCCGCCATTTGGTCGATTTGCATATTAGCCTTTTATTATATAGGATTAAACCCCCTGAGTGTGGTCTGTGTCCCACCTCCCTGGAAACTGCTTTCCTGAGGACCCCAGGGAGCCTTACTACTGCTCATCTTGCCTTGGACATTCCACAGGCTGCTCAGACTTACTGTGTCCCAAATTAAACTCAGCAGTTGCCCCAGCTCTGCTTTTGTGTTCTGTGTCTCAGGAGTGGTCTTATCAGAAGCCTAAATGTTTCCCTGTCCTCCCTCCCTCTTGCCTGCTGCTGTCTCCATCCCTCCATCCCAGGGGGCCTGATTCCTAGGCAGCAGATAGTCTAGACATGTCGCCTCTCTGCATTCCCTTGTCACCTCCATCATCCAGACTCTCTCCTGACCTCATGCCCAGCCTCCGCATTGCTCTCCTTGCACATGCCCACTGAGGGCAACCAGAACCACTTGCAAAATTGCACTAGGTCCCCACCGCACTAGCGAGAAGCCCACGGTTCAGCACATTGCTGTTCAGGGGTCTGCTTGGCCTGGGCCGTGCCTTCATCACTGGCCTATCTTGGACCTCTCTATCCCTCTCTCCACCCATGAGATGTGTTTCTCAGTGGGCTGTGCAGGACTACTCCTTGCACCGCGGCCCCAGACCATGTGGGTGAGAGCTGGGGCAGCTGCAGCCTTGCCCCGGGGTTGGCAAATGCTGAGTGGGCCAGATTTCAGCCCAGCCCCTCTACCTCAGTGCCCTGCCCTTAACTCAGGACGCCAGGGCACTCTTCCCTGACTCCAGACTCCATTCCAAGCTACCCTATCCTGAGACTGGCTTGAGGTAAAGGTGCAGTGGAGGCCTTCTTGGACCACCCCTGCTCTCCAGATGGGTCAGGCCTGCACTGCACTCTGCTCTCCCCTTAGGGGCAGTACTTGCACCTCTGCCAGCTGCCTTCAGATCTGCCTCCTTTGCCAATGGGGAGCCTGTGAGCACAGGGGTGCCTGTCCCACTGCCCCTCTGTACCCCCGCATGTGGCACAGCAGCTGACCTCAGGGAAGGACAGAGCCTTCCTTTCCAGAGGTTTCACAGCCCCCATCGTGGGCTGGGCAGCTGTATCAACTATACAGATAGACTCTGAGAAGAGGAGCCATTTCCCCACCCTCCCAGTGAGTGAGCACCGAGCAGTGGGGCCTCGCAGGCAGGTCTGGGAGCCAGTGAGCTGGTGCTGTAGCCCAAGACGTCTGGCCTCAGTGTCCCTTTTACACCATGAGAGGACTGGACCCTAGGTTTCTACTGGAGCAGTAGCCATGGTCCTGGGGCCATCCTGCTGTGGTGGTCCAGCCCCCAGGGTCCCCAGGGTCCCCCCAGGAAGCACTCACGGCTCTTCTTGGCACCAGAAGTGGTTGACAGCAAAGGCGATTGCAACGAGGACCAGGAACACGGCCATGGCGATCAGGCCCTGCATCCAGGGCTGCAGGTTCCCCAGGCCTGGAGGAGGGGAGTGGGAGTGCTACAGTGATCTGGCCACAGTGGGGCTGTGAGTACAGAGTAGGGGGAAGGGCCTCCCACCCCAAGGGCTGGGGCCTATGCTAGAGGTCATCAGCCAGCTGCCAGGGCCAGAGGAGACCTTCTGGGTGGCAGGGGTGGGAAGGAGGACCCATCTGACACTCCACTGAGCTGAAGAAAGAAATGGAGGTTTGGAGGAAGGAAGACAGGAGTTCAAAGGAGGAATGAGGAACTGAGGAGGGAACAGGCCTCATAACACTGTGTCTGAGGTCCAGGCGGCCCAGGGCCCCCTCATCATGGGTCACCTGCAGGGCCCCATAGGGAGTGTCTGGGCCGCAGGGACCAAAGGGCAGCCCCCTGGACAGCCAGCCTCGGCCTGCCACCCAGGGGTGGCCACCCTCCTCCCTGGCTCCCAGCAGGCTGGGCAGCCCAGCGCTGACAGACCGGGCTGGCATCTGGAAGATCCTGTTCTGTAGCAGGAGGGCTCCTAGTGCTGGGTGGGGCATGGGAATGAGAGACAGGCTTGCTGCTCAGCTATGGGTGCCCAGGTGCCCAGAGAGAGTGGGGGGTGGGACAGAACGCGAGACAGAGGGGCTCTCCTCTGGGTCTTCGGGGCCAGGAAGGAAGCTTCAAAACCTGACCCCTTTCAGCTCCTCCAGCTCCGTGCTCAGGGGGTGAGGCCCTGTCCATGCACATCTCTGCCTTCTGACCCTTAAGGGTTATGTTTAACCCTTGACACCACCTCTATCCCTCAAGATTTCTCGGAAGTCTCTGTCCTCAGCCACTGGCAGCCCCAAAGGGCTCTTAACTGCCTGGGCATCACTGTGCTCCGTGAGCCTGAGGAGCCTGGCCCCACAGAGGACATGCACGCATCAGCAGGGAGAGGTCTCAGGAGGGGACAGAGGCTAGCAGGAGGCCTCAGAGGGGTCCTGCCTCCAGCCCAAAACACCAGCATCCTAGTGAAATCCTCTATTTTGAGGCGCCAGGCCGGGCATCAAAAAGCTCACTCTGACTCACTGTCACTCGAAAGTCCTTCCTTAAGTCTACCCTAAAGCCTCCTGCAGGAGTGAAGGCCCTGCCTCTTCTCAGCTCCCTCTGAGCCGGCAGGTACTGGGAAGGAGGCGGGGTTTTGGAATTCTCTGGCCTATGGCCAGGTCAGATCATGCTTCTCTTCTTGGGTAACAGAAGATTCACAGTGTGGTTACCCTGAGTCCCATACTTGCCAAAAAGCAATGTTTTGGAGTCATTGTTTCTCCTAGAAGCAATGGTTTAGACACATTGTTTCCTCAGGTTAGTGGTTGCTCAAGGATTGGGAGTTAGGGCTCAAGCCTTTGGGGGGGTCCTCCTTGCTTCCTCTGAACTCTGCAGCCAACTCCCTCCAGACATACCATATGGCTCTGAGGTGAGACGCAGAGCAAGGGGCAGAGTCTGGGGTAGGAGAGAAGAGTCCAGACTTAGGCTGCAGATGTAGCCTCACAGTGCAGGGCAGACACCAGATCTTGGGGTGTGGTACCTCACTGGTGCCAAGCTCTTCCACGCCCCTGACACGGCAGCCACAGTGGGAGGTAGGCAGGGCGGCTTTATTGTCCTCATATTATGGATGAGAAAGCTGAGTCTCAGAGAGGGGTAGTGATTTGCTCAAGGCCACACAGCAAGACAGAGGCAGAGCTGGACAAAGAACTCAGGTACATGGTGGGGGCCACACTGGAGCACTGTCCCCTACCAAAGTCCAGGAAACTAAAATGAGGGCTTATGCCAAAGCCATGGGCACAAGTGACAGCTCGGCCCCTCCCCTGGCACAAGTGGCTCAGCCCAAACCCTGCTCCCAGGACCCAGCCATCTCTAGGGACATTCCTGCTCCTAGAGCTTGCGTCTCAACTCCTCTCCCCCATCCTAGACCCGACATTTCCCCTGTTGCCTGCGCTTCTCACTCATGGAAAAGAGTCTCAGGCAGAAATCTGGCTCCGAGTTCTCGGCCTTTGGAGGTTCCTCCATGACTCCAGTCTCTGCTCCCCTGTCGGAGCTGCAGGTGTCAAGGGTGGTGACAGAGGCCAGAAGACACCCCTCATCCACACCTGGGTACCAGCACCCAGCCCAGCCCTCCGCACCACAGCCACCGCGGGCCAGTCCTGTGCTCACCTTGTTGACAGCTGGCGGGTGGCACTGCGGAGAGCAGGCCCAGAATGAGCAGGCTGAGGGCTGACATGGCTGCAGGCAGCTCCCAGGCCTCCCCTGAGCTCCTGGAATCTGTGAGGTCTGTGGGTGTGTGCTGAGATCAGCCAGAGCGGAGCCCCGCAGTCTGGCCCTGGAAGAGAGGAGCTGGTAAGGAAGAAGACGAAGTGGGAGGAGGAGGGAAGTGCAGAGAAACTGCCCTCCCTCCCATGGTAATGAGCTGCCAGGCCTGGCCTCCCTGGCGGGTGCCCAGCCCGCAGGAACTGGCATGTGAGGTCACCTTTCAGAGTCTGGCTAAAGAAGTGGGTCTACGGACCAGGGGATGTGGGGAGGGTCGGGACCTCACCTCCAAGCCCAAGGCCTCCCCAGAGTTTTTACATCAGCTCCCCCTTCCTGGCAGGAAGGCTGGGCTCTGGGAAGAGAGTGACACATTATTGCTTCTGCCCTGAATGAGCCCATTGGGTGGGGCCCTTTGGAAGGCAGACAGGAGGATTGAGAAATTTGCTGGTTGGCTGGGGGAGAGTGGGGTAAACCCCAGAAGCCAGGGAAAGGTCAAAGCTACCCCTCCCGCAGAGCCTGGCCTATTTCCTGTTCTCCTCTCACCTGTCCCTACTCAGCCCAGACTCAGTCCTGGGACACAGTCCTGAGTCACAGTCCTGGCTTCTGTCCCTCTATGCCTGCCCGGTGCTGCACAGTAGCTCTCTAAACCCACCCTCTCCCGTGGGGGTCACGACAGAGGGCCTGAGGTTCCCAGGCCCCAGCTTCTCTACCCAGCTCCGCTGACCTGGCTCAGTTCAGGTCTTCCTCTTGGCCCCAGATGTGGTTCCTGGGATCTGGGTGGAGCTTCCCTGGAACAAGATCTGGGCTTGGTCAGAAGTCTCTCCACATACGTCTGGCCCACTTGCACCCATCACAGGGAGACGAGTGGGGGAACACAGCTGGGCTGTGGAGGACAAAGGAAGGACACCCTCAGGTGTCAAGGTCCAATCTGGGGCTCTGGACCCCCGAGCCTCAACCCTCAAAATCACATGGAGTTCATCGGGCCCCAGCTCAGGACCTGAGAATGACCCAAGTGCCTGTCGAGGCCTGGGGCCAAGGTTATGCTGGGTCTCCTTGCCCCCTATGCCCCAGGACTAGGGGAAGCCAGAGATGCTTAGAGTCCAGCTCCATAGACACCAAGAAAGAAGGAGCCAGCAGACAGGGGCAAAGTCTCAGAGGTGGAGGGTCCCCAGAAGCCAGAGCATGAGCTAGAAACCCCTCCACAGCTTCCCTGGCCAGAAGCCACCAGACTTCTGCTCACAGGACCTCCTGGGCAGCCCTTTCTCCTGCAGGACAGGTCTTCTGGGCTGACACTCAGACTTTACGCCTCGTCCCTGCTTCCCCAATTGCATGGGTGTGGGTGTGCACATGGCAGTGCAGTGGGCCCATTTCCATCCAAAGATGGGGTGTCTCAAGGTGATCCAGGGAGGCTTGGCTTACAGTCCAGTGGCCCCTCCATACATGGATATCCTGCCCTGCCTCCCTATCCCAGCTTGGTGTCCTCAGAATCTTCTGGCACAAAGTTTGTCTAGAACCGGCACCATGCATGTTAATGAACAGCCACAGGCTCACTGACTGGAATGCCAGGAATGGGGTTGCATTTAACAAACATCCACAATGCCTTCTTCGAGGGTTTCAAGCAGGGGCGTCCGGTCAGGTTTGCTTTTGAAAACACCTCTGGACAGAGAGTGGAGAAGGAAAAGGGGAAAGCAAAGACTGGAGAAAGGGAGAACATGGGAGGCTGTACAACAGCCACACAGCCAGGGCTGTGGCCTGCACCAGAGAGGGGCAGTAGGAATAGAGCTGAGCCCTCCTTATGAGGGGCCGTGGCTGCGAGAACATGGTGACTAGCTGGGAGTGGGTGGAAACAGGGCGGAGCTGAGGGTGACTCCTGGCTTCTGGCTTGGGCCGCTGGTGAAAGGTAGTGCCCGGGACAAGGCAGAGCAAGCTTCGGGACGTGGGGAGGAATGACGAGCTTGTGGTGCCTGTTGGCCCTCCAGAGGAAAAGGTCCAGAAGGCAGTCAGATCCCAGGAATAGAGAGCTAGATCCAGGAGCCATCTGTAGTACAGCATGGGTAACTGAGACATGAGAGTGCCAGTCTGCCAGGCCGCGCGCGCACGTGTGTGTGTGTGTGTGTGTGTGTGTGTGTGTGTGTGTGTGTGGGAGAGAGAGAGAGAGAGAGAGAGGCGGGGAGGGAGCAGTGAGAAGCCAGGACACAGCCCCAACACATAAGGGTCTTTCATGAAAGAGGAGTCAAGATGAAGCAGGAGGAGGAAACCCCAGAGGAAGGGGTGTCCCAGAAACCCAGAAAGGAGAATCCAAAAAGGCGTGGACAGGGAAGTTGCTGCTGTGAGCCCCCTTCAGCCAGCGACTCACAAGAGCAGCCCAGCCTTTCCCATCAGTCCCCAAGTCCCAGGTCCTTCACCCCCACTTCCCTAAAAAGCCTGGGGAAGTACAAGGATTCCCTGGGCCATGCTTTGGGGGTGGTGGAGAGTGGGATAAGCAGGAAGGACATCAGGTGACCAACAGGAGGAAAACACACCTCCCAGGTCAAAGTCCCAAGCTTTAGAGCAAAACAAGTTGTTCCGGAAAGGGGAGTGTGGGTGGACACTGGCTTTGAGGCTGGTCCCTGCTCTCTGGGTGTCCTCATACAGCTGAGGGGGGTCATCTCCCCATCTGTATGGACACAGTCCTGGGTCCCCATGGCAACAGGTTGGGCCCCCCTACTGGGCTGGCTTGGAGCCAAAATCTGGACTCAGACCTCAGCAGCCCCATAGGGGTGGCCCCTGTGTCCTCATCTCTGAGCTGCTGCTGCATCAATGCTCAGTTCCTTCCTCCTGTTCCCTGCCCTCCTGAATCATCTGCTATCCTGAATCATCAGGCTCCCTTAGGCCCTCCATGGAGCTCATCCTTGTGTGCTTACCCTCCAGAAAAGCCCAAGTGGGCCTAGACTGTTCCCCCAGTCACCTTTCTGCCCACCTCCTCCTGCCTGACATTCCAGTTGTTGCCAGCAGGTGGCAGAGTCCAGCTCCATCCCAGACAGGTGGTAGCAAGAGAAAGCAGGATAGATAGTACATTCAAGAAGGGTGCCGAGAGCACAAAAATAAAAGCTTTTCTTGCTCATTCTTACAATATTTTGTCTCATTAATGTCTTTGCTGCAAGCCTAAGAGCACCTGGAGACTTTGCTTTATTCATTCAAAGAGATCCTGCTTAAACCCCTTTAGGGCTTCCAATAGCTCTTAAGATAATATGCAAACTCCTTAGCCTGGGCTTGAAAACCCTACAACCTGCCCTTACCTTCCTCTCCAGCCTCATCTGGCCCCCGTGCCTCTTGTCAGTCCTAACAGTAGCCCAGCGCTCTCCTGCATCAGGCCTCTCCACACTTGCTCTTCCCTCTGCCTGCACTGGTCTACCCATCCCATTTGCCCGCCAGATGCTAACAGATCCTCCAAGTCTTGCTTAAATGTTACTTTCGCCAAGAGGCTTTCTTTTACCTCTCCTCTCCCCCATCTGAAGTTACTTCTTCTGTGAGTCCTCCCTGCTCATCTCTTTACAGCCATTATCACAAACTGCAATTACTAGTACATATTGATTTCTGTGTTCCCTCACTTGTCTGTCTCCCCAGGTACAGAGCACCATGCCTGAGCACATATTCAGAAAATACTTTATGAAAGTAAGTCTCAGTATATTCAGTACCCACCTCTGGCCTGACAGCTAGTGGAAGCTCGGAGAATGCTTGAGTAAATAAAGCATTTTAGCGCTAGTTGGATCCTTCTCTTTCTCTATCCTCTAGCTGTGGGGACAGAGCCTAGGTCTGATTCATCTCTGTATGTCATCATAGCTCAGGGAAGCTGAAGCTATCCAGTCTAGAGTGAGAGTGAGCTCCCCCTCCCTAGAGGTGTGCAAGCAGAAGCAGAGAGCCAGGTCATGCAACAGCAGCATCTGCATAAGGAGTCTGGCCCTTCCAGCTCTGGAAGCCTGTGATTCTGTGACTCTGTTAACAGATTAGAGGAGATTTTTGTATTGTAGTCAGGTTCTGAGGAAGTGGGCTGGTGAGGACTGTGTCTCCCCGCAGACTCAGCATTTCATCCACCTGGCTCCCCTTCACTTAGCAATCCCTTCACAAGGGCCCGTGGGCAGAACTCAGAGATTCATGAACTTGCATGGGGAACACATCACAACTGTTATTCACTAACCTCTAACTGAAAGTTACCATTTTCTTCCATTAGGAATGAAGGCAACAAACCACAGTGTCCCTGTGGTATGTTCATACTGCCATGCATTGTGGCGGATATCTGGAGATATCATGTATGCTCATCACTATGGAAGTATAGCAGTCACTGGACCTTCCACTAGATCTTATTATTTAATACAGTATAAAGATACACATGACTTACTATATTACAAACTTGTATTTCTAATATTTTGGTAACTGTATTTCAATATAATTGATTTCCTTTGCTATGCTACACATTTTATTGTATGCATTTAAAAATGTCACTCTGGCCCTGGCCAGTGTGGCTATGTTGGTTGAGTGTAGTCCCGTGCACCAAAAAGTTGCCAGTTCCATTCCCGGTCAGGACACATGCCGCCCAGGTTACAGGTTCGATTCCTAGTTGTGGTGCCTGTGGGAGCCAACAAATCAATGTCTCTCTCTCTCTCTCTCTCTCTCTCTCTCTCTCTCTCTCAGGGTTCATGGGGTTCCCCAAACTGCCCAAGGCACAAAAAGGGTTAAGAAGTTCTGACCCACCTGGGAGCCTGTGGCAGGTTGGCAGAAAACAATGCCACTGGAGAGAGATTGGCACGCTCTAGACAGAAGTTTCCTAGGACTGGGAGCTGGGAACTATGGTCAGATTGAATAGGTGCTCACCCCCCACAGAGAACCCTGTGCCTGGGAGCTAGAAGGGGCAGCAAGCAGCCCTCAGAGCCAGCCAAGCCGGAATGTACTGTCTGTGACTCCTGGGTCCTAGGCTACTCCACTGGGCCAGTGAAATTTATGGCCAGGACCGCCCAGTGGGGGAAGATCAATCACCTCTGCCTGCTGCCCACTCACTCACCAAGACACTGATGGCCTGGCTCTGCCAGGAGCCCTGCCTGCCAGCAGAGGTCCCAAGGCCAACTTTTTACCAAGTGGTTCCAGCACAGCCCCGCTGGCCTGTCCAAGGCCACAGGCCGGCTGTGGGATCAAGGGGTGCTGGTTTCTAGGAACAAGGGGTTCCTTCTGGCCTAACGGCTTATCCTGAGTAGCATGATCTTGCTCCTCATTTCTCAGCTGGGGACACTGTGGCACAGAAAGGGACAGTCACTACCTGAAGGTCGTACAGTGAGTTAGTAGGAGAGACAGGGCTGAACCCCAGGCAACCCTGCGTCCAGGGCTCAGTCCCTCTGTCAAGCACCAACTGGTTGGTCAGTTTTCCAAACAGCATCTGGTCTGCTTTCATTTATTCACTCAACACATATGTAGTGCCTACTATGGGACTGGAAACACAGGAGTGAACAGGACAGAGCTTACATTATACAATTATCTGATTACAACTGCACCAAATGTTTCAAAGGAGATAAAAGGGTGCTAAAAGTATATAATGGAGATACCATCTAGTCTGGGGGCGGGGGAGGCAGTAGTAAGTCTAAAGTTTATTCATTCATTCAACAGATATAGATTGAATACCTCCTGTGGACCAGGCACTATTGGAAATGCCAGGAATAAAGCAATAAACTAAACAAGTCCCTGTCCTCAGAGAGCTTACATTCTATCAGGGTCAACCAGGAAACAAACAAACAAATAGATCAAATGGGTCAGATGGGGAGATGGGAAAGACAAGACAGGATCGGGAGAATGGAGTGCTGGCAGGGCAGGGGGCACTAGTTCACATAGATTCGTCAGCGAAAGCTCCTCTAAGAGGTGACGTCTGAGAACAGAAGTGAGGAAACAAGATGCTTAGCTGTCAGAGAGGAGAGGAGAGGATCACATTCAAGGTGAACAAATGGCAGTGCAAAGGCCCTAAGGAAAGAGCTTGAAGGGCGTGTCAGTGAGGCAGAGGGAAGAGGGCGGGAGAGGACTGTGTTTTGAGGGTAAAGCCAACATAATTTGGAATGTGAGAGAGAGGAGCCAGGGTGGTTTCAAGGTTTGAGTCTGCTCAGTGAGATAGACAGCAATGGGGAGGTTCAGGAAGGACAGGGCGTTATTGTTCGGGGTGCAGGAGTCACAAGTTTGGTTGGGAGATGGTGTGTGAGGCTGGAATTCAGAGGCGAGGTCCAGGCTGGAGAATTGCATTTGGGAGGTGTCGGGTGCCGGAAGCCGTTCCATCCTTGCTGCTTGACACAGTGGCTGCAGGGAAGAAACATCTGCACAGTATATGTTCCAAGGGACCTGGCTTATATGGCATACTGTTCTTAATATGTTTGCTTCCTTTCTATGTGTTCTAACCAGGGCTACCTCCCAGAGAAAAGGTTGTTTCCCCAGGTGGGAATGTTTCCCTGGAGTTAGGGATTAACAGGACTAGAGAAGGGAATAAATCAGTAAAACCCCCTAGTTTTACAGAAATACCGTGTGCTACTTATGAGGAACTTAGCCTAAGACTGTTAGCAATAAATTTAGGACTTGCTAGGCCCACATCTCCAGGGGTCTACCCACCATCCCCAGGGGTCTACCCACATCCCCAGGGGTCTACCCATCAGAGAAAGTACCAAAGCCTATACCCCTAAAAATCCGCTGACTCAGGGCAGTTCCAAGGAAGACCACCAGCAAGGCTAAAAGGACATAACCTTTACTTAGACCATAGAACAGGAAAATCTCCTTCAGTTATTTCCTTGAAGCAGTAGAATAGTGACCTTGGAATAGAAATAACAAACTAGCCCTTATTATGGAACACAGAGACTAACCTTTAGAATAGAATGTAGAAACATAGACAATAGATACGATTAAAATCAACAGAGCTAGATAGAGATAAGATTTTTAGCAAAGGTCAGATAAGGAACTATAAACATAAAACAAGGATCTCTAGAAGGTCAAAGGAGGACCCAAAACATACCATGATGTAACAATAGAGGCATGCTTATAGAATCAAATAGTATAAATACAGCTGTAACAGGACAATAAAAGAAGAACCTAACTATGCTGATCATCTGAATGCTGTCTCCGTGTCCTTCATTCTTTTCTGACTCCGTCCACACCTTTGGGAACCCCTGGACCACTGGGGCTGGACCCCGGCAGTCAGGCAGCGGTGGAGGAGCTCCCAGGACACAGAGAGATCTGAAGTGCTGGGCTTGGGGAAGGGCAGATGGGAAGGAGTGCAGGCAGGGAGATCAGCCTAGCTGGATAGCAGAGGACAGTTGGAAAGGGGTCTTGAGGGCCTTGCAGGACCTGTAAAGAGGTTTGATCTTTACCTTACAGATAATGCAGAGCCAGCGTAGGGTTTTAGGCAAGGATGTGACAGGGGCAATCTTGCATTTCTGCAAGATGTCCCCTACCACAGCTTAAAGAATGGATTAGACAAGGCAGTGAGCATTGAGTGGGCTGTTTTATTGGGTTGGAATGGAGGTGGGGGGTGGGTCCAGGAGAGAGATGGTGTGGCTGGGACTAGAAGGTGGTGTGGCATGAAGAGAAGGGGGAGGATCAAAGAGCAACTTAAGGGGTACAACTGGCAGACTAAGAATGTGGGGAGTGAGGGGTGCAGAAGAATAAAGGTGGTACCAAGTCTCCCATCTTGGACAATGCTTGGATATTGGTGCTATTTTTGTTTGTTTGTTTGTTTGTCAGGTTAGTTTGTTCATTAGGTTCCAATATAAGTGAGATCATATGGTATTTGTCTTTCTCTGACTGGCTCATTTTGCTTAGCATTATAATCTCTAGCTATCCATGCTGTCCCAAAAGATAAGAGTTCCTTCCTTTTTACAGCCACATACTATTCCACTGTGTAAATGTATCCACACCTTTATTATCAACTCATCTACTGATAGGCACTTGGGCTGTTTCCAGATCTTGGCTATTGTAAGTACAGAAGGTCCTCGGGTTACATCGGAGATCCATTCCTACTGTGCAACGTAATGCGATTTTTGCCGTAAGTCGGAACCCACCTACGTAAGCACCTACGTCACTCACACGGAGCACATTCACAACAGTAATGAAGTGAAACAGTAAAAAATTTAAAAGAAGATAACAATTCCTGACCTTTACTTGTGGAAAATAAATAATAAAAAACATAAAGCACATATGTACATATGTCAAAATGACAGAACTTTTTTTTTATACATACTGTAAATGGGAGATGGTGACATAATCACGAAACGACGTATGTAACCCGAGGACTGCCTGTATGCTGCTAGAAAATAGGGGTGCATATATTCTTTCTGATTGGTATTTCAGAATTCTTATTATATACTAGAGGCCTGGTGCACGAATTCGTGCATGGGTGGGGTCCCTCTGGGTGGCCTGCAGGGATCTGGCCGAAACCCGCAGTCCAACGCCACCTGCAGGTCCTACCTGCCACTCCCGCTCATTCTCACCCCACCGTGCCTGCTGCGGACTCTCGCCCAATTAGTTCCTATCCGGAGAGGCTTGTGCTGCTGCTGCAGCACTTGCCAGCCATGAGCCCTGCGTCTGGTGCCCTCCCAAGGGAAGTGGCCTGTGGGATCGGGCTGAAACCGGCTCTCCAACATCCCCCAAGGGGTCCCGGATTGGGAGAGGGTGCAGGCCAGGCTGAGGGACCCAACCAGTGCACGATCGGGTCAGGGAGTGACCGCAAGAGGTTTCCAGGGCATATCCGGCCCATCTCCCTCAGTCCCGATTAGCCGGACCCCAGCAGCAAGCTAACCTACTGGTTGGAGCATCTGCACCCTGGTAGTCAGTGCACGTCATAGCAAGCAGTTGAGCAGTCTTAGCATATCATTAGCATATTATGCTTTAATTGGTTGTTCGGTTGTTCTGCCGTTCGGTCTATTTGCATATTACCCTTTTATGATATAAGATTCCCAGAAGTGGGTCACTAGATCAAAAGGCAGTTCCATTTTAATTTTTTGAGGAAACTCCATACTGTTTTCCACAGTGGCTGCACCAGTCTGCATTCCCACCAACAGTGTACTAGGGTTCCCTTTTCTCCACATCCATGCCAGCACCTGTTGTCTGTTGATTTATTGGTGGCAGCCATTCTGGCAGGTGTGAGGGGATTTTAATTTTAATTTATATCTCTCTGATGATTAGTGATGTTGAGCATTTTTTTTTTCATATGAATATGATCATCTGTATATCTGCTTTGGAGAAGTGTCTATTCAGGTCCTTTGCCCAATTTTAATTGGATTGTTTATCTTCCTGGTGTTGAGTTGTGGTGCCATGTTTTTAAACGAGAATACCAGAAGAGCAGCAGGTTTCAGGGGGCAGAGGGGGCAAAGCATGTATTAATTCATTTAACAAACTTTCTGAAGTGTCTGTTCTGGGCCAAGCACCATTCAAAACACTATAGCTCCACAGCCCTGTCCTAGGGAACTCACATGTTAGTGGATGAGACAAGCAATGAGCAATGAGCCCAATGTTGGGTTCCAGAGTAGATGGGCTGAGTTCACAGACAGCTCAGTGTGTATATCTGGCACTCCTGGGAGACATCTGAGCTGGAAATAGAGGCTTAGGATTCAGCAGTTTGTGGATAGTGACTGAAGGCCAGGATAGGGAAGGATGAGAAGTCAGGCCAGGACCCAGCCCTAAGAAATGGACTGGGAGCAGATCTCCTTCTGAAATGAAGGGAAAATAAAGAAGCAACACATATTGCCTGTATACCACTATGATCAAACCACAAGCATCAAGCATGCCTCACATTTCAGGGCCTTTGGAGTCATGGGACTGATTTTAATTTATCCTAACCAAAACTGTTTTCCTCCCTTGTTACGAATTTGCCATTAATCTCTTAAATATTTGGAGAAGCTGATATTTTCAGTCTGAAAAGGAACAGCCTTGGGAGGGTCTCTTTCTCCAAATATTTGTACGGTTGTCCCAGATCAGGAAGGGAAACTGTGCTCTGTGTCTCTGGGCCTGGAGCGGGTGAAGATGAGAGCAGACAGAAAGGCTGGATTTGGTTCAGTGAGAGAAAGGCCTGTCTGAAAGAGCTGTCTAGTGATGGCAGAGATGACCCTAAAACGTGGTGAGCTCCCCGCCCCAGAGGTGTGCAAGTAGGAGCTATAAGCTTGCAGAAGGGAATAGAGGACAGCAAGGGCAGGGGCAGGGGTACATGGTCTTAATGCTGGAGTTCCTGGAGCCCAGGATAGGTGATCTGGGGTCAAGACCCCCACTCACCACTAGCTGTGTCACCTGAGCAAGTCTCTTCCCTTCTCTGAGCCTCTGTTTCCAGTAATGCTGCACTGAACTGGCTGGAGGATAATTCATCTGAACTCCTTGTTGGCGTGGACACTTGGTAAGTGTTAGGATCACCCAGATCTAAACAGAGCATCACAGGTTAGAGCCACACTGCCTGTCCCAAACCAGTCCTTTCTCGGAGCAGAAGCCCCAGCAGGGCGGTGAGAGGCATTGCAGGCCACACGTTGGCCAACATGTTCACCTTCTGGAACTCAGTCTAGAAGAAGCCACATCCAAACCAGGGCACCATTTCGTACTTGAAGCTTTTGTCTGAAAGGTCAGACTTTGACCTTCAAAATGAAAATCACTGTAAAAGGCTGGAGCTGCAGGCAAAAGTTAAACAAAATGCAAATAATTCCACAATTTAAAAAACATGTAGATTTTTTCTAGATGAACAACAAAAATGTTCATTAGTGAAATGGGCTGAATTTGTGATTTTTTGTTGATTCAATTTTCTTCTGTTCTTTCCAGAAATTCTATAGCAAGGAATGTTTATTTGGGGGAGGAGGGGAAGGGTGTGTCACAAAATTCATAATTTAAAAATAAATGTTCCTAAAAAGGCAAAATTAGGTCACTTTTCTACATATTTAATAGTGCTCTTAAATAGCCCAAAAGTTAACCAAGAGCCTCTCTTTGCCAAAGAATCTGCCCCTAACCAGGCAGGGCCACTAGGGCTCTGTGGCAGAGCCTGTCTGTCTGTTTTCTGGCCCTTCCTGCTTTTCTGGAGAGGCCTCCAGGTGCCAGGACACACGTAGGAAGTGCCTGAGTTTGCCCTCCTGCTCAATCCATGGTGGCAGAGAGACATGTAGCTTTAGTAACGCTGCCACTTCTTGAAGATATGCTTACTGTGTGCCAGACACTATTCTCCGTGCCTCCGATCCATGGCTCACTGAATCCTCACAACACTATGAGGTAATTGCTATATCCCCATTTTACCAACACGAACACTGAGGGTCAGAGACATCAAACTTAGTAAGTGGATCCAGGATTTCAATCCACGTCTATTTGACACTAATGCTTTTAAGTATTATATTATGCTTCCTCCTCACAATAAAAATAATATTATCAATTACTAAAAAGGTATACAATTAGAACCCCAAGGAAGGACCCATTCAACTCCCCTGGAGGAAGAAAAGATCAGGGAAGACTTCTAGGAAGAGATGACATTTGAGTTAAACTTTGAAAGATGACTAAGAATTTACCAGAATGTGGCACACAATCTGACAGAGTGGATGTTCAGTAGATATTTTTAATTAAGTCAACTATTAAAGATTTTAACGGAATGTATGGATGAAATAACATGATGCTTGGGATTTGATAATGTATTTCAAGAATAGGGAGTGTGGGGAGGAATGGAGGTTTCGATGAAATAAGATTACCCAAGTGAATTATTGTTGTGTTGATGGATGGATTTATGTCACATTACATTATTCTCTCTCTTTCTCTCTCTCTCTCTTCCCCTCCATATATATGCAAACGTATATTTACAGTTGTGAGTACATGAAACACAGAGTTTATCTTTGTATTATTATTAATTACTATTCCTACTTCATAGGAACAACTGTAAACCTACTTTTGCCCCACCTTGTATATATATTACAATAAAGGTAATGGTCCATTTGTGACCACTCATCCTGAGGGTCTGATGAAATAATTCAATAAAGATTTACTGAGCACATCCTCTGAGCACCCCCACACTGGGCATGATGGAGCCACCAGTGGCCAGTGGCACACTGTCCCAGCATTGACCAGCTCGCAGACAAAAGGATTCAAATACAGGCAGCTGGTGAGCAGCAGCCAGATATGGTCCAAGGTTCTGTGAGTTCAGAAACAGGAGAGAACCCCATCCATGGGGGGAACCAGCAGATGCAGCATCTGAGATAGTTTCACACACAGAACTGTTGCTGTGGTGGGAGTCTGCAGGGAAGGCACCTCCGGTGTGCAAAGGCTTAGAGGTGAGAAAGTAAGAGATTATGCATGTGGAGCACTCGGGAAGCTCAGCAGCCCCTTAAGAGGAGAATAGGGCAGCATTTTTTCATCCTGACTTTAAACTAGTGTGGTCACTCTTGCTCCCCCTTCCACACCCCCCCCCCAATCCCTGTCCATACCCCCAGAGACTGGGAGCCAACAGAGTGAGTGATGGCAGGCTAATCATGGCCCCTTGGGTCTGAGGAGGCCCCTTGTCTCTCTCCGAGGACCCTCCAACAAGGACAAGTGCAGGACAAAAGCATCGCCTCCCCCTCCTCGCCTGCCACTGCCCTCATTAGCATCATACAGAAAACCTGCCAGCTCATGGCAGCCAGGCAACTGGACAGGCCAGCCCAGCTTTGGCAGAGCCCCAACTGAGCAGATGTGGGCCAGGAAGGGTCCTGTGGCCGATCCTGCCCTGCTCCCCAAAAAATAACCAAGCCGGGCAACCACCACCCTGTCCTGCCTGCCTCATAAGCCTCTCCTTACATTGCTGTGTGGTCTGCTGCAGGCAGCAAAGCCAAAGAGAGGTGGAGAAGCTACAGTCCCTCAGTGATGGCTCCTAGGGGGATACAATCTGAGGGACTTAGAGACCTCAACATTCCATTGTCATTAGACCCACTGTCAAATCTTAGCATCATAGACCAGGGCAATCACAGCGTGTTGGGACCTCGTTTAGACTGCTGCTTTAGAACACGCCTTCACCAAACAACAGAATTGCAGCCTCCCAGGACTTCAGCCCTGAGCAGGGCAAGGCAGGTAGCACATCAGAGCTATGAGATCCCAGGCCATCCTGGGCGAGATTGCCTGGGGGCTTGGGGTTGGGAATGCCCGTATCTGTCTGAATCCCACCTATTCAGGGGTAATGGAGAGGGGGCGTGAGAGTGATGGGGAAGCCTGATAGCCCATTGAACACGCAGCTCCCAGGGGACAACTGGAGAGAGGGGCGGAGCGCTCAGAGCAGGAGCCTTGGCCAGCCTGTGTGGGAACAGCCAGAGGGCAGAAGGCCTGGCCCCGGGAGATCCCAACAGAGCCTGGGACCCAGGAGCACCACAGGTCCCAGGCTGCAGACAGTGAGCTGGGAAGGGCTGCAGACCTTGGGCTTCGGGGGTCTCAGCTGGCTGAGCTGTCACCAGGCAAGGGGTGGGAAAGGGTTTTCCACCCAGGTCCCGTCGCTCCACTGGGTCTCAGAAAGGCAGGGGTCCCGCAGGGGTGGGGGGGCTCAGTAATGGGATGGCAGGGGGAGGGGGCAGACAGGAAGAAAGGATGTTATTGTCAGATTGCCATCTGCATAATAGACCGAGTCAGGAGGGATTGTGTCTTCTCCAAGAATCAGGGAACAAAATAACAAATAGCCAAACCTCTCGCCCCCAGTGTATGGGCGGCCTCCCATGATTTCCCCTCAGAATGGTCCCGTCCTAAGGGCTGGGACTGTGTGGTCCTTCCCTGAGATCCTGGCAGGGTTCATGGCTCCACCAGCTAGGGGGTGACAGAACTGGCTCCCACATGACCTTGGGCGATTCACTTACTCTCTCTGAGCTCAGTGTTTCCTCGCCTGTAAAATGAGAGTGGTTGTCCCCTCGCAATGGGTTCTGGGGGGATACAGAACATGAGACCGCAGGACTGAAAGTGCAGTCTTTTGGGATAAGTGCAGTGAGGCTGACCTGTGGTGACCCACATCCTCTTCCCCAGCTACCGGGGTCTGGGATCTGGGGCCTTTGGCCTGGCTCTGCCACACCCTGATCTTCACTGACGATCCACAGAGCATCTCTTCACCCCGGGGGAGTGGCATTTTAATAGGTCTACACGCAAGTTCATTCAAATTAAACAAAATAAAATTTTCAGTTCCTCAGCGGCTCTAGCCACTTTCCAAGTGCTCAACAGCTGCCTGCGGTTAGTGACTACCACACAGGGCAGGGCAAATATAGCACATGTCCATCATCACAGAAAGTTCGACTCGACCGCACTGGCTAAAGGGGTGAGAGTGCGGTTTGGGAGTCAGGACATCTAGGTTCTAGCTCCAGCTTAGCTCGTAGTTCATGCTGAGTTTAGACAAGTCCCTTTGCTTCTCAGAGCCTCAGTCTCCTCATCGGTGCAGCCCATCCCTCACGCTGTGTAAGGCAGGGCACAGTCAATGCTTGATAAGGACCTTTTGATTGATTCTGCCTCCCCACCACCTTGGGTCAGGCCCACGTGGCCCTGGGGAAACAGTGGAGGCTGAGGGACCCACCTGCCATCCCCAGGCACCAGCAGTTCATGAAAATACTGTAGAACCTGGAGCTTGTCGGGCAGGCTTCCCTGAGTGTCTCCACTGTCTCCAGGCAGCAAAGCTAGAGCCAGGAGGGCAAGTCCTGCAGGGGGCCCATGTGTATCTTTCCAGGGGCTTACGAAGGCCTGAGTGTAGCCTGAAGATCCCAAACTCATCCCTCCCAAACCCAGCTAGAGGCCTGGGCAGGGCCTTGGGGAGGAGGCAGCCGCAGGGGCTGGTTCAAGGGGGAGGGGAGGCGTGGGGAGTCAGAAATGCACTATCAGCACTGCCGTCCTCCCCACTTCCTCTCTTCGAACGGATCACATCCTGTTATTGTGTGGACAGAGAAGGCCAGGAGCTGGGGAGGGAGGCAGGGCTCGGACCAGGCCAGTGGGGAGAGAAAGGAGGAGCCAAAGAGAATGTCGCAGCGGGCAGTGGGTAGCTCCAGCAGCCCTGCCTGACCCCAGGTGGCCTGGGCAGGAGTAGGGTACCCAGCAGGGAGGACCAGTATCCCTGGAGCAACTTGAATTTGCCATTGAGAGAAGATGCTGGGGCTCCGGACAGGCTGTAACTCCCTGCAAAGGCACCTAGAAGAAAGGAAATAGTACCTCCTCCAAGAAGCCTGCCCAGCATCCTCTTCAAGCTCCTTCAAGCTGGCCCCCCAGCATTGCCCAGCGTGGGGCAGGCCAGAGGAATCCCTGCTGCTGTGAACGGCTAATGTTCCCACTTCTCCCTCTGCCCCTTTGCTTTTTTCTGCCATTCCCACGTACAGCCCTATCCCAGCCCCATTCCAGCATTGGGTTTAATACGGCTGCTTTCTATGAAACACAAACACCTTCCTTACATATATTATTTTGAAATCCCATGGCAGCCTTGTAGATGGGTGTTAAGATCTTCATTTAACAGACAAGGAAACTGAAGCTCAGAGAGGTTAAATGATTTACCCAAAGTCACACAGCAGGTACAGTAAGTGGCAGCCCTGGGTCTTAAACCCAGGTAAGTCTGACCCAAAGGCTTGGGTCTTCCTGGGGCCCAGCTGCCTTTCCTGCTCAATCCACCTGTGCCCTGGCCTTTCCCTACTGGAGCTGACAGCACATCAACTGTCCTTATTGCCCAGGAGCCTGTCTTCAAGCAGAACCTGATGGAGGCAAGCTCTCCAGAACCCACACTGATTGTCGTGGCCCTGGGCAGATGGCTGGACCAACTGAGCTGCTGTCTCCCCGTGGCACAGCTCAGGCCTATCTTCTCTAAAGCCGCTAACTCTCTACTGAGCACTGGCTCTGGACTCAGACCAGAATTCAAATCCTAGGTCCCCTTGATGAAGCCCCCATCCGCTCATTTCCTCCTTTGGGCAATGGAGAGGATGCCCTGGGCCATCTTGACTTAGTCCTTTCCTGACTCTGACTCATGATAACGGAGCCTCTACTGCTGGACATGGTGCCCCAGCCTGTCCCCAGCAGGCTGGTCAGAAGTGTTTGCCTGGCTCACATGGGCCATAGGCCAGAGGGATGTCCTGGATGTTGGGGGACTATTCACCGTTTTGCAAGCAGGAAGTGGGTAGTGGGCAGCATGAGGAGGCAGGCGGCTATGAGCAGACCAGATAAACAGCCTCCTGATCTTCATCACCCCCCACCTCTCCCCATCCAGGTCCAATATGATAACCAGGCTACTGGTGTGTCTAGCCTGAGAAAACTCACATCCTGCCTCCCTACTCCCCCTACCAACAAAAGCAGCCCAAGACCCTCTGCCACCCCAGGGGCAGAGCTGTCCACCAGCCCCTTACCAGCCCAGGACCAAGGTGTTGGGGGAGGGGGAAATGTAGCAGGCATTTTTGTAGAAATGACCCTGTCTCCCACCCATCCACCTCCCCTCACTTTTTCATTTCATGTTGCCCTCAAAACCGCACTAGAATATTCCATACAGGGTAACAGTCAACAAATGTTGAAAGGGACTGGGCCAGATCTGACATAGGGCACCAGAGAGGAAGAGCCAAGTCAGACATGGTTTTGCCCTCATGAGCTTGGGTTTGAATCGGGAAGCAGACAAGTGGACAAACAGCAGACACACAGAGGGAAGGAGAGCCTGTGGGGACACATAGAAAGTGGCTGACCCCATAAACGCTCCTGGGTGGTGAGGACAAGTTAACCAAATGAAAGGAGGGCGGGAGCAGAGGATGGGTAGAAACCAAAAGTGCAAAAACTGGACAGCTATAAAGAGAAAAAATTGCAGTGTGGAACAGAAAGGATAGGACAATAGGAGCAAAGAGAATGAAGGGCAGAGTGGTGAAGGGAGGCTAGAAAGATCAGCAGGCCATTCAGGCATGACCCCCGGTGTGGTCCCTTCCCTGCGGTGGGCACAGGTTGTCCTGGGAGGCAGGAAGCCTGGTCCTACCCTGCCTGCCACAGCTGTCATTGTTTATGGGACATGTGGGCCTGGGAAGACTCCTTTCCCCTCTGGGCCTCCATCTCCCATGTGGAGGTATGGACGCTAGCCCAGACGATCCCCGGGACCTGGGCAGCCTGGGAAATCCACAGCTTCATAGTCTCCTCCTTGGTGCCACAGAGCTGATGGGCTCTTTCTGGCCTCTCTAGACACGGACAGCCTCGCCCTCTCCTGGGAAAGGACCTTCTGGAAATGGGTGTTCTTTCATGACAGCCAGGCTGCTGCCTCTACCCCTCCCCGTGACAGACCCTGCTCTCACTAAAGTCATCAGCGACCTCCACATTGCCAAATCCAGGCAACACTTCAGGCCTTTCTTTGCTTGACTTCTCAGAGGCATGGGGCTTGGTTAATCCCACATACATATTTGCTTTAGCCTCTGAACCACCACCTCTCCTACTGTCCTCCCACCTCTCTCACTGCTGTGTCAGCCTCTGTCTGTCTCTGATCCTTTCATCATGCTGCTCCTAGGGCTTATGAGCACAGGTCAGGCGCTGGGTCCCGGGCCACCCACCACTGCCACCACCACGACCCGCTGATCTCCCTGCCCCAGAGCTCAGTCTCACCATCCCAGCTGCCTGGGGACCTCCTAGCCCTGGGCTAGGGAGAGACACACAGTCTTCCAAACCCAAAGAGCTTCCCTGCAGGCCAGAGCATGATCCCAAGTACTGTTGTGCTTTTGCCCTCAAAGCTACAGTTGGAAACACCCAGGACAGGGTGGTCAAGATCCAAACCTGGCGGGATGAGATAAGCTCACCCAAAGGAGCTGTGGGCACCTTGAGTTCCCTTCTTGGCACATTTCTTTTCCTTAATACTAATCACCTTCCAACTTACCATATAATTAACATATTTGTGATGGATGGGTGTATGTGTGTGTGTGTGTGTGTGTTTACTGTCTCCTTGCTAGAATTTAAGCTACACAAGGGATCTTTGTTTTCTTCACTGCTGGATCCCCAAGACCTAGAACAATACCCAGCGCATTGGAGGTGCTCACTAAATATTTGCTAAAAGAATGTAATAAAGGAGGATTGGTACTCCATTGGAAATGCCCGCCTGACCTACTGAAGATCCAACAGTCCACGTGTAGAGGCCTCCCAATAACCCAGAGTCCCGCCTCTGAATGTCATTCCCATCCCTAAGCCTCCACTCACTACCCCCCAAAGCCTCGACCACATTCCCTGAGCCCCATGTGAGAGACCTGTACCCCTCAATCCTCAAGAGCCAGGCATTAGAGCTGTAGCCATCAGGGAACCTGGGAGCCTACCTTGGTGAGACTTGAATCTGTCCTGAACCTATGATAAAAGCAACTGCCCACCCACAGGAGCTGAACCCGACACAGAGTGGAATATCCGTGGGGCCACCCTTGGTGGAAAGCGTGGGTGCAAAATGCTGAGAAGGGGGGAAAGAATGGACACCCTACTGAGGAAGCCTCAGGGAGGGGGGATTCCCCCTCAGAGGACACTGAGTCCTGGAGGTCCCCATTTCAGGAGAGACAGGTTCTTGCCATACCTTTCCTTTTAATGTCCCAACTCTCAGGCCTAGGGTGCAACATGCAAGCACAGAGTCCAATCCCCTTTGTAAAACTTTTATTTAGAAATCTTCCCAATATATCCTTATATATACACACACATCGTCACCACATGGGTTTTGTAGCTAGAGTCACACGCCCACAGTGTTGGCCTCTGGGCTGTACAAAGGTCAGGTACCTGGAGCGATTACTCCTCTTCTGCAGAAAAATGCAGAGACCAACGTAATTCATCAGTTCATCACGTACAGTACAACATTGACGGAAAGTGCTGGGCCCGCCCACAGGAACACTGCACTATGTACATGGGCAGGGGCAAGCCTTCGGCGGGGGCCACGTACCATTGGCATCACAAGTACGACCAGACCACCCCCAAAGGCCGAGATAGTTGTCGGCTGACTACAGATTCTGTGCCCTTGGTTTTGTTTTTGGAAAAAAGATAAAGGTTGTACCATCTTGTCGTTTGCCACTACAAATAAAAGAATATACATTTTTCTTAAAAGATGGGAGTCCCCCATCATTTTTATTCTCATGTTTTTAAACCTTCCCATGTTTTCCCTTTTGTACAGATATTATTCTTGGAATGTTGCCATTTCTTCATGGGTGAGGAGGAGGCAGGGGAGGGAGAGGGTAGGATGGGGCGAAGGGTTGGAAATGAAAATAAAGTATGGATCTTCTCTAGTTCTTACAAAAACCTAAAGCCTTGTGCTTCCCTACCCAGGCCTGTGGTAAGTGGTTGCATTACATTTTACATATTCTACCCATGTTGCCATATCTCTTATCCATTCTCATTCCTGTACCTTGCCTTGGAATGAGCCAGACATGAGGGCAATTATGAGAAATGAGAACAATCTAGATAACTCAGGCAAAAGTGGGTTAGAACCTAAATTATCCCAAGCTGTGTAGTCAGGCAGCCTGGCCCACTGCCTAGGCCCTGAACTCAGGGTTGGAAACCCCACCTCAGGTTTAAGAGGAAACGAGTTCTTTATGGTCTCAGAACGCTTCTACTTTCATGTCCATTCAGTCCTAGGAGCAGAGAGCCAGGGTATTGATGGGAAACTGACACTTAGAGATAACTTGTGAGAGAAAAGGGAGCCAGAAGCTTGAGTTCCTGACAGAATGTGTGATCCATCTCCTAAACCCATCCACCTATCCGCACGGTGGCGCCAAGTCAAATTAACCCACCGGGAAGCAAGCACAGCCTTAGGACAGGTGTTCCCTCTTTACAGATGGGGTGCCTCACAGGAGCTGTTCATTAAAATGTGATTTTGGCTGACATGAGATAGACAGAGAGCGACAAGGGTTAACCATAGTGCTCCCATCCTCACAACTTAAAAGGAAAGGGAGGGGAGCAGGGGTCATTCCCTGTCTGCAAATGGCTGTACCCAAGGCCCCATTGCAGTGAGGGCAAGGCCTGAGCTGAAACCCAAAACATGTGAAGATCTTCCACATGGCCATGGACAGGGCCAGGCCATAGGATCATTCCCCTCTGACCTGAAAGGCAGAGCCTGGTGGGAGACGGCTGGGGTGACTTGAGGATACAATGACAGGTATGAAGGACTTGTGTGCAGTTTGTTCCATGGGCTTGAAATGCGGGTCACAGGCAGGCCTAGCCTTAAGAAAACCACATCCCGACACTTGGATTGACACAGGAGATCAACGAGGGGCAGTGGTCCACTCTACAAAAGGATTCTTCACTTACAAAAGGACTTGCAGTAGTATTTCTTTAAAAGATTAAGGATAAGGATTTGATTTACAAAAATGTCATGTACAACTTTTGGAGGGGGGCACTCCCATTGCATTAAGCTAGCCTCCCATTCACACCCGTGATGACTGAAAGTTACACGGTCAAAGGTGTTTAAGATTCTGCTCAGTGAATGTGCATCCATTCGGGTCTCAGCTGGGGCCTGGTCTCTGACTGCATTACCATGTCCTAGAAGTGGAGCTGGATCCTGGGTCATATCTACCTAAAGATCCCACCAACAATTAAAGTAAAAAAGAAAAAAAAAATCCCAAGTGCCAGGGAAAAAAAAAATCCCAAATGCCAGGAACTCCTAGGACAGAGTGTGTGCTCAGTTCCACTCAGAACACCGACCAGACCATTAGCTAGCAGACATCCTGCAGCAGGGCGGGACCTTTGAGCATCTTGGAGAATGCACAGATGGGGCTCCCATCTCCTCTCAGCACCAACACATGCCCATCCATCAGCACACTGGCATCTGCTCACCGCTGGAACAGTGATGAGTAGCTCTGAGACACTACCAGGATTGGAAGCCCACGAGCCCCAAATAGCATTTGCTCAATTCCCTCTAACAATTTTGTTCCTTCTCTGCCTTCACCCAAAGCCCAAAGGACATGCTCACAGCTGCAGACTCAGTCCCCACAGCCACAAGGATTAGGAAGGCAAATTTCAGTGGGGAGAAAGCAAAGCTTCGGTCCCCTGGCTTTTCTGCCCCTCTGGCCCAGCTAACCCGGAGCAGGTGGTCCACCAGCCGTCTTCTTCAACCAGGCCCTGAAGAAGGCACCTTGAGGCTTGACTCTGCAGCAGTTGGCAAGCTGAATGGACCAACATGGGCCTGGGTGAAGATGGGGCTCGGGAAATGGGCAGCTATTGGGTACCTATATATTTGGGTAGAGTGGCTAGCAAAGCCACCCCAGCCAACTTAGGAGGGGGCTAAAGGCAAGGCAGAGATTGCTGAATGCCTCAGGTGAGAGATGACAACCCCAGGTCTCAGCAAAGACAGGGCTCCCAAGCTTCAGGCCAAAAGCAGCGCCACTCAAGCCTCTTACATGAGAAGTCTTAGGGATTTGGGGAAGGGGCAAGACCGTGCCGTCTTCATAAAAAGTACCTACCACTTTGCTCCATTTTTCTGTTCTCCTACTGAGGCAGGAAGTGAAAAGCCAGCCCCAGGGCAGTTTGGGCTTCCCAAAGTTCAGGCATCAAGGAAAGTTCATCAAGTCCATTGCCCTACTTCAGAGCTACCCAGTCTTTGCCCACCTGCCTTGAAGCCCACGGTCCCAGCGGCCTGAGGGCACCCTCCTGGCTGGCCCAGGATGGTCCCAGGCCCATCACCGAGGGCCCGCTCCCTCAGTGGCGGGCAGCATGGCAGGATGGAGGCTGCGGGCTGTGTGCTTGGGTGCAGGCTCTTCAGTGTAGCTGTCCGGGCTGGCTGCCCCATCCAGGGAGCTGCCACAGCTGGAGTTGGGGGACAGCACATCCTGCAGGAGATCATCTGGAGGTGCACCACCGCCTCCCACTCCACCTCCTCCGCCAGCCCCCACCATGGGGTCCTTGCCAGGCTTGGCCCTCTGGGTGCCCTCTTCTTCCTGGTCATTGAGCAGCTTGGCCAGGAAGTTGATGTACTTCATGGCCAGGCGGAGAATCTCATTCTTACTGAGCTTCTTGTCTGGGGGATGTGTGGGGATCAGCTTGCGGAGCTCAGCAAAGGCCCCATTCACATTCTGCTGCCGCCATCGCTCCCGGCTATTGGTGAAGATGCGCCTTACGACTTTGGTATGGGGACCTGGAGGACAAGGGGACAAGGGTTAGGAGAATGGGTTGGAAATCTACCAAGGATCTTCTCCTATGGGGAAGCAGAAAAAAAAATTTATTGGGAAACCTACAATACCTTCTTTCCTTTTACTTAGAAAACTCTTACTCATCCTTCAAAACCCAGTTCATCTCAACCCCTCCAGAGAGATCTAACCAACCACCACGGCCTTACAAATCCCTGGATCTCCATTACTCTTAATCATTGTTGTATGCTTCTACGCTTATCTCTCTGTACTGTGAGACACTGAGGACAAGGACCACATATTCATTCATTAACTTGTACCAAGAGGCCATATTGCACTAGTTACAAAGACAAACTCTGGAGCCAGACTTTCTGGGTTCAATTCCTGACTATTACTCACTAGATAGTGACTCTGAGAAAGTTATTTAAACTCTCTGCCTTAGCTTCATCATCTGTAAAATGGAGATAATACTAATCACTCAAGAATAAAATTATCACATGGATCTAACAACTAACACAGGCAAAGTACTTAAGACAATACCAACCTCAGATTAAACATTTGGTCAATACATGTTAGCTATTATTATCTGTGCATCAGTTATTTCCTAACAACCAGGCAGTAGGCCTAGCACTAAGGAATAATGCTGAACAAAACAGACAGAGTGACTGCCCTCCTGGAGCTTACCTTTTAATGGGGCTGACAGATGGTGAACAAGAAGCAAACAGATAAACAGACAGGAGGCTGGATGTAAATAAAAGACAGAAAGGAGCTACCGTGCTTAGTTGAGCTGGTTGGGGGCAGCCTTTCAGAGGAAGTGACATCTATAAGATGAGAACTTAAGGCTGAAGAAGAGCCAGCCAGGCATGGGAAGAGAGAATGGCATGTGGAAAGGCCCTGAGCTAAAACAAAAAAAAAAAAAAACACAAAAAATGGCTGAAGTGGGTGAGATCTGAGTAGGCTAAGTTCAATTCCTAGGGCCCTGCAGTAAGGTGTGGGGATTTTTATTGTAAAGGTGATAGAAAGCACAGAATAAGGGTTTAGTAAAATGTCTGCTGACTGATCATGCTGGCAGGTAAGGAAATGGAGGAGAGAGAAGAGAACAGAAGGAAAGGACTTACCCTGCAGGCTCTCTCCCCGAGAGGAGTGGAGAGACAGCCATGCACAGGCTCAGCCTGAGGCTCTAGGCAGGCAGCTGGGGGCTGCCTCAGTCTCTCCATGTCTACAATGCACTGATTATATGCACTGATCAATATTCACTGCGTTTGTGCACTAAGACTTGCAGAGCAGTGACAGACACCAGCATGCATGTATCTGGCACCTATGGTGTGCAAAGCACTGTGCTATGTCCAAGCCTGACCTGGGATTTCCAAAGCCAGGGAAGACAGAGGTGGGCCCTGCCAGTGCTCCTGAGCTCCTGGGCCGTGGCTGCTTCCTCCCCAACACAGAGCTGGGGCCCAGCAGTCCTCAGGAAGCTCTGCACACTGGAGGAACTGCCAGTACTGGCCTATTGGTTCGTTCTCTTCCTATGATCCTTGGAACCAGACCTCGGAATGTGGAAACTTGGGTAGGGGAGAAGAAGAAAGGAAAAGTCAAGACATCACCTAAGACCTACTCCTCATTTCACAGCTAAGGAGCCTGGGGCCAGGACAGAGGAGGACTTGCCTCCAAGGTCAGTCTATGACCCAGCTTGTCCATGCCAACACTTTCTGCTTGATCATCTCTCTCCTATGTGTGTGTGTGTGTGTGTGTGTGTGTGTGTGTGTGTGTGTGTGTAGGAGAGAGATGATCAAGCAGAAAGTGTTGGCATGGACACACACACACACACGTTTTCCCAGGGAGGGTCACTCATTCTCCGCCACAGTGCCTCTGAAGCTGTCTTTCCAAACCCCAACAGGCCCCAGCCCAGCTGGCTCTGCCAAAGGGCAGACCAGACCCAGGCTGGGAAGAACACAGCACAACTGCTGGGCAGTCCTACCGTAGGTGCCTCAGAGGAAATAACTTGCTGTTCTCAGCCTCCAGGCCAGGTGGAGAGGAATCCCTCAGCTGTGGCACAGGGAGCACCAGCCCCTGCTCCGTGACTAATGCTGGCTGATCTTGAGGGAGCTCCTAGGTGTGTGGGGGAGGTGGGTACGTTATGGCTGCTGTCACAGTTAGAGCTAGACAGGCCCCAGAAAGAGCACCTACCCCGAGCAGGCCCTAAGAACACTTTACCCCATTGTGTACTTCCAATAATGTGAGGAAGCTATTATTCTCCCCACTTTACAAATGAGGAAACTGAGAACCAGAGAATTTCAGCAACAAGAACCACATCAAATCCTGACTTTAGACCTTGTACATAACCCTTTTTGGTTAAATTTCTGATTTCAAAGTCCATGGAGTTATCCTGCACCCTCATGAACCTCCCCTTCACCCTCATTTCTGTTTATCCTTCCAAGAGAACTACCCACCTCTTCACACCTTCCTCTTTCCTCAGAATGTCCATCCTGTATGCCCTCTTTCTCTCTCTGGCCAGTCACTGAATAGGTGCTCAGTAAATATTGGTAACATATGGGTAATGGCTTCCCTAATCCTCCTGCACTCCCCCCAAACCCTTGCCCCCTTCCCATCTCCTTCCTCTCCTCTGTGCCTAGTTTCCCCGTGCTTCTGTCCTTTGTAGAAAATGCCACTTTCCTGGGGAACTTCAGGCCTGGTCCAGGCTACTTCCTATTTGGCATACCTACCATCCCTCTCTAACCTAGCAGCACTGACACCCCATGACTCTTCCCTCTTGGCCCTATACCCCTGCGCCCCAGGCTGGTTGGGTCTTTTGAGGTCTGTTCCTTGTCCAGACTCTAGCCTCTCTCCTCTCCAGAAGACCACAGTGGGCTCCCCTCCAGAAGCTCCTGCCCAATACCCATCCCTCCCACCTGCCCCTTGCATAAATCTCAGCCTGGCTCCAAGGCCTCAGGTGCCCTTCCTTCAGGAGCCCAAGCTCCAGCCAGGCTGAGCACTGGGAGCTCCAGTGATTCCCTCCACATCCCTGGACTCTAAAGAGCCTGCTCTCCTGCCTCCTGGTGCTGGGCCCCATCTGCACATTAAGGTCAACCTTGGGAAGAGGGAAGGAGTCTTCCAAATTTCCCACTCATTTAACCTCCTCCCCCAAGTTCAGAGCCAAAGGTTACTTGGGCAGTGTGTAATAGCAGGGCTAGGGCCCTTCTCGGGAAGCAAGGGGCAGTGTAGAATCTATAATGTCAGGAAGGGAACTTCAGGTCTCAGCCCTGAGTGTGGAACAAGGGACAAGAGGGCCCCACAATGTAGGGACTTGGAAGGAGACCCCTGCAGGTTCAATTCCAGGCTAGGAGCAAACGCCAGACTCTAGACTAGACTGAAGAGATCTTGGAAGGAAGTGCAGGGAGTCCCTGAGGTTGGTGCTTAGTGTGGGAGCACCTTGTGTTTCTGCCCTTCCCCGGGATCCTTGCCAAGTGTAGGAATGGAGCTAGAGTGGGGACTGCAACTGACCCTTAGAGGCTTGGGCTAAATGTCACATGTCTTCACTCCCATGTCCTCTCTTCTCTAATCCCAGCTCAGCTGCAAGGCAACTTCCAGCAGTTTGGGGTCCCAAGATAGCCTGCCCATCCACGTGAGACACCTAGGAGTAGTCCCCATGATCCCTCCTTCAGGAGGCGCTAACCAGCATGAGGGGCAAATAGCAAAGGTGGAGGCAGAGACTCACCATCAGTAATCTCCATCTCATAAGGGGAGGGTCTCCTCTTCACTCGATTGTTGGTGGCAAACATAGGGAAGGCATCTGGCTCCCCAAAGAACCCACTGTGGGAAGGAGCAGGCAGATCACAAGATAACGTTTAGGGTGGACATGAGACAGAGGCTCCTTAGCAACCCCCCTGCATGTCCTTGAGCCTCTCACCCCTGGAAAAACAAGGGCATCCCTGGTCCCTTCATACCTGAATTGGGAATAGAAGCATGAAGCGCGCGCGCGCACACACACACACACACACACACACACACACAGAATCAGAGGTGAACGTATGGAACAAACACAAAAATGAACACACACAAACCCCACAGAGAGACACACTCTCCTCCCCAAATACAAGCCACACAATCCACAGACAACCTCCACTTTCAAACAGGTGCTCACTCAGGCAGACATGGCCTTCACATTTGGTGGTGTGCAACTCCAGCACCACAAAAGGGCACACTGCTCCCTCCCTCCAACCTCCCCCCACCTCCATCCTGGCCCCATGGGGCCTGTGGACAGACAACAGACAGGAAACCCTGACTCACCCCCGCCCCCACCCTCCAATGCCCGCTTTGGGCTCTCTGTAGCTTCTCTCTGGAGTCTCCTGCAGACTCATTGACTGTATCCCTGTATCATCTGCCTATCTCCATCCCAATCCTGCCTCCCTTTCTCCAATGGACTCCCTCATGACAAGGGGTGGAAAGCTTGGGGACAGAGACCACAGCTAGGGGCAGAGGGGCTGGGGAGGGGAGGAAGGGATCCACTCCCGAAACAGACTGTCCCCCTTTTACATACGTCCCCCTATTTCCCCTATTGACCTCTTCTAGCCCACGCCTGGCCCCGACCTCCCGCCCCCCAAGGCCTTCACCACCTGTGTCCGGACCCTAGAGCAGAGATTCAGAGGCAGAGGAGGGAGCTCACTCCCAATCACCCACAGATCCTGTCCCAGAAGGCTGCCGCTTCCAGAAGAATTTCACAGTGAAGCACATTCAGACACACTCTTGCCTGGCACTCACGTTCACGGGACTCCCTCCGGCCATCCCTTCCCTCCCAACCACATAGCACACGGCACTTCTGCTTTTCTGCTCGACCCAGGCA